>NC_083722.1:48628048-48955616 GCF_028564815.1 Eubalaena glacialis
CCCGCCAGTACTAAGAAACCTGGAATGCTACCTAGAGCTCAAGAACCACACTGAATAACGCTACATGGATTCTGCTGCATGCCAACATGTGGCATGATACAAGAGGAACGTTAGCTTGAGGCTAGTGTTCAATGGGGTCGCCAATTCACTGAAAATTACTGAAGGTTGAGCAGCTACCAAAGTATGGCAACGTCCAAGTTTCTTTCCGAGAAATTCACTTCTCATCACAAAGGGAACTGTGCCATGTAGGGAACATGTGCAACTACAGTATTTCTCACTGAGAATTGATTCCGCAACTCTCTAAATCCCAATGAGGAAAGTAAAGTATCCCTTTAAGCCTTATATTCAATATATATATTCCACAGAGAATTAACCCTGTTCTTTCTTTCTCTAGTATGTAATTCCAAGGCGCTTTAGAAGGGAGATACTTGAGTTGTTTCAACTTACTACTTTCTAGAGTTTAAGAAAAGAAGCCCTTCACATCCCATGACTCGGCATCTAGCTATTCCCAATGGTGCATTGCTCACAACTCCCCGAACGCACAGGCCGTCCTTCCTGTACTTTTCTCATGCTAGTGCAGACCCGCAAGTACTAAGAGACCTGGAATGCTTCCTAGAGTTCAAGAACCACACTGAATAAGTCTACAAGGATTCTGCTGCATGCCAACATGTGGCATGATACAAGAGGAATGTTAGCTTGAGGCTAGTGTTCAATGGGGTCGCCAATTCACTGAAGATTACTGAAGGAGGAGCACCGACCAAAGAATGGCAACCACCAAGTTTCTTTCCGAGAAATTCACTTGTCATCACAAAGGGAATTGTGCCATGAAGGGAACATGTGCAACTACAGTATTTCTCAGTGAGAATGGATCCCGCAACTCTCTAAATCCCAATGAGGAAAACAAAGTTCCCCTTTAAGCCTTGTATTCAAAACGGTCCACAGAGCATTGATCCTGTTGTTTCTTTCTCTATTTTGTAGTTGAAGGTGTTTTAGAAGGGAGATACTTGAGTTGTTTCAACTTACTACTTTCTAGAGTTTAAGAAAAGAAGCCCTTCACTTCCCGTGACTCGGCATCTAGTTGTACCCAATGATGCATTGCTCACAACACCCCGAAGACAGACGCCGTCCTTCCTGTACTTTTCTCATCCTAGTGCAGACCCGCAAGTACTAAGAGACCTGGAATGCTTCCTAGAGCCCAGGAACCACAATGAATAAGGCTACATGGATTTTGCTGCATGACAACATGTGGCATGATACAAGAGGAACGTTAGCTTGAGGCTAGTGTTCAATGGGGTCGCCAATTCACTGAAAATTACTGAAGGTTGAGCAGCTACCAAAGTATGGCAACGTCCAAGTTTCTTTCCGAGAAATTCACTTCTCATCACAAAGGGAACTGTGCCATGTAGGGAACATGTGCAACTACAGTAATTCTCACTGAGAATTGATTCCGCAACTCTCTAAATCCCAATGAGGAAAGTAAAGTATCCCTTTAAGCCTTATATTCAATATATATATTCCACAGAGAATTAACCCTGTTCTTTCTTTCTCTAGTTTGTAATTCCAAGGCGCTTTAGAAGGGAGATACTTGAGTTGTTTCAACTTACTACTTTCTAGAGTTTAAGAAAAGAAGCCCTTCACATCCCATGACTCGGCATCTAGCTGTTCCCAATGGTGCATTGCTCACAACTCCCCGAACGCACAGGCCGTCCTTCCTGTACTTTTCTCATGCTAGTGCAGACCCGCAAGTACTAAGAGACCTGGAATGCTTCCTAGAGTTCAAGAACCACACTGAATAAGTCTACAAGGATTCTGCTGCATGCCAACATGTGGCATGATACAAGAGGAACGTTAGCTTGAGGCTAGTGTTCAATGGGGTCGCCAATTCACTGAAGATTACTGAAGGAGGAGCACCGACCAAAGAATGGCAACCACCATGTTTCTTTCCGAGAAATTCACTTGTCATCACAAAGGGAATTGTGCCATGAAGGGAACATGTGCAACTACAGTATTTCTCAGTGAGAATGGATCCCGCAACTCTCTAAATCCCAATGAGGAAAATAAAGTTCCCCTTTAAGCCTTATATTCAAAAGGGTCCACAGAGCATTGTTCCTATTGTTTCTTTCTCTATTTTGTAGTTGAAGGTGTTTTAGAAGGGAGATACTTGAGTTGTTTCAACTTACTACTTTCTAGAGTTTAAGAAAAGAAGCCCTTCACTTCCCATGACTCGGCATCTAGTTGTACCCAATGATGCATTGCTCACAACACCCCGAAGACAGACGCCGTCCTTCCTGTACTTTTCTCATCCTAGTGCAGACCCGCAAGTACTAAGAGACCTGGAATGCTTCCTAGAGCCCAGGAACCACAATGAATAAGGCTACATGGATTTTGCTGCATGACAACATGTGTCATGTTAGAAGAGGAACGTTAGCTTCAGGTTAGTGGTCAAGTGGGGTCGCCAATTCACTGAAGATTACCGAAGGATGAGCACCTACCAAAGAATGGCAACCTCCAAGTTTCTTTCCTAGAAACTCACTTGTCATCACAAAGGCAATTGTGCTATGAAGAGAACATGTGCAACTAAAGAATTTCTCAGAGAGAACTGAGCCCACAACTCTCTAAATCCCAATGAGGAAAGTCAAGTTTCCCTTCAAGCCTTATTTTCCAAAGGGCCCGCAGAGCACTGACCCTGCTGTTTCCTTCTCTATTTTGTACCTCCACGTGCTTTAGACGGGAGATACTTGAGTCGTTTCAAGTTGCCACATTCTAGAAATTTAACAAAGAAAACCCTTCACCTCCATGCCTCGGCATCTAGCTGTTCCCAAGGCTGCACTTATCACAACTCCCCAAACACACAGGCCGTCCTTCTTGTACGTTTCACAGCCTAGTGCAGATCCGATAGTACTAGGAGACCTGGAATGCTTCGTAGAGCTCAAGAACCACACTGCATAAGGCTACTTAGATTCTGCTGCATGCCAAGCTGTGGCATGATACAAGAGGAACGTTAGCCTGAGGCTAGTGGTCAAAAAGGGTCGCCAATTCACTGAATTGACTGAAGGATGAGCTCCTTCCAAAGCATGGCCACCTCCAAGTTTCTTTCCTAGAAACTCACTTTTCATCACACAGGCAATTGTGCAATGAAGGGAACTTGTGCAACTACAGTGTTTCTCAGGGAGAATTGAGCCCCCACCTCTCTAAATCCCAATGAGGAATATGAAGTTTCCCATCAAGACTTATTTTCAAAATGGCCAGCAGAGCATCGACCTTGCTGATTCTTTCTCTAATTTGTACATCCAAGGTCATTTAGAAGGCGGATACTTGAGTTGTTTCCACTTGCAACAATCTAGAGGTTCTACCAAAGAGCCCTTAAGAGCCCCTGATTCGGCATCCAGCTCTTCACAACGATGCATTGCTCACAAAGGCCCAAACACACAGGCCGTGCCTCTAGGACGTTTCTCATCAGAGTGCAGACCCGCCAGTACTAAGAAACCTGGAATGCTACCTAGAGCTCAAGAACCACACTGAATAACGCTACATGGATTCTGCTGCATGCCAACATGTGGCATGATACAAGAGGAACGTTAGCTTGAGGCTAGTGTTCAATGGGGTCGCCAATTCACTGAAAATTACTGAAGGTTGAGCAGCCACCAAAGTATGGCAACGTCCAAGTTTCTTTCCGAGAAATTCACTTCTCATCACAAAGGGAACTGTGCCATGTAGGGAACATGTGCAACTACAGTATTTCTCACTGAGAATTGATTCCGCAACTCTCTAAATCCCAATGCGGAAAGTAAAGTATCCCTTTAAGCCTTATATTCAATATATATATTCCACAGAGAATTAACCCTGTTCTTTCTTTCTCTAGTATGTAATTCCAAGGCGCTTTAGAAGGGAGATACTTGAGTTGTTTCAACTTACTACTTTCTAGAGTTTAAGAAAAGAAGCCCTTCACATCCCATGACTCGGCATCTAGCTGTTCCCAATGGTGCATTGCTCACAACTCCCCGAACGCACAGGCCGTCCTTCCTGTACTTTTCTCATGCTAGTGCAGACCCGCAAGTACTAAGAGACCTGGAATGCTTCCTAGAGTTCAAGAACCACACTGAATAAGTCTACAAGGATTCTGCTGCATGCCAACATTTGGCATGATACAAGAGGAATGTTAGCTTGAGGCTAGTGTTCAATGGGGTCGCCAATTCACTGAAGATTACTGAAGGAGGAGCACCGACCAAAGAATGGCAACCACCAAGTTTCTTTCCGAGAAATTCACTTGTCATCACAAAGGGAATTGTGCCATGAAGGGAACATGTGCAACTACAGTATTTCTCAGTGAGAATGGATCCCGCAACTCTCTAAATCCCAATGAGGAAAACAAAGTTCCCCTTTAAGCCTTGTATTCAAAACGGTCCACAGAGCATTGATCCTGTTGTTTCTTTCTCTATTTTGTAGTTGAAGGTGTTTTAGAAGGGAGATACTTGAGTTGTTTCAACTTACTACTTTCTAGAGTTTAAGAAAAGAAGCCCTTCACTTCCCGTGACTCGGCATCTAGTTGTACCCAATGATGCATTGCTCACAACACCCCGAAGACAGACGCCGTCCTTCCTGTACTTTTCTCATCCTAGTGCAGACCCGCAAGTACTAAGAGACCTGGAATGCTTCCTAGAGCCCAGGAACCACAATGAATAAGGCTACATGGATTTTGCTGCATGACAACATGTGTCATGTTAGAAGAGGAACGTTAGCTTCAGGTTAGTGGTCAAGTGGGGTCGCCAATTCACTGAAGATTACCGAAGGATGAGCACCTACCAAAGAATGGCAACCTCCAAGTTTCTTTCCTAGAAACTCACTTGTCATCACAAAGGCAATTGTGCTATGAAGAGAACATGTGCAACTAAAGAATTTCTCAGAGAGAACTGAGCCCACAACTCTCTAAATCCCAATGAGGAAAGTCAAGTTTCCCTTCAAGCCTTATTTTCCAAAGGGCACGCAGAGCACTGACCCTGCTGTTTCCTTCTCTATTTTGTACCTCCAACGTGCTTTAGACGGGAGATACTTGAGTCGTTTCAAGTTGCCACATTCTAGAAATTTAACAAAAGAAACCCTTCACCTCCATGCCTCGGCATCTAGCTGTTCCCAAGGCTGCACTTATCACAACTCCCCAAACACACAGGCCGTCCTTCTTGTACGTTTCACAGCCTAGTGCAGATCCGATAGTACTAAGAGACCTGGAATGCTTCGTAGAGCTCAAGAACCACACTGCATAAGGCTACTTAGATTCTGCTGCATGCCAAGCTGTGGCATGATACAAGAGGAACGTTAGCCTGAGGCTAGTGGTCAAAAAGGGTCGCCAATTCACTGAATTGACTGAAGGATGAGCTCCTTCCAAAGCATGGCCACCTCCAAGTTTCTTTCCTAGAAACTCACTTTTCATCACACAGGCAATTGTGCAATGAAGGGAACTTGTGCAACTACAGTGTTTCTCAGGGAGAATTGAGCTCCCACCTCTCTAAATCCCAATGAGGAATATGAAGTTTCCCATCAAGACTTATTTTCAAAATGGCCAGCAGAGCATCGACCTTGCTGATTCTTTCTCTAATTTGTACATCCAAGGTCATTTAGAAGGCGGATACTTGAGTTGTTTCCACTTGCAACAATCTAGAGGTTCTACCAAAGAGCCCTTAAGAGCCCCTGATTCGGCATCCAGCTCTTCACAACGATGCATTGCTCACAAAGGCCCAAACACACAGGCCGTGCCTCTAGGACGTTTCTCATCCGAGTGCAGACCCGCCAGTACTAAGAAACCTGGAATGCTACCTAGAGCTCAAGAACCACACTGAATAACGCTACATGGATTCTGCTGCATGCCAACATGTGGCATGATACAAGAGGAACGTTAGCTTGAGGCTAGTGTTCAATGGGGTCGCCAATTCACTGAAAATTACTGAAGGTTGAGCAGCTACCAAAGTATGGCAACGTCCAAGTTTCTTTCCGAGAAATTCACTTCTCATCACAAAGGGAACTGTGCCATGTAGGGAACATGTGCAACTACAGTATTTCTCACTGAGAATTGATTCCGCAACTCTCTAAATCCCAATGAGGAAAGTAAAGTATCCCTTTAAGCCTTATATTCAATATATATATTCCACAGAGAATTAACCCTGTTCTTTCTTTCTCTAGTATGTAATTCCAAGGCGCTTTAGAAGGGAGATACTTGAGTTGTTTCAACTTACTACTTTCTAGAGTTTAAGAAAAGAAGCCCTTCACATCCCATGACTCGGCATCTAGCTGTTCCCAATGGTGCATTGCTCACAACTCCCCGAACGCACAGGCCGTCCTTCCTGTACTTTTCTCATGCTAGTGCAGACCCGCAAGTACTAAGAGACCTGGAATGCTTCCTAGAGTTCAAGAACCACACTGAATAAGTCCAGAAGAATTCTGCTGCATGCCAACATGTGGCATGATACAAGAGGAACGTTAGCTTGAGGCTAGTGTTCAATGGGGTCGCCAATTCACTGAAGATTACTGAAGGAGGAGCACCGACCAAAGAATGGCAACCACCAAGTTTCTTTCCGAGAAATTCACTTGTCATCACAAAGGGAATTGTGCCATGAAGGGAACGTGTGCAACTACAGTATTTCTCAGTGAGAATGGATCCCGCAACTCTCTAAATCCCAATGAGGAAAATAAAGTTCCCCTTTAAGCCTTATATTCAAAAGGGTCCACAGAGCATTGATCCTATTGTTTCTTTCTCTATTTTGTAGTTGAAGGTGTTTTAGAAGGGAGATACTTGAGTTGTTTCAACTTACTACTTTCTAGAGTTTAAGAATAGAAGCCCTTCACTTCCCATGACTCGGCATCTTGTTGTACCCAATGATGCATTGCTCACAACACCCCGAAGACAGACGCCGTCCTTCCTGTACTTTTCTCATCCTAGTGCAGACCCGCAAGTACTAAGAGACCTGGAATGCTTCCTAGAGCCCAGGAACCACAATGAATAAGGCTACATGGATTTTGCTGCATGACAACATGTGTCATGTTAGAAGAGGAACGTTAGCTTCAGGTTAGTGGTCAAGTGGGGTCGCCAATTCACTGAAGATTACCGAAGGATGAGCACCTACCAAAGAATGGCAACCTCCAAGTTTCTTTCCTAGAAACTCACTTGTCATCACAAAGGCAATTGTGCTATGAAGAGAACATGTGCAACTAAAGAATTTCTCAGAGAGAACTGAGCCCACAACTCTCTAAATCCCAATGAGGAAAGTCAAGTTTCCCTTCAAGCCTTATTTTCCAAAGGGCCCGCAGAGCACTGACCCTGCTGTTTCCTTCTCTATTTTGTACCTCCAACGTGCTTTAGACGGGAGATACTTGAGTCGTTTCAAGTTGCCACATTCTAGAAATTTAACAAAGAAAACCCTTCACCTCCATGCCTCGGCATCTAGCTGTTCCCAAGGCTGCACTTATCACAACTCCCCAAACACACAGGCCGTCCTTCTTGTACGTTTCACAGGCTAGTGCAGATCCGATAGTACTAAGAGACCTGGAATGCTTCGTAGAGCTCAAGAACCACACTGCATAAGGCTACTTAGGTTCTGCTGCATGCCAAGCTGTGGCATGATACAAGAGGAACGTTAGCCTGAGGCTAGTGGTCAAAAAGGGTCGCCAATTCACTGAATTGACTGAAGGATGAGCTCCTTCCAAAGCATGGCCACCTCCAAGTTTCTTTCCTAGAAACTCACTTTTCATCACACAGGCAATTGTGCAATGAAGGGAACTTGTGCAACTACAGTGTTTCTCAGGGAGAATTGAGCCCCCACCTCTCTAAATCCCAATGAGGAATATGAAGTTTCCCATCAAGACTTATTTTCAAAATGGCCAGCAGAGCATCGACCTTGCTGATTCTTTCTCTAATTTGTACATCCAAGGTCATTTAGAAGGCGGATACTTGAGTTGTTTCCACTTGCAACAATCTAGAGGTTCTACCAAAGAGCCCTTAAGAGCCCCTGATTCGGCATCCAGCTCTTCACAACGATGCATTGCTCACAAAGGCCCAAACACACAGGCCGTGCCTCTAGGACGTTTCTCATCCGAGTGCAGACCCGCCAGTACTAAGAAACCTGGAATGCTACCTAGAGCTCAAGAACCACACTGAATAACGCTACATGGATTCTGCTGCATGCCAACATGTGGCATGATACAAGAGGAACGTTAGCTTGAGGCTAGTGTTCAATGGGGTCGCCAATTCACTGAAAATTACTGAAGGTTGAGCAGCTACCAAAGTATGGCAACGTCCAAGTTTCTTTCCGAGAAATTCACTTCTCATCACAAAGGGAACTGTGCCATGTAGGGAACATGTGCAACTACAGTATTTCTCACTGAGAATTGATTCCGCAACTCTCTAAATCCCAATGAGGAAAGTAAAGTATCCCTTTAAGCCTTATATTCAATATATATATTCCACAGAGAATTAACCCTGTTCTTTCTTTCTCTAGTATGTAATTCCAAGGCGCTTTAGAAGGGAGATACTTGAGTTGTTTCAACTTACTACTTTCTAGAGTTTAAGAAAAGAAGCCCTTCACATCCCATGACTCGGCATCTAGCTGTTCCCAATGGTGCATTGCTCACAACTCCCCGAACGCACAGGCCGTCCTTCCTGTACTTTTCTCATGCTAGTGCAGACCCGCAAGTACTAAGAGACCTGGAATGCTTCCTAGAGTTCAAGAACCACACTGAATAAGTCTACAAGGATTCTGCTGCATGCCAACATGTGGCATGATACAAGAGGAATGTTAGCTTGAGGCTAGTGTTCAATGGGGTCGCCAATTCACTGAAGATTACTGAAGGAGGAGCACCGACCAAAGAATGGCAACCACCAAGTTTCTTTCCGAGAAATTCACTTGTCATCACAAAGGGAATTGTGCCATGAAGGGAACATGTGCAACTACAGTATTTCTCAGTGAGAATGGATCCCGCAACTCTCTAAATCCCAATGAGGAAAACAAAGTTCCCCTTTAAGCCTTGTATTCAAAACGGTCCACAGAGCATTGATCCTGTTGTTTCTTTCTCTATTTTGTAGTTGAAGGTGTTTTAGAAGGGAGATACTTGAGTTGTTTCAACTTACTACTTTCTAGAGTTTAAGAAAAGAAGCCCTTCACTTCCCGTGACTCGGCATCTAGTTGTACCCAATGATGCATTGCTCACAACACCCCGAAGACAGACGCCGTCCTTCCTGTACTTTTCTCCTCCTAGTGCAGACCCGCAAGTACTAAGAGACCTGGAATGCTTCCTAGAGCCCAGGAACCACAATGAATAAGGCTACATGGATTTTGCTGCATGACAACATGTGTCATGTTAGAAGAGGAACGTTAGCTTCAGGTTAGTGGTCAAGTGGGGTCGCCAATTCACTGAAGATTACCGAAGGATGAGCACCTACCAAAGAATGGCAACCTCCAAGTTTCTTTCCTAGAAACTCACTTGTCATCACAAAGGCAATTGTGCTATGAAGAGAACATGTGCAACTAAAGAATTTCTCAGAGAGAACTGAGCCCACAACTCTCTAAATGCCAATGAGGAAAGTCAAGTTTCCCTTCAAGCCTTATTTTCCAAAGGGCCCGCAGAGCACTGACCCTGCTGTTTCCTTCTCTATTTTGTACCTCTAACGTGCTTTAGACGGGAGATACTTGAGTCGTTTCAAGTTGCCACATTCTAGAAATTTAACAAAAGAAACCCTTCACCTCCATGCCTCGGCATCTAGCTGTTCCCAAGGCTGCACTTATCACAACTCCCCAAACACACAGGCCGTCCTTCTTGTACGTTTCACAGCCTAGTGCAGATCCGATAGTACTAAGAGACCTGGAATGCTTCGGAGAGCTCAAGAACCACACTGCATAAGGCTACTTAGGTTCTGCTGCATGCCAAGCTGTGGCATGATACAAGAGGAACGTTAGCCTGAGGCTAGTGGTCAAAAAGGGTCGCCAATTCACTGAATTGACTGAAGGATGAGCTCCTTCCAAAGCATGGCCACCTCCAAGTTTCTTTCCTAGAAACTCACTTTTCATCACAAAGGCAATTGTGCAATGAAGGGAACTTGTGCAACTACAGTGTTTCTCAGGGAGAATTGAGCCCCCACCTCTCTAAATCCCAATGAGGAATATGAAGTTTCCCATCAAAACTTATTTTCAAAATGGCCAGCAGAGCATCGACCTTGCTGATTCTTTCTCTAATTTGTACATCCAAGGTCATTTAGAAGGCGGATACTTGAGTTGTTTCCACTTGCAACAATCTAGAGGTTCTACCAAAGAGCCCTTAAGAGCCCCTGATTCGGCATCCAGCTCTTCACAACGATGCATTGCTCACAAAGGCCCAAACACACAGGCCGTGCCTCTAGGACGTTTCTCATCCGAGTGCAGACCCGCCAGTACTAAGAAACCTGGAATGCTACCTAGAGCTCAAGAACCACACTGAATAACGCTACATGGATTCTGCTGCATGCCAACATGTGGCATGATACAAGAGGAACGTTAGCTTGAGGCTAGTGTTCAATGGGGTCGCCAATTCACTGAAAATTACTGAAGGTTGAGCAGCTACCAAAGTATGGCAACGTCCAAGTTTCTTTCCGAGAAATTCACTTCTCATCACAAAGGGAACTGTGCCATGTAGGGAACATGTGCAACTACAGTATTTCTCACTGAGAATTGATTCCGCAACTCTCTAAATCCCAATGAGGAAAGTAAAGTATCCCTTTAAGCCTTATATTCAATATATATATTCCACAGAGAATTAACCCTGTTCTTTCTTTCTCTAGTTTGTAATTCCAAGGCGCTTTAGAAGGGAGATACTTGAGTTGTTTCAACTTACTACTTTCTAGAGTTTAAGAAAAGAAGCCCTTCGCATCCCATGACTCGGCATCTAGCTGTTCCCAATGGTGCATTGCTCACAACTCCCCGAACGCACAGGCCGTCCTTCCTGTACTTTTCTCATGCTAGTGCAGACCCGCAAGTACTAAGAGACCTGGAATGCTTCCTAGAGTTCAAGAACCACACTGAATAAGTCTACAAGGATTCTGCTGCATGCCAACATGTGGCATGATACAAGAGGAACGTTAGCTTGAGGCTAGTGTTCAATGGGGTCGCCAATTCACTGAAGATTACTGAAGGAGGAGCACCGACCAAAGAATGGCAACCACCAAGTTTCTTTCCGAGAAATTCACTTGTCATCACAAAGGGAATTGTGCCATGAAGGGAACGTGTGCAACTACAGTATTTCTCAGTGAGAATGGATCCCGCAACTCTCTAAATCCCAATGAGGAAAATAAAGTTCCCCTTTAAGCCTTATATTCAAAAGGGTCCACAGAGCATTGATCCTATTGTTTCTTTCTCTATTTTGTAGTTGAAGGTGTTTTAGAAGGGAGATACTTGAGTTGTTTCAACTTACTACTTTCTAGAGTTTAAGAAAAGAAGCCCTTCACTTCCCGTGACTCGGCATCTAGTTGTACCCAATGATGCATTGCTCACAACACCCCGAAGACAGACGCCGTCCTTCCTGTACTTTTCTCATCCTAGTGCAGGCCCGCAAGTACTAAGAGACCTGGAATGCTTCCTAGAGCCCAGGAACCACAATGAATAAGGCTACATGGATTTTGCTGCATGACAACATGTGTCATGTTAGAAGAGGAACGTTAGCTTCAGGTTAGTGGTCAAGTGGGGTCGCCAATTCACTGAAGATTACCGAAGGATGAGCACCTACCAAAGAATGGCAACCTCCAAGTTTCTTTCCTAGAAACTCACTTGTCATCACAAAGGCAATTGTGCTATGAAGAGAACATGTGCAACTAAAGAATTTCTCAGAGAGAACTGAGCCCACAACTCTCTAAATCCCAATGAGGAAAGTCAAGTTTCCCTTCAAGCCTTATTTTCCAAAGGGCCCGCAGAGCACTGACCCTGCTGTTTCCTTCTCTATTTTGTACCTCCAACGTGCTTTAGACGGGAGATACTTGAGTCGTTTCAAGTTGCCACATTCTAGAAATTGAACAAAGAAAACCCTTCACCTCCATGCCTCGGCATCTAGCTGTTCCCAAGGCTGCACTTATCACAACTCCCCAAACACACAGGCCGTCCTTCTTGTACGTTTCACAGCCTAGTGCAGATCCGATAGTACTAAGAGACCTGGAATGCTTCGTAGAGCTCAAGAACCACACTGCATAAGGCTACTTAGATTCTGCTGCATGCCAAGCTGTGGCATGATACAAGAGGAACGTTAGCCTCAGGCTAGTGGTCAAAAAGGTTCGCCAATTCACTGAATTGACTGAAGGATGAGCTCCTTCCAAAGCATGGCCACCTCCAAGTTTCTTTCCTAGAAACTCACTTTTCATCACACAGGCAATTGTGCAATGAAGGGAACTTGTGCAACTACAGTGTTTCTCAGGGAGAATTGAGCCCCCACCTCTCTAAATCCCAATGAGGAATATGAAGTTTCCCATCAAGACTTATTTTCAAAATGGCCAGCAGAGCATCGACCTTGCTGATTCTTTCTCTAATTTGTACATCCAAGGTCATTTAGAAGGCGGATACTTGAGTTGTTTCCACTTGCAACAATCTAGAGGTTTTACCAAAGAGCCCTTAAGAGCCCCTGATTCGGCATCCAGCTCTTCACAACGATGCATTGCTCACAAAGGCCCAAACACACAGGCCGTGCCTCTAGGACGTTTCTCATCCGAGTGCAGACCCGCCAGTACTAAGAAACCTGGAATGCTACCTAGAGCTCAAGAACCACACTGAATAACGCTACATGGATTCTGCTGCATGCCAATCTGTGGCATGATATAAGAGGAACGTTAGCTTGAGGCTAGTGTTCAATGGGGTCGCCAATTCACTGAAAATTACTGAAGGTTGAGCAGCTACCAAAGTATGGCAACGTCCAAGTTTCTTTCCGAGAAATTCACTTCTCATCACAAAGGGAACTGTGCCATGTAGGGAACATGTGCAACTACAGTATTTCTCACTGAGAATTGATTCCGCAACTCTCTAAATCCCAATGAGGAAAGTAAAGTATCCCTTTAAGCCTTATATTCAATATATATATTCCACAGAGAATTAACCCTGTTCTTTCTTTCTCTAGTTTGTAATTCCAAGGCGCTTTAGAAGGGAGATACTTGAGTTGTTTCAACTTACTACTTTCTAGAGTTTAAGAAAAGAAGCCCTTCACATCCCATGACTCGGCATCTAGCTGTTCCCAATGGTGCATTGCTCACAACTCCCCGAACGCACAGGCCGTCCTTCCTGTACTTTTCTCATGCTAGTGCAGACCCGCAAGTACTAAGAGACCTGGAATGCTTCCTAGAGTTCAAGAACCACACTGAATAAGTCTACAAGGATTCTGCTGCATGCCAACATGTGGCATGATACAAGAGGAACGTTAGCTTGAGGCTAGTGTTCAGTGGGGTCGCCAATTCACTGAAGATTACTGAAGGAGGAGCACCGACCAAAGAATGGCAACCACCAAGTTTCTTTCCGAGAAATTCACTTGTCATCACAAAGGGAATTGTGCCATGAAGGGAACGTGTGCAACGACAGTATTTCTCAGTGAGAATGGATCCCGCAACTCTCTAAATCCCAATGAGGAAAATAAAGTTCCCCTTTAAGCCTTATATTCAAAAGGGTCCACAGAGCATTGATCCTATTGTTTCTTTCTCTATTTTGTAGTTGAAGGTGTTTTAGAAGGGAGATACTTGAGTTGTTTCAACTTACTACTTTCTAGAGTTTAAGAAAAGAAGCCCTTCACTTCCCGTGACTCGGCATCTAGTTGTACCCAATGATGCATTGCTCACAACACCCCGAAGACAGAGGCCGTCCTTCCTGTACTTTTCTCATCCTAGTGCAGGCCCGCAAGTACTAAGAGACCTGGAATGCTTCCTAGAGCCCAGGAACCACAATGAATAAGGCTACATGGATTTTGCTGCATGACAACATGTGTCATGTTAGAAGAGGAACGTTAGCTTCAGGTTAGTGGTCAAGTGGGGTCGCCAATTCACTGAAGATTACCGAAGGATGAGCACCTACCAAAGAATGGCAACCTCCAAGTTTCTTTCCTAGAAACTCACTTGTCATCACAAAGGCAATTGTGCTATGAAGAGAACATGTGCAACTAAAGAATTTCTCAGAGAGAACTGAGCCCACAACTCTCTAAATCCCAATGAGGAAAGTCAAGTTTCCCTTCAAGCCTTATTTTCCAAAGGGCCCGCAGAGCACTGACCCTGCTGTTTCCTTCTCTATTTTGTACCTCCAACGTGCTTTAGACGGGAGATACTTGAGTCGTTTCAAGTTGCCACATTCTAGAAATTGAACAAAGAAAACCCTTCACCTCCATGCCTCGGCATCTAGCTGTTCCCAAGGCTGCACTTATCACAACTCCCCAAACACACAGGCCGTCCTTCTTGTACGTTTCACAGCCTAGTGCAGATCCGATAGTACTAAGAGACCTGGAATGCTTCGTAGAGCTCAAGAACCACACTGCATAAGGCTACTTAGATTCTGCTGCATGCCAAGCTGTGGCATGATACAAGAGGAACGTTAGCCTGAGGCTAGTGGTCAAAAAGGGTCGCCAATTCACTGAATTGACTGAAGGATGAGCTCCTTCCAAAGCATGGCCACCTCCAAGTTTCTTTCCTGGAAACTCACTTTTCATCACACAGGCAATTGTGCAATGAAGGGAACTTGTGCAACTACAGTGTTTCTCAGGGAGAATTGAGCCCCCACCTCTCTAAATCCCAATGAGGAATATGAAGTTTCCCATCAAGACTTATTTTCAAAATGGCCAGCAGAGCATCGACCTTGCTGATTCTTTCTCTAATTTGTACATCCAAGGTCATTTAGAAGGCGGATACTTGAGTTGTTTCCACTTGCAACAATCTAGAGGTTTTACCAAAGAGCCCTTAAGAGCCCCTGATTCGGCATCCAGCTCTTCACAACGATGCATTGCTCACAAAGGCCCAAACACACAGGCCGTGCCTCTAGGACGTTTCTCATCCGAGTGCAGACCCGCCAGTACTAAGAAACCTGGAATGCTACCTAGAGCTCAAGAACCACACTGAATAACGCTACATGGATTCTGCTGCATGCCAATCTGTGGCATGATATAAGAGGAACGTTAGCTTGAGGCTAGTGTTCAATGGGGTCGCCAATTCACTGAAAATTACTGAAGGTTGAGCAGCTACCAAAGTAAGGCAACGTCCAAGTTTCTTTCCGAGAAATTCACTTCTCATGACAAAGGGAACTGTGCCATGAAGGGAACATGTGCAACTACAGTATTTCTCACTGCGAGTTGTTTCCGCAACTCTCTAAATGCCAATGAGGAAAGTAAAGTATCCCTTTAAGCCTTATATTCAATATATATATTCCACAGAGAATTAACCCTGTTCTTTCTTTCTCTAGTTTGTAATTCCAAGGCGCTTTAGAAGGGAGATACTTGAGTTGTTTCAACTTACTACTTTCTAGAGTTTAAGAAAAGAAGCCCTTCACATCCCATGACTCGGCATCTAGCTGTTCCCAATGGTGCATTGCTCACAACTCCCCGAACGCAGAGGCCGTCCTTCCTGTACTTTTCTCATGCTAGTGCAGACCCGCAAGTACTAAGAGACCTGGAATGCTTCCTAGAGTTCAAGAACCACACTGAATAAGTCTACAAGGATTCTGCTGCATGCCAACATGTGGCATGATACAAGAGGAACGTTAGCTTGAGGCTAGTGTTCAATGGGGTCGCCAATTCACTGAAGATTACTGAAGGAGGAGCACCGACCAAAGAATGGCAACCACCAAGTTTCTTTCCGAGAAATTCACTTGTCATCACAAAGGGAATTGTGCCATGAAGGGAACATGTGCAACTACAGTATTTCTCAGTGAGAATGGATCCCGCAACTCTCTAAATCCCAATGAGGAAAATAAAGTTCCCCTTTAATCCTTATATTCAAAAGTGTCCACAGAGCATTGATCCTACTGTTTCTTTCTCTATTTTGTAGTTGAAGGTGTTTTAGAAGGGAGATACTTGAGTTGTTTCAACTTACTACTTTCTAGAGTTTAAGAAAAGAAGCCCTTCACTTCCCGTGACTCGGCATCTAGTTGTACCCAATGATGCATTGCTCACAACACCCCGAAGACAGACGCCGTCCTTCCTGTACTTTTCTCATCCTAGTGCAGACCCGCAAGTACTAAGAGACCTGGAATGCTTCCTAGAGCCCAGGAACCACAATGACTAAGGCTACATGGATTTTGCTGCATGACAACATGTGTCATGTTAGAAGAGGAACGTTAGCTTCAGGTTAGTGGTCAAGTGGGGTCGCCAATTCACTGAAGATTACCGAAGGATGAGCACCTACCAAAGAATGGCAACCTCCAAGTTTCTTTCCTAGAAACTCACTTGTCATCACAAAGGCAATTGTGCTATGAAGAGAACATGTGCAACTAAAGAATTTCTCAGAGAGAACTGAGCCCACAACTCTCTAAATCCCAATGAGGAAAGTCAAGTTTCCCTTCAAGCCTTATTTTCCAAAGGGCCCACAGAGCACTGACCCTGCTGTTTCCTTCTCTATTTTGTACCTCCAACGTGCTTTAGACGGGAGATACTTGAGTCGTTTCAAGTTGCCACATTCTAGAAATTTTACAAAGAAAACCCTTCACCTCCATGCCTCGGCATCTAGCTGTTCCCAAGGCTGCACTTATCACAACTCCCCAAACACACAGGCCGTCCTTCTTGTACGTTTCACAGCCTAGTGCAGATCCGATAGTACTAAGAGACCTGGAATGCTTCGTAGAGCTCAAGAACCACACTGCATAAGGCTACTTAGATTCTGCTGCATGCCAAGCTGTGGCATGATACAAGAGGAACGTTAGCCTGAGGCTAGTGGTCAAAAAGGGTCGCCAATTCACTGAATTGACTGAAGGATGAGCTCCTTCCAAAGCATGGCCACCTCCAAGTTTCTTTCCTAGAAACTCACTTTTCATCACACAGGCAATTGTGCAATGAAGGGAACTTGTGCAACTACAGTGTTTCTCAGGGAGAATTGAGCCCCCACCTCTCTAAATCCCAATGAGGAATATGAAGTTTCCCATCAAGACTTATTTTCAAAATGGCCAGCAGAGCATCGACCTTGCTGATTCTTTCTCTAATTTGTACATCCAAGGTCATTTAGAAGGGGGATACTTGAGTTGTTTCCACTTGCAACAATCTAGAGGTCCTACCAAAGAGCCCTTAAGAGCCCCTGATTCGGCATCCAGCTCTTCACAACGATGCATTGCTCACAAAGGCCCAAACACACAGGCCGTGCCTCTAGGACGTTTCTCATCCGAGTGCAGACCCGCCAGTACTAAGAAACCTGGAATGCTACCTAGAGCTCAAGAACCACACTGAATAACGCTACATGGATTCTGCTGCATGCCAATCTGTGGCATGATATAAGAGGAACGTTAGCTTGAGGCTAGTGTTCAATGGGGTCGCCAATTCACTGAAAATTACTGAAGGTTGAGCAGCTACCAAAGTAAGGCAACGTCCAAGTTTCTTTCCGAGAAATTCACTTCTCATGACAAAGGGAACTGTGCCATGAAGGGAACATGTGCAACTACAGTATTTCTCACTGCGAGTTGTTTCCGCAACTCTCTAAATGCCAATGAGGAAAGTAAAGTATCCCTTTAAGCCTTATATTCAATATATATATTCCACAGAGAATTAACCCTGTTCTTTCTTTCTCTAGTTTGTAATTCCAAGGCGCTTTAGAAGGGAGATACTTGAGTTGTTTCAACTTACTACATTCTAGAGTTTAAGAAAAGAAGCCCTTCACATCCCATGACTCGGCATCTAGCTGTTCCCAATGGTGCATTGCTCACAACTCCCCGAACGCACAGGCCGTCCTTCCTGTACTTTTCTCATGCTAGTGCAGACCCGCAAGTACTAAGAGACCTGGAATGCTTCCTAGAGTTCAAGAACCACACTGAATAAGTCTACAAGGATTCTGCTGCATGCCAACATGTGGCATGATACAAGAGGAACGTTAGCTTGAGGCTAGTGTTCAATGGGGTCGCCAATTCACTGAAGATTACTGAAGGAGGAGCACCGACCAAAGAATGGCAACCACCAAGTTTCTTTCCTAGAAATTCACTTGTCATCACAAAGGGAATTGTGCCATGAAGGGAACGTGTGCAACTACAGTATTTCTCAGTGAGAATGGATCCCGCAACTCTCTAAATCCCAATGAGGAAAATAAAGTTCCCCTTTAAGCCTTATATTCAAAAGGGTCCACAGAGCATTGATCCTATTGTTTCTTTCTCTATTTTGTAGTTGAAGGTGTTTTAGAAGGGAGATACTTGAGTTGTTTCAACTTACTACTTTCTAGAGTTTAAGAAAAGAAGCCCTTCACTTCCCATGACTCGGCATCTTGTTGTACCCAATGATGCATTGCTCACAACACCCCGAAGACAGACGCCGTCCTTCCTGTACTTTTCTCATCCTAGTGCAGACCCGCAAGTACTAAGAGACCTGGAATGCTTCCTAGAGCCCAGGAACCACAATGAATAAGGCTACATGGATTTTGCTGCATGACAACATGTGTCATGTTAGAAGAGGAACGTTAGCTTCAGGTTAGTGGTCAAGTGGGGTCGCCAATTCACTGAAGATTACCGAAGGATGAGCACCTACCAAAGAATGGCAACCTCCAAGTTTCTTTCCTAGAAACTCACTTGTCATCACAAAGGCAATTGTGCTATGAAGAGAACATGTGCAACTAAAGAATTTCTCAGAGAGAACTGAGCCCACAACTCTCTAAATCCCAATGAGGAAAGTCAAGTTTCCCTTCAAGCCTTATTTTCCAAAGGGCCCGCAGAGCACTGACCCTGCTGTTTCCTTCTCTATTTTGTACCTCCAACGTGCTTTAGACGGGAGATACTTGAGTCGTTTCAAGTTGCCACATTCTAGAAATTTAACAAAAGAAACCCTTCACCTCCATGCCTCGGCATCTAGCTGTTCCCAAGGCTGCACTTATCACAACTCCCCTAACACACAGGCCGTCCTTCTTGTACGTTTCACAGCCTAGTGCAGATCCGATAGTACTAAGAGACCTGGAATGCTTCGTAGAGCTCAAGAACCACACTGCATAAGGCTACTTAGATTCTGCTGCATGCCAAGCTGTGGCATGATACAAGAGGAACGTTAGCCTGAGGCTAGTGGTCAAAAAGGGTCGCCAATTCACTGAATTGACTGAAGGATGAGCTCCTTCCAAAGCATGGCCACCTCCAAGTTTCTTTCCTAGAAACTCACTTTTCATCACAAAGGCAATTGTGCAATGAAGGGAACTTGTGCAACTACAGTGTTTCTCAGGGAGAATTGAGCCCCCACCTCTCTAAATCCCAATGAGGAATATGAAGTTTCCCATCAAAACTTATTTTCAAAATGGCCAGCAGAGCATCGACCTTGCTGATTCTTTCTCTAATTTGTACATCCAAGGTCATTTAGAAGGCGGATACTTGAGTTGTTTCCACTTGCAACAATCTAGAGGTTCTACCAAAGAGCCCTTAAGAGCCCCTGATTCGGCATCCAGCTCTTCACAACGATGCATTGCTCACAAAGGCCCAAACACACAGGCCGTGCCTCTAGGACGTTTCTCATCCGAGTGCAGACCCGCCAGTACTAAGAAACCTGGAATGCTACCTAGAGCTCAAGAACCACACTGAATAACGCTACATGGATTCTGCTGCATGCCAACATGTGGCATGATACAAGAGGAACGTTAGCTTGAGGCTAGTGTTCAATGGGGTCGCCAATTCACTGAAAATTACTGAAGGTTGAGCAGCTACCAAAGTATGGCAACGTCCAAGTTTCTTTCCGAGAAATTCACTTCTCATCACAAAGGGAACTGTGCCATGTAGGGAACATGTGCAACTACAGTATTTCTCACTGAGAATTGATTCCGCAACTCTCTAAATCCCAATGAGGAAAGTAAAGTATCCCTTTAAGCCTTATATTCAATATATATATTCCACAGAGAATTAACCCTGTTCTTTCTTTCTCTAGTTTGTAATTCCAAGGCGCTTTAGAAGGGAGATACTTGAGTTGTTTCAACTTACTACTTTCTAGAGTTTAAGAAAAGAAGCCCTTCACATCCCATGACTCGGCATCTAGCTGTTCCCAATGGTGCATTGCTCACAACTCCCCGAACGCACAGGCCGTCCTTCCTGTACTTTTCTCATGCTAGTGCAGACCCGCAAGTACTAAGAGACCTGGAATGCTTCCTAGAGTTCAAGAACCACACTGAATAAGTCTACAAGGATTCTGCTGCATGCCAACATGTGGCATGATACAAGAGGAACGTTAGCTTGAGGCTAGTGTTCAATGGGGTCGCCAATTCACTGAAGATTACTGAAGGAGGAGCACCGACCAAAGAATGGCAACCACCAAGTTTCTTTCCGAGAAATTCACTTGTCATCACAAAGGGAATTGTGCCATGAAGGGAACGTGTGCAACTACAGTATTTCTCAGTGAGAATGGATCCCGCAACTCTCTAAATCCCAATGAGGAAAATAAAGTTCCCCTTTAAGCCTTATATTCAAAAGGGTCCACAGAGCATTGATCCTATTGTTTCTTTCTCTATTTTGTAGTTGAAGGTGTTTTAGAAGGGAGATACTTGAGTTGTTTCAACTTACTACTTTCTAGAGTTTAAGAAAAGAAGCCCTTCACTTCCCGTGACTCGGCATCTAGTTGTACCCAATGATGCATTGCTCACAACACCCCGAAGACAGACGCCGTCCTTCCTGTACTTTTCTCATCCTAGTGCAGACCCGCAAGTACTAAGAGACCTGGAATGCTTCCTAGAGCCCAGGAACCACAATGAATAAGGCTACATGGATTTTGCTGCATGACAACATGTGTCATGTTAGAAGAGGAACGTTAGCTTCAGGTTAGTGGTCAAGTGGGGTCGCCAATTCACTGAAGATTACCGAAGGATGAGCACCTACCAAAGAATGGCAACCTCCAAGTTTCTTTCCTAGAAACTCACTTGTCATCACAAAGGCAATTGTGCTATGAAGAGAACATGTGCAACTAAAGAATTTCTCAGAGAGAACTGAGCCCACAACTCTCTAAATCCCAATGAGGAAAGTCAAGTTTCCCTTCAAGCCTTATTTTCCAAAGGGCCCGCAGAGCACTGACCCTGCTGTTTCCTTCTCTATTTTGTACCTCCAACGTGCTTTAGACGGGAGATACTTGAGTCGTTTCAAGTTGCCACATTCTAGAAATTGAACAAAGAAAACCCTTCACCTCCATGCCTCGGCATCTAGCTGTTCCCAAGGCTGCACTTATCACAACTCCCCAAACACACAGGCCGTCCTTCTTGTACGTTTCACAGCCTAGTGCAGATCCGATAGTACTAAGAGACCTGGAATGCTTCGTAGAGCTCAAGAACCACACTGCATAAGGCTACTTAGATTCTGCTGCATGCCAAGCTGTGGCATGATACAAGAGGAACGTTAGCCTGAGGCTAGTGGTCAAAAAGGGTCGCCAATTCACTGAATTGACTGAAGGATGAGCTCCTTCCAAAGCATGGCCACCTCCAAGTTTCTTTCCTAGAAACTCACTTTTCATCACACAGGCAATTGTGCAATGAAGGGAACTTGTGCAACTACAGTGTTTCTCAGGGAGAATTGAGCCCCCACCTCTCTAAATCCCAATGAGGAATATGAAGTTTCCCATCAAGACTTATTTTCAAAATGGCCAGCAGAGCATCGACCTTGCTGATTCTTTCTCTAATTTGTACATCCAAGGTCATTTAGAAGGCGGATACTTGAGTTGTTTCCACTTGCAACAATCTAGAGGTTTTACCAAAGAGCCCTTAAGAGCCCCTGATTCGGCATCCAGCTCTTCACAACGATGCATTGCTCACAAAGGCCCAAACACACAGGCCGTGCCTCTAGGACGTTTCTCATCCGAGTGCAGACCCGCCAGTACTAAGAAACCTGGAATGCTACCTAGAGCTCAAGAACCACACTGAATAACGCTACATGGATTCTGCTGCATGCCAATCTGTGGCATGATATAAGAGGAACGTTAGCTTGAGGCTAGTGTTCAATGGGGTCGCCAATTCACTGAAAATTACTGAAGGTTGAGCAGCTACCAAAGTATGGCAACGTCCAAGTTTCTTTCCGAGAAATTCACTTCTCATCACAAAGGGAACTGTGCCATGAAGGGAACATGTGGAACTACAGTATTTCTCACTGCGAATTGTTTCCGCAACTCTCTAAATCCCAATGAGGAAAGTAAAGTATCCCTTTAAGCCTTATATTCAATATATATATTCCACAGAGAATTAACCCTGTTCTTTCTTTCTCTAGTTTGTAATTCCAAGGCGCTTTAGAAGGGAGATACTTGAGTTGTTTCAACTTACTACTTTCTAGAGTTTAAGAGAAGAAGCCCTTCACCTCCCATGACTCGGCATCTAGCTGTTCCCAATGGTGCATTGCTCACAACTCCCCGAACGCACAGGCCGTCCTTCTTGTACTTTTCTCATGCTAGTGCAGACCCGCAAGTACTAAGAGACCTGGAATGCTTCCTAGAGTTCAAGAACCACACTGAATAAGTCTACAAGGATTCTGCTGCATGCCAACTTGTGGCATGATACAAGAGGAACGTTAGCTTGAGGCTAGTGTTCAATGGGGTCGCCAATTCACTGAAGATTACTGAAGGAGGAGCACCGACCAAAGAATGGCAACCACCAAGTTTTTTTCCGAGAAATTCACTTGTCATCACAAAGGGAATTGTGCCATGAAGGGAACATGTGCAACTACAGTATTTCTCAGTGAGAATGGATCCCGCAACTCTCTAAATCCCAATGAGGAAAACAAAGTTCCCCTTTAAGCCTTGTATTCAAAACGGTCCACAGAGCATTGATCCTGTTGTTTCTTTCTCTATTTTGTAGTTGAAGGTGTTTTAGAAGGGAGATACTTGAGTTGTTTCAACTTACTACTTTCTAGAGTTTAAGAAAAGAAGCCCTTCACTTCCCGTGACTCGGCATCTAGTTGTACCCAATGATGCATTGCTCACAACACCCCGAAGACAGACGCCGTCCTTCCTGTACTTTTCTCATCCTAGTGCAGACCCGCAAGTACTAAGAGACCTGGAATGCTTCCTAGAGCCCAGGAACCACAATGAATAAGGCTACATGGATTTTGCTGCATGACAACATGTGGCATGATACAAGAGGAACGTTAGCTTGAGGCTAGTGTTCAATGGGGTCGCCAATTCACTGAAGATTACAGAAGGAGGAGCACCTACCAAAGAATGGCAACCACCAAGTTTCCTTCGGAGAAATTCACTTGTCATCACAAAGGAATTGTGCCATGAAGGGAACATGTGCAACGACAGTATTTCTCAGTGAGAATGGATCCCGCAACTCTCTAAATCCCAATGAGGAAAATAAAGTTCCCCTTTAAGCCTTATATTCAAAAGGGTCCACAGAGCATTGATCCTATTGTTTCTTTCTCTATTTTGTAGTTGAAGGTGTTTTAGAAGGGAGATAGTTGAGTTGTTTCAACTTACTACTTTCTAGAGTTTAAGAAAAGAAGCCCTTCACTTCCCATGACTCGGCATCTAGTTGTACCCAATGATGCATTGCTCACAACACCCCGAAGACAGACACCGTCCTTCCTGTACTTTTCTCATCCTAGTGCAGACCCGCAAGTACTAAGAGACCTGGAATGCTTCCTAGAGCCCAGAAACCACAATGAATAAGGCTACATGGATTTTGCTGCATGACAACATGTGTCATGTTAGAAGAGGAACGTTAGATTCAGGTTAGTGGTCAAGTGGGGTCGCCAATTCACTGAAGATTACCGAAGGATGAGCACCTACCAAAGAATGGCAACCTCCAAGTTTCTTTCCTAGAAACTCACTTGTCATCACAAAGGCAATTGTGCTATGAAGAGAACATGTGCAACTAAAGAATTTCTCAGAGAGAACTGAGCCCACAACTCTCTAAATCCCAATGAGGAAAGTCAAGTTTCCCTTCAAGCCTTATTTTCCAAAGGGCCCGCAGAGCACTGACCCTGCTGTTTCCTTCTCTATTTTGTACCTCCAACGTGCTTTAGACGGGAGATACTTGAGTCGTTTCAAGTTGCCACATTCTAGAAATTGAACAAAGAAAACCCTTCACCTCCATGCCTCGGCATCTAGCTGTTCCCAAGGCTGCACTTATCACAACTCCCCAAACACACAGGCCGTCCTTCTTGTACGTTTCACAGCCTAGTGCAGATCCGATAGTACTAAGAGACCTGGAATGCTTCGTAGAGCTCAAGAACCACACTGCATAAGGCTACTTAGATTCTGCTGCATGCCAAGCTGTGGCATGATACAAGAGGAACGTTAGCCTGAGGCTAGTGGTCAAAAAGGGTCGCCAATTCACTGAATTGACTGAAGGATGAGCTCCTTCCAAAGCATGGCCACCTCCAAGTTTCTTTCCTAGAAACTCACTTTTCATCACACAGGCAATTGTGCAATGAAGGGAACTTGTGCAACTACAGTGTTTCTCAGGGAGAATTGAGCCCCCACCTCTCTAAATCCCAATGAGGAATATGAAGTTTCCCATCAAGACTTATTTTCAAAATGGCCAGCAGAGCATCGACCTTGCTGATTCTTTCTCTAATTTGTACATCCAAGGTCATTTAGAAGGCGGATACTTGAGTTGTTTCCACTTGCAACAATCTAGAGGTCCTACCAAAGAGCCCTTAAGAGCCCCTGATTCGGCATCCAGCTCTTCACAACGATGCATTGCTCACAAAGGCCCAAACACACAGGCCGTGCCTCTAGGACGTTTCTCATCCGAGTGCAGACCCGCCAGTACTAAGAAACCTGGAATGCTACCTAGAGCTCAAGAACCACACTGAATAACGCTACATGGATTCTGCTGCATGCCAACATGTGGCATGATACAAGAGGAACGTTAGCTTGAGGCTAGTGTTCAATGGGGTCGCCAATTCACTGAAAATTACTGAAGGTTGAGCAGCTACCAAAGTATGGCAACGTCCAAGTTTCTTTCCGAGAAATTCACTTCTCATCACAAAGGGAACTGTGCCATGTAGGGAACATGTGCAACTACAGTATTTCTCACTGAGAATTGATTCCGCAACTCTCTAAATCCCAATGAGGAAAGTAAAGTATCCCTTTAAGCCTTATATTCAATATATATATTCCACAGAGAATTAACCCTGTTCTTTCTTTCTCTAGTTTGTAATTCCAAGGCGCTTTAGAAGGGAGATACTTGAGTTGTTTCAACTTACTACTTTCTAGAGTTTAAGAAAAGAAGCCCTTCACATCCCATGACTCGGCATCTAGCTGTTCCCAATGGTGCATTGCTCACAACTCCCCGAACGCACAGGCCGTCCTTCCTGTACTTTTCTCATGCTAGTGCAGACCCGCAAGTACTAAGAGACCTGGAATGCTTCCTAGAGTTCAAGAACCACACTGAATAAGTCTACAAGGATTCTGCTGCATGCCAACATGTGGCATGATACAAGAGGAACGTTAGCTTGAGGCTAGTGTTCAATGGGGTCGCCAATTCACTGAAGATTACTGAAGGAGGAGCACCGACCAAAGAATGGCAACCACCAAGTTTCTTTCCGAGAAATTCACTTGTCATCACAAAGGGAATTGTGCCATGAAGGGAACGTGTGCAACTACAGTATTTCTCAGTGAGAATGGATCCCGCAACTCTCTAAATCCCAATGAGGAAAATAAAGTTCCCCTTTAAGCCTTATATTCAAAAGGGTCCACAGAGCATTGATCCTATTGTTTCTTTCTCTATTTTGTAGTTGAAGGTGTTTTAGAAGGGAGATACTTGAGTTGTTTCAACTTACTACTTTCTAGAGTTTAAGAAAAGAAGCCCTTCACTTCCCGTGACTCGGCATCTTGTTGTACCCAATGATGCATTGCTCACAACACCCCGAAGACAGACGCCGTCCTTCCTGTACTTTTCTCATCCTAGTGCAGGCCCGCAAGTACTAAGAGACCTGGAATGCTTCCTAGAGCCCAGGAACCACAATGAATAAGGCTACATGGATTTTGCTGCATGACAACATGTGTCATGTTAGAAGAGGAACGTTAGCTTCAGGTTAGTGGTCAAGTGGGGTCGCCAATTCACTGAAGATTACCGAAGGATGAGCACCTACCAAAGAATGGCAACCTCCAAGTTTCTTTCCTAGAAACTCACTTGTCATCACAAAGGCAATTGTGCTATGAAGAGAACATGTGCAACTAAAGAATTTCTCAGAGAGAACTGAGCCCACAACTCTCTAAATCCCAATGAGGAAAGTCAAGTTTCCCTTCAAGCCTTATTTTCCAAAGGGCCCGCAGAGCACTGACCCTGCTGTTTCCTTCTCTATTTTGTACCTCCAACGTGCTTTAGACGGGAGATACTTGAGTCGTTTCAAGTTGCCACATTCTAGAAATTGAACAAAGAAAACCCTTCACCTCCATGCCTCGGCATCTAGCTGTTCCCAAGGCTGCACTTATCACAACTCCCCAAACACACAGGCCGTCCTTCTTGTACGTTTCACAGCCTAGTGCAGATCCGATAGTACTAAGAGACCTGGAATGCTTCGTAGAGCTCAAGAACCACACTGCATAAGGCTACTTAGATTCTGCTGCATGCCAAGCTGTGGCATGATACAAGAGGAACGTTAGCCTGAGGCTAGTGGTCAAAAAGGGTCGCCAATTCACTGAATTGACTGAAGGATGAGCTCCTTCCAAAGCATGGCCACCTCCAAGTTTCTTTCCTAGAAACTCACTTTTCATCACACAGGCAATTGTGCAATGAAGGGAACTTGTGCAACTACAGTGTTTCTCAGGGAGAATTGAGCCCCCACCTCTCTAAATCCCAATGAGGAATATGAAGTTTCCCATCAAGACTTATTTTCAAAATGGCCAGCAGAGCATCGACCTTGCTGATTCTTTCTCTAATTTGTACATCCAAGGTCATTTAGAAGGCGGATACTTGAGTTGTTTCCACTTGCAACAATCTAGAGGTTTTACCAAAGAGCCCTTAAGAGCCCCTGATTCGGCATCCAGCTCTTCACAACGATGCATTGCTCACAAAGGCCCAAACACACAGGCCGTGCCTCTAGGACGTTTCTCATCCGAGTGCAGACCCGCCAGTACTAAGAAACCTGGAATGCTACCTAGAGCTCAAGAACCACACTGAATAACGCTACATGGATTCTGCTGCATGCCAATCTGTGGCATGATATAAGAGGAACGTTAGCTTGAGGCTAGTGTTCAATGGGGTCGCCAATTCACTGAAAATTACTGAAGGTTGAGCACCTACCAAAGTATGGCAACGTCCAAGTTTCTTTCCGAGAAATTCACTTCTCATCACAAAGGGAACTGTGCCATGAAGGGAACATGTGGAACTACAGTATTTCTCACTGCGAATTGTTTCCGCAACTCTCTAAATCCCAATGAGGAAAGTAAAGTATCCCTTTAAGCCTTATATTCAATATATATATTCCACAGAGAATTAACCCTGTTCTTTCTTTCTCTAGTTTGTAATTCCAAGGCGCTTTAGAAGGGAGATACTTGAGTTGTTTCAACTTACTACTTTCTAGAGTTTAAGAGAAGAAGCCCTTCACTTCCCATGACTCGGCATCTAGCTGTTCCCAATGGTGCATTGCTCACAACTCCCCGAACGCACAGGCCGTCCTTCTTGTACTTTTCTCATGCTAGTGCAGACCCGCAAGTACTAAGAGACCTGGAATGCTTCCTAGAGTTCAAGAACCACACTGAATAAGTCTACAAGGATTCTGCTGCATGCCAACTTGTGGCATGATACAAGAGGAACGTTAGCTTGAGGCTAGTGTTCAATGGGGTCGCCAATTCACTGAAGATTACTGAAGGAGGAGCACCGACCAAAGAATGGCAACCACCAAGTTTCTTTCCGAGAAATTCACTTGTCATCACAAAGGGAATTGTGCCATGAAGGGAACATGTGCAACTACAGTATTTCTCAGTGAGAATGGATCCCGCAACTCTCTAAATCCCAATGAGGAAAACAAAGTTCCCCTTTAAGCCTTGTATTCAAAACGGTCCACAGAGCATTGATCCTGTTGTTTCTTTCTCTATTTTGTAGTTGAAGGTGTTTTAGAAGGGAGATACTTGAGTTGTTTCAACTTACTACTTTCTAGAGTTTAAGAAAAGAAGCCCTTCACTTCCCGTGACTCGGCATCTAGTTGTACCCAATGATGCATTGCTCACAACACCCCGAAGACAGACGCCGTCCTTCCTGTACTTTTCTCATCCTAGTGCAGACCCGCAAGTACTAAGAGACCTGGAATGCTTCCTAGAGCCCAGGAACCACAATGAATAAGGCTACATGGATTTTGCTGCATGACAACATGTGGCATGATACAAGAGGAACGTTAGCTTGAGGCTAGTGTTCAATGGGGTCGCCAATTCACTGAAGATTACAGAAGGAGGAGCACCTACCAAAGAATGGCAACCACCAAGTTTCCTTCGGAGAAATTCACTTGTCATCACAAAGGAATTGTGCCATGAAGGGAACATGTGCAACGACAGTATTTCTCAGTGAGAATGGATCCCGCAACTCTCTAAATCCCAATGAGGAAAATAAAGTTCCCCTTTAAGCCTTATATTCAAAAGGGTCCACAGAGCATTGATCCTATTGTTTCTTTCTCTATTTTGTAGTTGAAGGTGTTTTAGAAGGGAGATAGTTGAGTTGTTTCAACTTACTACTTTCTAGAGTTTAAGAAAAGAAGCCCTTCACTTCCCATGACTCGGCATCTAGTTGTACCCAATGATGCATTGCTCACAACACCCCGAAGACAGACGCCGTCCTTCCTGTACTTTTCTCATCCTAGTGCAGACCCGCAAGTACTAAGAGACCTGGAATGCTTCCTAGAGCCCAGAAACCACAATGAATAAGGCTACATGGATTTTGCTGCATGACAACATGTGTCATGTTAGAAGAGGAACGTTAGATTCAGGTTAGTGGTCAAGTGGGGTCGCCAATTCACTGAAGATTACCGAAGGATGAGCACCTACCAAAGAATGGCAACCTCCAAGTTTCTTTCCTAGAAACTCACTTGTCATCACAAAGGCAATTGTGCTATGAAGAGAACATGTGCAACTAAAGAATTTCTCAGAGAGAACTGAGCCCACAACTCTCTAAATCCCAATGAGGAAAGTCAAGTTTCCCTTCAAGCCTTATTTTCCAAAGGGCCCGCAGAGCACTGACCCTGCTGTTTCCTTCTCTATTTTGTACCTCCAACGTGCTTTAGACGGGAGATACTTGAGTCGTTTCAAGTTGCCACATTCTAGAAATTGAACAAAGAAAACCCTTCACCTCCATGCCTCGGCATCTAGCTGTTCCCAAGGCTGCACTTATCACAACTCCCCAAACACACAGGCCGTCCTTCTTGTACGTTTCACAGCCTAGTGCAGATCCGATAGTACTAAGAGACCTGGAATGTTTCGTAGAGCTCAAGAACCACACTGCATAAGGCTACTTAGATTCTGCTGCATGCCAAGCTGTGGCATGATACAAGAGGAACGTTAGCCTGAGGCTAGTGGTCAAAAAGGGTCGCCAATTCACTGAATTGACTGAAGGATGAGCTCCTTCCAAAGCATGGCCACCTCCAAGTTTCTTTCCTAGAAACTCACTTTTCATCACACAGGCAATTGTGCAATGAAGGGAACTTGTGCAACTACAGTGTTTCTCAGGGAGAATTGAGCCCCCACCTCTCTAAATCCCAATGAGGAATATGAAGTTTCCCATCAAGACTTATTTTCAAAATGGCCAGCAGAGCATCGACCTTGCTGATTCTTTCTCTAATTTCTACATCCAAGGTCATTTAGAAGGCGGATACTTGAGTTGTTTCCACTTGCAACAATCTAGAGGTCCTACCAAAGAGCCCTTAAGAGCCCCTGATTCGGCATCCAGCTCTTCACAACGATGCATTGCTCACAAAGGCCCAAACACACAGGCCGTGCCTCTAGGACGTTTCTCATCCGAGTGCAGACCCGCCAGTACTAAGAAACCTGGAATGCTACCTAGAGCTCAAGAACCACACTGAATAACGCTACATGGATTCTGCTGCATGCCAATCTGTGGCATGATATAAGAGGAACGTTAGCTTGAGGCTAGTGTTCAATGGGGTCGCCAATTCACTGAAAATTACTGAAGGTTGAGCAGCTACCAAAGTAAGGCAACGTCCAAGTTTCTTTCCGAGAAATTCACTTCTCATGACAAAGGGAACTGTGCCATGAAGGGAACATGTGCAACTACAGTATTTCTCACTGCGAGTTGTTTCCGCAACTCTCTAAATGCCAATGAGGAAAGTAAAGTATCCCTTTAAGCCTTATATTCAATATATATATTCCACAGAGAATTAACCCTGTTCTTTCTTTCTCTAGTTTGTAATTCCAAGGCGCTTTAGAAGGGAGATACTTGAGTTGTTTCAACTTACTACTTTCTAGAGTTTAAGAAAAGAAGCCCTTCACATCCCATGACTCGGCATCTAGCTGTTCCCAATGGTGCATTGCTCACAACTCCCCGAACGCACAGGCCGTCCTTCCTGTACTTTTCTCATGCTAGTGCAGACCCGCAAGTACTAAGAGACCTGGAATGCTTCGTAGAGTTCAAGAACCACACTGAATAAGTCTACAAGGATTCTGCTGCATGCCAACATGTGGCATGATACAAGAGGAACGTTAGCTTGAGGCTAGTGTTCAATGGGGTCGCCAATTCACTGAAGATTACTGAAGGAGGAGCACCGACCAAAGAATGGCAACCACCAAGTTTCTTTCCGAGAAATTCACTTGTCATCACAAAGGGAATTGTGCCATGAAGGGAACGTGTGCAACTACAGTATTTCTCAGTGAGAATGGATCCCGCAACTCTCTAAATCCCAATGAGGAAAATAAAGTTCCCCTTTAAGCCTTATATTCAAAAGGGTCCACAGAGCATTGATCCTATTGTTTCTTTCTCTATTTTGTAGTTGAAGGTGTTTTAGAAGGGAGATACTTGAGTTGTTTCAACTTACTACTTTCTAGAGTTTAAGAAAAGAAGCCCTTCACTTCCCGTGACTCGGCATCTAGTTGTACCCAATGATGCATTGCTCACAACACCCCGAAGACAGACGCCGTCCTTCCTGTACTTTTCTCATCCTAGTGCAGGCCCGCAAGTACTAAGAGACCTGGAATGCTTCCTAGAGCCCAGGAACCACAATGAATAAGGCTACATGGATTTTGCTGCATGACAACATGTGTCATGTTAGAAGAGGAACGTTAGCTTCAGGTTAGTGGTCAAGTGGGGTCGCCAATTCACTGAAGATTACCGAAGGATGAGCACCTACCAAAGAATGGCAACCTCCAAGTTTCTTTCCTAGAAACTCACTTGTCATCACAAAGGCAATTGTGCTATGAAGAGAACATGTGCAACTAAAGAATTTCTCAGAGAGAACTGAGCCCACAACTCTCTAAATCCCAATGAGGAAAGTCAAGTTTCCCTTCAAGCCTTATTTTCCAAAGGGCCCGCAGAGCACTGACCCTGCTGTTTCCTTCTCTATTTTGTACCTCCAACGTGCTTTAGACGGGAGATACTTGAGTCGTTTCAAGTTGCCACATTCTAGAAATTGAACAAAGAAAACCCTTCACCTCCATGCCTCGGCATCTAGCTGTTCCCAAGGCTGCACTTATCACAACTCCCCAAACACACAGGCCGTCCTTCTTGTACGTTTCACAGCCTAGTGCAGATCCGATAGTACTAAGAGACCTGGAATGCTTCGTAGAGCTCAAGAACCACACTGCATAAGGCTACTTAGATTCTGCTGCATGCCAAGCTGTGGCATGATACAAGAGGAACGTTAGCCTGAGGCTAGTGGTCAAAAAGGGTCGCCAATTCACTGAATTGACTGAAGGATGAGCTCCTTCCAAAGCATGGCCACCTCCAAGTTTCTTTCCTAGAAACTCACTTTTCATCACACAGGCAATTGTGCAATGAAGGGAACTTGTGCAACTACAGTGTTTCTCAGGGAGAATTGAGCCCCCACCTCTCTAAATCCCAATGAGGAATATGAAGTTTCCCATCAAGACTTATTTTCAAAATGGCCAGCAGAGCATCGACCTTGCTGATTCTTTCTCTAATTTGTACATCCAAGGTCATTTAGAAGGCGGATACTTGAGTTGTTTCCACTTGCAACAATCTAGAGGTTTTACCAAAGAGCCCTTAAGAGCCCCTGATTCGGCATCCAGCTCTTCACAACGATGCATTGCTCACAAAGGCCCAAACACACAGGCCGTGCCTCTAGGACGTTTCTCATCCGAGTGCAGACCCGCCAGTACTAAGAAACCTGGAATGCTACCTAGAGCTCAAGAACCACACTGAATAACGCTACATGGATTCTGCTGCATGCCAATCTGTGGCATGATATAAGAGGAACGTTAGCTTGAGGCTAGTGTTCAATGGGGTCGCCAATTCACTGAAAATTACTGAAGGTTGAGCAGCTACCAAAGTATGGCAACGTCCAAGTTTCTTTCCGAGAAATTCACTTCTCATCACAAAGGGAACTGTGCCATGAAGGGAACATGTGGAACTACAGTATTTCTCACTGCGAATTGTTTCCGCAACTCTCTAAATCCCAATGAGGAAAGTAAAGTATCCCTTTAAGCCTTATATTCAATATATATATTCCACAGAGAATTAACCCTGTTCTTTCTTTCTCTAGTTTGTAATTCCAAGGCGCTTTAGAAGGGAGATACTTGAGTTGTTTCAACTTACTACTTTCTAGAGTTTAAGAGAAGAAGCCCTTCACCTCCCATGACTCGGCATCTAGCTGTTCCCAATGGTGCATTGCTCACAACTCCCCGAACGCACAGGCCGTCCTTCTTGTACTTTTCTCATGCTAGTGCAGACCCGCAAGTACTAAGAGACCTGGAATGCTTCCTAGAGTTCAAGAACCACACTGAATAAGTCTACAAGGATTCTGCTGCATGCCAACTTGTGGCATGATACAAGAGGAACGTTAGCTTGAGGCTAGTGTTCAATGGGGTCGCCAATTCACTGAAGATTACTGAAGGAGGAGCACCGACCAAAGAATGGCAACCACCAAGTTTTTTTCCGAGAAATTCACTTGTCATCACAAAGGGAATTGTGCCATGAAGGGAACATGTGCAACTACAGTATTTCTCAGTGAGAATGGATCCCGCAACTCTCTAAATCCCAATGAGGAAAACAAAGTTCCCCTTTAAGCCTTGTATTCAAAACGGTCCACAGAGCATTGATCCTGTTGTTTCTTTCTCTATTTTGTAGTTGAAGGTGTTTTAGAAGGGAGATACTTGAGTTGTTTCAACTTACTACTTTCTAGAGTTTAAGAAAAGAAGCCCTTCACTTCCCGTGACTCGGCATCTAGTTGTACCCAATGATGCATTGCTCACAACACCCCGAAGACAGACGCCGTCCTTCCTGTACTTTTCTCATCCTAGTGCAGACCCGCAAGTACTAAGAGACCTGGAATGCTTCCTAGAGCCCAGGAACCACAATGAATAAGGCTACATGGATTTTGCTGCATGACAACATGTGGCATGATACAAGAGGAACGTTAGCTTGAGGCTAGTGTTCAATGGGGTCGCCAATTCACTGAAGATTACAGAAGGAGGAGCACCTACCAAAGAATGGCAACCACCAAGTTTCCTTCGGAGAAATTCACTTGTCATCACAAAGGAATTGTGCCATGAAGGGAACATGTGCAACGACAGTATTTCTCAGTGAGAATGGATCCCGCAACTCTCTAAATCCCAATGAGGAAAATAAAGTTCCCCTTTAAGCCTTATATTCAAAAGGGTCCACAGAGCATTGATCCTATTGTTTCTTTCTCTATTTTGTAGTTGAAGGTGTTTTAGAAGGGAGATAGTTGAGTTGTTTCAACTTACTACTTTCTAGAGTTTAAGAAAAGAAGCCCTTCACTTCCCATGACTCGGCATCTAGTTGTACCCAATGATGCATTGCTCACAACACCCCGAAGACAGACACCGTCCTTCCTGTACTTTTCTCATCCTAGTGCAGACCCGCAAGTACTAAGAGACCTGGAATGCTTCCTAGAGCCCAGAAACCACAATGAATAAGGCTACATGGATTTTGCTGCATGACAACATGTGTCATGTTAGAAGAGGAACGTTAGATTCAGGTTAGTGGTCAAGTGGGGTCGCCAATTCACTGAAGATTACCGAAGGATGAGCACCTACCAAAGAATGGCAACCTCCAAGTTTCTTTCCTAGAAACTCACTTGTCATCACAAAGGCAATTGTGCTATGAAGAGAACATGTGCAACTAAAGAATTTCTCAGAGAGAACTGAGCCCACAACTCTCTAAATCCCAATGAGGAAAGTCAAGTTTCCCTTCAAGCCTTATTTTCCAAAGGGCCCGCAGAGCACTGACCCTGCTGTTTCCTTCTCTATTTTGTACCTCCAACGTGCTTTAGACGGGAGATACTTGAGTCGTTTCAAGTTGCCACATTCTAGAAATTGAACAAAGAAAACCCTTCACCTCCATGCCTCGGCATCTAGCTGTTCCCAAGGCTGCACTTATCACAACTCCCCAAACACACAGGCCGTCCTTCTTGTACGTTTCACAGCCTAGTGCAGATCCGATAGTACTAAGAGACCTGGAATGCTTCGTAGAGCTCAAGAACCACACTGCATAAGGCTACTTAGATTCTGCTGCATGCCAAGCTGTGGCATGATACAAGAGGAACGTTAGCCTGAGGCTAGTGGTCAAAAAGGGTCGCCAATTCACTGAATTGACTGAAGGATGAGCTCCTTCCAAAGCATGGCCACCTCCAAGTTTCTTTCCTAGAAACTCACTTTTCATCACACAGGCAATTGTGCAATGAAGGGAACTTGTGCAACTACAGTGTTTCTCAGGGAGAATTGAGCCCCCACCTCTCTAAATCCCAATGAGGAATATGAAGTTTCCCATCAAGACTTATTTTCAAAATGGCCAGCAGAGCATCGACCTTGCTGATTCTTTCTCTAATTTGTACATCCAAGGTCATTTAGAAGGCGGATACTTGAGTTGTTTCCACTTGCAACAATCTAGAGGTCCTACCAAAGAGCCCTTAAGAGCCCCTGATTCGGCATCCAGCTCTTCACAACGATGCATTGCTCACAAAGGCCCAAACACACAGGCCGTGCCTCTAGGACGTTTCTCATCCGAGTGCAGACCCGCCAGTACTAAGAAACCTGGAATGCTACCTAGAGCTCAAGAACCACACTGAATAACGCTACATGGATTCTGCTGCATGCCAACATGTGGCATGATACAAGAGGAACGTTAGCTTGAGGCTAGTGTTCAATGGGGTCGCCAATTCACTGAAAATTACTGAAGGTTGAGCAGCTACCAAAGTATGGCAACGTCCAAGTTTCTTTCCGAGAAATTCACTTCTCATCACAAAGGGAACTGTGCCATGTAGGGAACATGTGCAACTACAGTATTTCTCACTGAGAATTGATTCCGCAACTCTCTAAATCCCAATGAGGAAAGTAAAGTATCGCTTTAAGCCTTATATTCAATATATATATTCCACAGAGAATTAACCCTGTTCTTTCTTTCTCTAGTTTGTAATTCCAAGGCGCTTTAGAAGGGAGATACTTGAGTTGTTTCAACTTACTACTTTCTAGAGTTTAAGAAAAGAAGCCCTTCACATCCCATGACTCGGCATCTAGCTGTTCCCAATGGTGCATTGCTCACAACTCCCCGAACGCACAGGCCGTCCTTCCTGTACTTTTCTCATGCTAGTGCAGACCCGCAAGTACTAAGAGACCTGGAATGCTTCGTAGAGTTCAAGAACCACACTGAATAAGTCTACAAGGATTCTGCTGCATGCCAACATGTGGCATGATACAAGAGGAACGTTAGCTTGAGGCTAGTGTTCAATGGGGTCGCCAATTCACTGAAGATTACTGAAGGAGGAGCACCGACCAAAGAATGGCAACCACCAAGTTTCTTTCCGAGAAATTCACTTGTCATCACAAAGGGAATTGTGCCATGAAGGGAACGTGTGCAACTACAGTATTTCTCAGTGAGAATGGATCCCGCAACTCTCTAAATCCCAATGAGGAAAATAAAGTTCCCCTTTAAGCCTTATATTCAAAAGGGTCCACAGAGCATTGATCCTATTGTTTCTTTCTCTATTTTGTAGTTGAAGGTGTTTTAGAAGGGAGATACTTGAGTTGTTTCAACTTACTACTTTCTAGAGTTTAAGAAAAGAAGCCCTTCACTTCCCGTGACTCGGCATCTTGTTGTACCCAATGATGCATTGCTCACAACACCCCGAAGACAGACGCCGTCCTTCCTCTACTTTTCTCATCCTAGTGCAGGCCCGCAAGTACTAAGAGACCTGGAATGCTTCCTAGAGCCCAGGAACCACAATGAATAAGGCTACATGGATTTTGCTGCATGACAACATGTGTCATGTTAGAAGAGGAACGTTAGCTTCAGGTTAGTGGTCAAGTGGGGTCGCCAATTCACTGAAGATTACCGAAGGATGAGCACCTACCAAAGAATGGCAACCTCCAAGTTTCTTTCCTAGAAACTCACTTGTCATCACAAAGGCAATTGTGCTATGAAGAGAACATGTGCAACTAAAGAATTTCTCAGAGAGAACTGAGCCCACAACTCTCTAAATCCCAATGAGGAAAGTCAAGTTTCCCTTCAAGCCTTATTTTCCAAAGGGCCCGCAGAGCACTGACCCTGCTGTTTCCTTCTCTATTTTGTACCTCCAACGTGCTTTAGACGGGAGATACTTGAGTCGTTTCAAGTTGCCACATTCTAGAAATTGAACAAAGAAAACCCTTCACCTCCATGCCTCGGCATCTAGCTGTTCCCAAGGCTGCACTTATCACAACTCCCCAAACACACAGGCCGTCCTTCTTGTACGTTTCACAGCCTAGTGCAGATCCGATAGTACTAAGAGACCTGGAATGCTTCGTAGAGCTCAAGAACCACACTGCATAAGGCTACTTAGATTCTGCTGCATGCCAAGCTGTGGCATGATACAAGAGGAACGTTAGCCTGAGGCTAGTGGTCAAAAAGGGTCGCCAATTCACTGAATTGACTGAAGGATGAGCTCCTTCCAAAGCATGGCCACCTCCAAGTTTCTTTCCTAGAAACTCACTTTTCATCACACAGGCAATTGTGCAATGAAGGGAACTTGTGCAACTACAGTGTTTCTCAGGGAGAATTGAGCCCCCACCTCTCTAAATCCCAATGAGGAATATGAAGTTTCCCATCAAGACTTATTTTCAAAATGGCCAGCAGAGCATCGACCTTGCTGATTCTTTCTCTAATTTGTACATCCAAGGTCATTTAGAAGGCGGATACTTGAGTTGTTTCCACTTGCAACAATCTAGAGGTTTTACCAAAGAGCCCTTAAGAGCCCCTGATTCGGCATCCAGCTCTTCACAACGATGCATTGCTCACAAAGGCCCAAACACACAGGCCGTGCCTCTAGGACGTTTCTCATCCGAGTGCAGACCCGCCAGTACTAAGAAACCTGGAATGCTACCTAGAGCTCAAGAACCACACTGAATAACGCTACATGGATTCTGCTGCATGCCAATCTGTGGCATGATATAAGAGGAACGTTAGCTTGAGGCTAGTGTTCAATGGGGTCGCCAATTCACTGAAAATTACTGAAGGTTGAGCACCTACCAAAGTATGGCAACGTCCAAGTTTCTTTCCGAGAAATTCACTTCTCATCACAAAGGGAACTGTGCCATGAAGGGAACATGTGGAACTACAGTATTTCTCACTGCGAATTGTTTCCGCAACTCTCTAAATCCCAATGAGGAAAGTAAAGTATCCCTTTAAGCCTTATATTCAATATATATATTCCACAGAGAATTAACCCTGTTCTTTCTTTCTCTAGTTTGTAATTCCAAGGCGCTTTAGAAGGGAGATACTTGAGTTGTTTCAACTTACTACTTTCTAGAGTTTAAGAGAAGAAGCCCTTCACTTCCCATGACTCGGCATCTAGCTGTTCCCAATGGTGCATTGCTCACAACTCCCCGAACGCACAGGCCGTCCTTCTTGTACTTTTCTCATGCTAGTGCAGACCCGCAAGTACTAAGAGACCTGGAATGCTTCCTAGAGTTCAAGAACCACACTGAATAAGTCTACAAGGATTCTGCTGCATGCCAACTTGTGGCATGATACAAGAGGAACGTTAGCTTGAGGCTAGTGTTCAATGGGGTCGCCAATTCACTGAAGATTACTGAAGGAGGAGCACCGACCAAAGAATGGCAACCACCAAGTTTTTTTCCGAGAAATTCACTTGTCATCACAAAGGGAATTGTGCCATGAAGGGAACATGTGCAACTACAGTATTTCTCAGTGAGAATGGATCCCGCAACTCTCTAAATCCCAATGAGGAAAACAAAGTTCCCCTTTAAGCCTTGTATTCAAAACGGTCCACAGAGCATTGATCCTGTTGTTTCTTTCTCTATTTTGTAGTTGAAGGTGTTTTAGAAGGGAGATACTTGAGTTGTTTCAACTTACTACTTTCTAGAGTTTAAGAAAAGAAGCCCTTCACTTCCCGTGACTCAGCATCTAGTTGTACCCAATGATGCATTGCTCACAACACCCCGAAGACAGACGCCGTCCTTCCTGTACTTTTCTCATCCTAGTGCAGACCCGCAAGTACTAAGAGACCTGGAATGCTTCCTAGAGCCCAGGAACCACAATGAATAAGGCTACATGGATTTTGCTGCATGACAACATGTGGCATGATACAAGAGGAACGTTAGCTTGAGGCTAGTGTTCAATGGGGTCGCCAATTCACTGAAGATTACAGAAGGAGGAGCACCTACCAAAGAATGGCAACCACCAAGTTTCCTTCGGAGAAATTCACTTGTCATCACAAAGGAATTGTGCCATGAAGGGAACATGTGCAACGACAGTATTTCTCAGTGAGAATGGATCCCGCAACTCTCTAAATCCCAATGAGGAAAATAAAGTTCCCCTTTAAGCCTTATATTCAAAAGGGTCCACAGAGCATTGATCCTATTGTTTCTTTCTCTATTTTGTAGTTGAAGGTGTTTTAGAAGGGAGATAGTTGAGTTGTTTCAACTTACTACTTTCTAGAGTTTAAGAAAAGAAGCCCTTCACTTCCCATGACTCGGCATCTAGTTGTACCCAATGATGCATTGCTCACAACACCCCGAAGACAGACGCCGTCCTTCCTGTACTTTTCTCATCCTAGTGCAGACCCGCAAGTACTAAGAGACCTGGAATGCTTCCTAGAGCCCAGAAACCACAATGAATAAGGCTACATGGATTTTGCTGCATGACAACATGTGTCATGTTAGAAGAGGAACGTTAGCTTCAGGTTAGTGGTCAAGTGGGGTCGCCAATTCACTGAAGATTACCGAAGGATGAGCACCTACCAAAGAATGGCTACCTCCAAGTTTCTTTCCTAGAAACTCACTTGTCATCACAAAGGCAATTGTGCTATGAAGAGAACATGTGCAACTAAAGAATTTCTCAGAGAGAACTGAGCCCACAACTCTCTAAATCCCAATGAGGAAAGTCAAGTTTCCCTTCAAGCCTTATTTTCCAAAGGGCCCGCAGAGCACTGACCCTGCTGTTTCCTTCTCTATTTTGTACCTCCAACGTGCTTTAGACGGGAGATACTTGAGTCGTTTCAAGTTGCCCCATTCTAGAAATTGAACAAAGAAAACCCTTCACCTCCATGCCTCGGCATCTAGCTGTTCCCAAGGCTGCACTTATCACAACTCCCCAAACACACAGGCCTTCCTTCTTGTACGTTTCACAGCCTAGTGCAGATCCGATAGTACTAAGAGACCTGGAATGCTTCGTAGAGCTCAAGAACCACACTGCATAAGGCTACTTAGATTCTGCTGCATGCCAAGCTGTGGCATGATACAAGAGGAACGTTAGCCTGAGGCTAGTGGTCAAAAAGGGTCGCCAATTCACTGAATTGACTGAAGGATGAGCTCCTTCCAAAGCATGGCCACCTCCAAGTTTCTTTCCTAGAAACTCACATTTCATCACACAGGCAATTGTGCAATGAAGGGAACTTGTGCAACTACAGTGTTTCTCAGGGAGAATTGAGCCCCCACCTCTCTGAATCCCAATGAGGAATATGAAGTTTCCCGTCAAGACTTATTTTCAAAATGGCCAGCAGAGCATCGACCTTGCTGATTCTTTCTCTAATTTGTACATCTAAGGTCATTTAGAAGGCGGATACTTGAGTTGTTTCCACTTGCAACAATCTAGAGGTTTTACCAAAGAGCCCTTAAGAGCCCCTGATTCGGCATCCAGCTCTTCACAACGATGCATTGCTCACAAAGGCCCAAACACACAGGCCGTGCCTCTAGGACGTTTCTCATCCGAGTGCAGACCCGCCAGTACTAAGAAACCTGGAATGCTACCTAGAGCTCAAGAACCACACTGAATAATGCTACATGGATTCTGCTGCATGCCAATCTGTGGCATGATATAAGAGGAACGTTAGCTTGAGGCTAGTGTTCAATGGGGTCGCCAATTCACTGAAAATTACTGAAGGTTGAGCAGCTACCAAAGTATGGCAACGTCCAAGTTTCTTTCCGAGAAATTCACTTCTCATCAGAAAGGGAACTGTGCCATGAAGGGAACATGTGCAACTACAGTATTTCTCACTGCGAGTTGTTTCCGCAACTCTCCAAATGCCAATGAGGAAAGTAAAGTATCCCTTTAAGCCTTATATTCAATATATATATTCCACAGAGAATTAACCCTGTTCTTTCTTTCTCTAGTTTGTAATTCCAAGGCGCTTTAGAAGGGAGATACTTGAGTTGTTTCAACTTACTACTTTCTAGAGTTTAAGAAAAGAAGCCCTTCACATCCCATGACTCGGCATCTAGCTGTTCCCAATGGTGCATTGCTCACAACTCCCCGAACGCACAGGCCGTCCTTCCTGTACTTTTCTCATGCTAGTGCAGACCCGCAAGTACTAAGAGACCTGGAATGCTTCCTAGAGTTCAAGAACCACACTGAATAAGTCTACAAGGATTCTGCTGCATGCCAACATGTGGCATGATACAAGAGGAACGTTAGCTTGAGGCTAGTGTTCAATGGGGTCGCCAATTCACTGAAGATTACTGAAGGAGGAGCACCGACCAAAGAATGGCAACCACCAAGTTTCTTTCCGAGAAATTCACTTGTCATCACAAAGGGAATTGTGCCATGAAGGGAACATGTGCAACTACAGTATTTCTCAGTGAGAATGGATCCCGCAACTCTCTAAATCCCAATGAGGAAAATAAAGTTCCCCTTTAATCCTTATATTCAAAAGGGTCCACAGAGCATTGATCCTATTGTTTCTTTCTCTATTTTGTAGTTGAAGGTGTTTTAGAAGGGAGATACTTGAGTTGTTTCAAATTACTACTTTCTAGAGTTTAAGAAAAGAAGCCCTTCACTTCCCATGACTCGGCATCTAGTTGTACCCAATGATGCATTGCTCACAACACCCCGAAGACAGACGCCGTCCTTCCTGTACTTTTCTCCTCCTAGTGCAGACCCGCAAGTACTAAGAGACCTGGAATGCTTCCTAGAGCCCAGGAACCACAATGAATAAGGCTACATGGATTTTGCTGCATGACAACATGTGTCATGTTAGAACAGGAACGTTAGCTTCAGGTTAGTGGTCAAGTGGGGTCGCCAATTCACTGAAGATTACCGAAGGATGAGCACCTACCAAAGAATGGCAACCTCCAAGTTTCTTTCCTAGAAACTCACTTGTCATCACAAAGGCAATTGTGCTATGAAGAGAACATGTGCAACTAAAGAATTTCTCAGAGAGAACTGAGCCCACAACTCTCTAAATCCCAATGAGGAAAGTCAAGTTTCCATTCAAGCCTTATTTTCCAAAGGGCCCGCAGAGCACTGACCCTGCTGTTTCCTTCTCTATTTTGTACCTCCAACGTGCTTTAGACGGGAGATACTTGAGTCGTTTCAAGTTGCCCCATTCTAGAAATTTAACAAAGAAAACCCTTCACCTCCATGCCTCGGCATCTAGCTGTTCCCAAGGCTGCACTTATCACAACTCCCCAAACACACAGGCCGTCCTTCTTGTACGTTTCACAGCCTAGTGCAGATCCGATAGTACTAAGAGACCTGGAATGCTTCGTAGAGCTCAAGAACCACACTGCATAAGGCTACTTAGATTCTGCTGCATGCCAAGCTGTGGCATGATACAAGAGGAACGTTAGCCTGAGGCTAGTGGTCAAAAAGGGTCGCCAATTCACTGAATTGACTGAAGGATGAGCTCCTTCCAAAGCATGGCCACCTCCAAGTTTCTTTCCTAGAAACTCACTTTTCATCACAAAGGCAATTGTGCAATGAAGGGAACTTGTGCAACTACAGTGTTTCTCAGGGAGAATTGAGCTCCCACCTCTCTAAATCCCAATGAGGAATATGAAGTTTCCCATCAAGACTTATTTTCAAAATGGCCAGCAGAGCATCGACCTTGCTGATTCTTTCTCTAATTTGTACATCCAAGGTCATTTAGAAGGCGGATACTTGAGTTCTTTCCACTTGCAACAATCTAGAGGTTCTACCAAAGAGCCCTTAAGAGCCCCTGATTCGGCATCCAGCTCTTCACAACGATGCATTGCTCACAAAGGCCCAAACACACAGGCCGTGCCTCTAGGACGTTTCTCATCCGAGTGCAGACCCGCCAGTACTAAGAAACCTGGAATGCTACCTAGAGCTCAAGAACCACACTGAATAATGCTACATGGATTCTGCTGCATGCCAATCTGTGGCATGATATAAGAGGAACGTTAGCTTGAGGCTAGTGTTCAATGGGGTCGCCAATTCACTGAAAATTACTGAAGGTTGAGCAGCTACCAAAGTATGGCAACGTCCAAGTTTCTATCCGAGAAATTCACTTCTCATCACAAAGGGAACTGTGCCATGAAGGGAACATGTGCAACTACAGTATTTCTCACTGCGAATTGTTTCCGCAACTCTCTAAATCCCAATGAGGAAAGTAAAGTATCCCTTTAAGCCTTATATTCAATATATATATTCCACAGAGAATTAACCCTGTTCTTTCTTTCTCTAGTTTGTAATTCCAAGGCGCTTTAGAAGGGAGATACTTGAGTTGTTTCAACTTACTACTTTCTAGAGTTTAAGAAAAGAAGCCCTTCACATCCCATGACTCGGCATCTAGCTGTTCCCAATGGTGCATTGCTCACAACTCCCCGAACGCACAAGCCGTCCGTCCTGTACTTTTCTCATGCTAGTGCAGACCCGCAAGTACTAAGAGACGGGGAATGCTTCCTAGAGTTCAAGAACCACACTGAATAAGTCTACAAGGATTCTGCTGCATGCCAACATGTGGCATGATACAAGAGGAACGTCAGCTTGAGGCTAGTGTTCAATGGGGTCGCCAATTCACTGAAGATTACTGAAGGAGGAGCACCGACCAAAGAATGGCAACCACCAAGTTTCTTTCCGAGAAATTCACTTGTCATCACAAAGGGAATTGTGCCATGAAGGGAACATGTGCAACTACAGTATTTCTCAGTGAGAATGGATCCCGCAACTCTCTAAATCCCAATGAGGAAAACAAAGTTCCCCTTTAAGCCTTATATTCAAAACGGTCCACAGAGCATTGATCCTGTTGTTTCTTTCTCTATTTTGTAGTTGAAGGTGTTTTAGAAGGGAGATACTTGAGTTGTTTCAACTTACTACTTTCTAGAGTTTAAGAAAAGAAGCCCTTCACTTACCGTGACTCGGCATCTAGTTGTACACAATGATGCATTGCTCACAACACCCCGAAGACAGACGCCGTCCTTCCTGTACTTTTCTCATCCTAGTGCAGACCCGCAAGTACTAAGAGACCTGGAATGCTTCCTAGAGCCCAGGAACCACAATGAATAAGGCTACATGGATTTTGCTGCATGACAACATGTGTCATGTTAGAAGAGGAACGTTAGCTTCAGGTTAGTGGTCAAGTGGGGTCGCCAATTCACTGAAGATTACCGAAGGATGAGCACCTACCAAAGAATGGCAACCTCCAAGTTTCTTTCCTAGAAACTCACTTGTCATCACAAAGGCAATTGTGCTATGAAGAGAACATGTGCAACTAAAGAATTTCTCAGAGAGAACTGAGCCCACAACTCTCTAAATGCCAATGAGGAAAGTCAAGTTTCCCTTCAAGCCTTATTTTCCAAAGGGCCCGCAGAGCACTGACCCTGCTGTTTCCTTCTCTATTTTGTACCTCCAACGTGCTTTAGACGGGAGATACTTGAGTCGTTTCAAGTTGCCACATTCTAGAAATTTAACAAAAGAAACCCTTCACCTCCATGCCTCGGCATCTAGCTGTTCCCAAGGCTGCACTTATCACAACTCCCCAAACACACAGGCCGTCCTTCTTGTACGTTTCACAGCCTAGTGCAGATCCGATAGTACTAAGAGACCTGGAATGCTTCGTAGAGCTCAAGAACCACACTGCATAAGGCTACTTAGATTCTGCTGCATGCCAAGCTGTGGCATGATACAAGAGGAACGTTAGCCTGAGGCTAGTGGTCAAAAAGGGTCGCCAATTCACTGAATTGACTGAAGGATGAGCTCCTTCCAAAGCATGGCCACCTCCAAGTTTCTTTCCTAGAAACTCACTTTTCATCACACAGGCAATTGTGCAATGAAGGGAACTTGTGCAACTACAGTGTTTCTCAGGGAGAATTGAGCCCCCACCTCTCTAAATCCCAATGAGGAATATGAAGTTTCCCGTCAAGACTTATTTTCAAAATGGCCAGCAGAGCATCGACCTTGCTGATTCTTTCTCTAATTTGTACATCCAAGGTCATTTAGAAGGCGGATACTTGAGTTGTTTCCACTTGCAACAATCTAGAGGTTTTACCAAAGAGCCCTTAAGAGCCACTGATTCGGCATCCAGCTCTTCACAACGATGCATTGCTCACAAAGGCCCAAACACACAGGCCGTGCCTCTAGGACGTTTCTCATCCGAGTGCAGACCCGCCAGTACTAAGAAACCTGGAATGCTACCTAGAGCTCAAGAACCACACTGAATAACGCTACATGGATACTGCTGCATGCCAATCTGTGGCATGATATAAGAGGAACGTTAGCTTGAGGCTAGTGTTCAATGGGGTCGCCAATTCACTGAAAATTACTGAAGGTTGAGCAGCTACCAAAGTATGGCAACGTCCAAGTTTCTTTCCGAGAAATTCACTTCTCATCACAATGGGAACTGTGCCATGAAGGGAACATGTGCAACTACAGTATTTCTCACTGAGAATTGTTTCCGCAACTCTCTAAATGCCAATGAGGAAAGTAAAGTATCCCTTTAAGCCTTATATTCAATATATATATTCCACAGAGAATTAACCCTGTTCTTTCTTTCTCTAGTGTGTAATTCCAAGGCGCTTTAGAAGGGAGATAGTTGAGTTGTTTCAACTTACTACTTTCTAGAGTTTAAGAAAAGAAGCCCTTCGCATCCCATGACTCGGCATCTAGCTGTTCCCAATGGTGCATTGCTCACAACTCCCCGAACGCACAGGCCGTCCTTCCTGTACTTTTCTCATGCTAGTGCAGACCCGCAAGTACTAAGAGACCTGGAATGCTTCCTAGAGTTCAAGAACCACACTGAATAAGTCTACAAGGATTCTGCTGCATGCCAACATGTGGCATGATACAAGAGGAACGTTAGCTTGAGGCTAGTGTTCAATGGGGTCGCCAATTCACTGAAGATTACTGAAGGAGGAGCACCGACCAAAGAATGGCAACCACCAAGTTTCTTTCCGAGAAATTCACTTGTCATCACAAAGGGAATTGTGCCATGAAGGGAACATGTGCAACTACAGTATTTCTCAGTGAGAATGGATCCCGCAACTCTCTAAATCCCAATGAGGAAAATAAAGTTCCCCTTTAATCCTTATATTCAAAAGGGTCCACAGAGCATTGATCCTATTGTTTCTTTCTCTATTTTGTAGTTGAAGGTGTTTTAGAAGGGAGATACTTGAGTTGTTTCAACTTCCTACTTTCTAGAGTTTAAGAAAAGAAGCCCTTCACTTCCCGTGACTCGGCATCTAGTTGTACCCAATGATGCATTGCTCACAACACCCCGAAGACAGACGCCGTCCTTCCTGTACTTTTCTCATCCTAGTGCAGACCCGCAAGTACTAAGAGACCTGGAATGCTTCCTAGAGCCCAGGAACCACAATGAATAAGGCTACATGGATTTTGCTGCATGACAACATGTGTCATGTTAGAAGAGGAACGTTAGCTTCAGGTTAGTGGTCAAGTGGGGTCGCCAATTCACTGAAGATTACCGAAGGATGAGCACCTACCAAAGAATGGCAACCTCCAAGTTTCTTTCCTAGAAACTCACTTGTCATCACAAAGGCAATTGTGCTATGAAGAGAACATGTGCAACTAAAGAATTTCTCAGAGAGAACTGAGCCCACAACTCTCTAAATCCCAATGAGGAAAGTCAAGTTTCCCTTCAAGCCTTATTTTCCAAAGGGCCCGCAGAGCACTGACCCTGCTGTTTCCTTCTCTATTTTGTACCTCCAACGTGCTTTAGACGGGAGATACTTGAGTCGTTTCAAGTTGCCACATTCTAGAAATTGAACAAAGAAAACCCTTCACCTCCATGCCTCGGCATCTAGCTGTTCCCAAGGCTGCACTTATCACAACTCCCCAAACACACAGGCCGTCCTTCTTGTACGTTTCACAGCCTAGTGCAGATCCGATAGTACTAAGAGACCTGGAATGCTTCGTAGAGCTCAAGAACCACACTGCATAAGGCTACTTAGATTCTGCTGCATGCCAAGCTGTGGCATGATACAAGAGGAACGTTAGCCTGAGGCTAGTGGTCAAAAAGGGTCGCCAATTCACTGAATTGACTGAAGGATGAGCTCCTTCCAAAGCATGGCCACCTCCAAGTTTCTTTCCTAGAAACTCACTTTTCATCACACAGGCAATTGTGCAATGAAGGGAACTTGTGCAACTACAGTGTTTCTCAGGGAGAATTGAGCCCCCACCTCTCTAAATCCCAATGAGGAATATGAAGTTTCCCGTCAAGACTTATTTTCAAAATGGCCAGCAGAGCATCGACCTTGCTGATTCTTTCTCTAATTTGTACATCCAAGGTCATTTAGAAGGCGGATACTTGAGTTGTTTCCACTTGCAACAATCTAGAGGTTTTACCAAAGAGCCCTTAAGAGCCCCTGATTCGGCATCCAGCTCTTCACAACGATGCATTGCTCACAAAGGCCCAAACACACAGGCCGTGCCTCTAGGACGTTTCTCATCCGAGTGCAGACCCGCCAGTACTAAGAAACCTGGAATGCTACCTAGAGCTCAAGAACCACACTGAATAACGCTACATGGATTCTGCTGCATGCCAATCTGTGGCATGATACAAGAGGAACGTTAGCTTGAGGCTAGTGTTCAATGGGGTCGCCAATTCACTGAAAATTACTGAAGGTTGAGCAGCTACCAAAGTATGGCAACGTCCAAGTTTCTTTCCGAGAAATTCACTTCTCATCACAAAGGGAACTGTGCCATGAAGGGAACATGTGCAACTACAGTATTTCTCACTGAGAATTGATTCCGCAACTCTCTAAATGCCAATGAGGAAAGTAAAGTATCCCTTTAAGCCTTATATTCAATATATATATTCCACGGAGAATTAACCCTGTTCTTTCTTCCTCTAGTTTGTAATTCCAAGGCGCTTTAGAAGGGAGATACTTGAGTTGTTTCAACTTACTACTTTCTAGAGTTTAAGAAAAGCAGCCCTTCGCATCCCATGACTCGGCATCTAGCTGTTCCCAATGGTGCATTGCTCACAACTCCCCGAACGCACAGGCCGTCCTTCCTGTACTTTTCTCATGCTAGTGCAGACCCGCAAGTACTAAGAGACCTGGAATTCTTCCTAGAGTTCAAGAACCACACTGAATAAGTCTACAAGGATTCTGCTGCATGCCAACATGTGGCATGATACAAGAGGAACGTTAGCTTGAGGCTAGTGTTCAATGGGGTCGCCAATTCACTGAAGATTACTGAAGGAGGAGCACCGACCAAAGAATGGCAACCACCAAGTTTCTTTCCGAGAAATTCACTTGTCATCACAAAGGGAATTGTGCCATGAAGGGAACATGTGCAACTACAGTATTTCTCAGTGAGAATGGATCCCGCAACTCTCTAAATCCCAATGAGGAAAATAAAGTTCCCCTTTAAGCCTTATATTCAAAAGTGTCCACAGAACATTGATCCTATTGTTTCTTTCTCTATTTTGTAGTTGAAGTTGTTTTAGAAGGGAGATACTTGAGTTGTTTCAACTTACTACTTTCTAGAGTTTAAGAAAAGAAGCCCTTCACTTACCGTGACTCGGCATCTAGTTGTACTCAATGATGCATTGCTCACAACACCCCGAAGACAGACGCCGTCCTTCCTGTACTTTTCTCATCCTAGTGCAGACCCGCAAGTACTAAGAGACCTGGAATGCTTCCTAGAGCCCAGGAACCACAATGAATAAGGCTACATGGATTTTGCTGCATGACAACATGTGTCATGTTAGAAGAGGAACGTTAGCTTCAGGTTAGTGGTCAAGTGGGGTCGCCAATTCACTGAAGATTACCGAAGGATGAGCACCTACCAAAGAATGGCAACCTCCAAGTTTCTTTCCTAGAAACTCACTTGTCATCACAAAGGCAATTGTGCTATGAAGAGAACATGTGCAACTAAAGAATTTCTGAGAGAGAACTGAGCCCACAACCCTCTAAATCCCAATGAGGAAAGTCAAGTTTCCCTTCAAGCCTTATTTTCCAAAGGGCCCGCAGAGCACTGACCCTGCTGTTTCCTTCTCTATTTTGTACCTCCAACGTGCTTTAGACGGTAGATACTTGAGTCGTTTCAAGTTGCCCCATTCTAGAAATTTAACAAAGAAAACCCTTCACCTCCATGCCTCGGCATCTAGCTGTTCCCAAGGCTGCACTTATCACAACTCCCCAAACACACAGGCCGTCCTTCTTGTACGTTTCACAGCCTAGTGCAGATCCGATAGTACTAAGAGACCTGGAAAGCTTCGTAGAGCTCAAGAACCACACTGCATAAGGCTACTTAGATTCTGCTGCATGCCAAGCTGTGGCATGATACAAGAGGAACGTTAGCCTGAGGCTAGTGGTCAAAAAGGGTGGCCAATTCACTGAATTGACTGAAGGATGAGCTCCTTCCAAAGCATGGCCACCTCCAAGTTTCTTTCCTAGAAACTCACTTTTCATCACACAGGCAATTGTGCAATGAAGGGAACTTGTGCAACTACAGTGTTTCTCAGGGAGAATTGAGCCCCCACCTCTCTAAATCCCAATGAGGAATATGAAGTTTCCCATCAAGACTTATTTTCAAAATGGCCAGCAGAGCATCGACCTTGCTGATTCTTTCTCTAATTTGTACATCCAAGGTCATTTAGAAGGGGGATACTTGAGTTGTTTCCACTTGCAACAATCTAGAGGTTTTACCAAAGAGCCCTTAAGAGCCCCTGATTCGGCATCCAGCTCTTCACAACGATGCATTGCTCACAAAGGCCCAAACACACAGGCCGTGCCTCTAGGACGTTTCTCATCCGAGTGCAGACCCGCCAGTACTAAGAAACCTGGAATGCTACCTAGAGCTCAAGAACCACACTGAATAACGCTACATGGATTCTGCTGCATGCCAATCTGTGGCATGATATTAGAGGAACGTTAGCTTGAGGCTAGTGTTCAATGGGGTCGCCAATTCACTGAAAATTACTGAAGGTTGAGCAGCTACCAAAGTATGGCAACGTCCAAGTTTCTTTCCGAGAAATTCACTTCTCATCACAAAGGGAACTGTGCCATGAAGGGAACATGTGCAACTACAGTATTTCTCACTGAGAATTGTTTCCGCAACTCTCTAAATCCCAATGAGGAAAGTAAAGTATCCCTTTAAGCCTTATATTCAATATATATATTCCACAGAGAATTAACGCTGTTCTTTCTTTCTCTAGTTTGTAATTCCAAGGCGCTTTAGAAGGGAGATACTTGAGTTGTTTCAACTTACTACATTCTAGAGTTTAAGAGAAGAAGCCCTTCACTTCCCATGACTCGGCATCTAGCTGTTCCCAATGGTGCATTGCTCACAACTCCCCGAACGCACAGGCCGTCCTTCCTGTACTTTTCTCATGCTAGTGCAGACCCGCAAGTACTAAGAGACCTGGAATGCTTCCTAGAGTTCAAGAACCACACTGAATAAGTCTACAAGGATTCTGCTGCATGCCAACATGTGGCATGATACAAGAGGAACGTTAGCTTGAGGCTAGTGTTCAATGGGGTCGCCAATTCACTGAAGATTACTGAAGGAGGAGCACCGACCAAAGAATGGCAACCACCAAGTTTCTTTCCGCGAAATTCACTTGTCATCACAAAGGGAATTGTGCCATGAAGGGAACATGTGCAACTACAGTATTTCTCAGTGAGAATGGATCCCGCAACTCTCTAAATCCCAATGAGGAAAACAAAGTTCCCCTTTAAGCCTTGTATTCAAAACGGTCCACAGAGCATTGATCCTGTTGTTTCTTTCTCTATTTTGTAGTTGAAGGTGTTTTAGAAGGGAGATACTTGAGTTGTTTCAACTTCCTACTTTCTAGAGTTTAAGAAAAGAAGCCCTTCACTTCCCGTGACTCGGCATCTAGTTGTACCCAATGATGCATTGCTCACAACACCCCGAAGACAGACGCCGTCCTTCCTGTACTTTTCTCATCCTAGTGCAGACCCGCAAGTACTAAGAGACCTGGAATGCTTCCTAGAGCCCAGGAACCACAATGAATAAGGCTACATGGATTTTGCTGCATGACAACATGTGTCATGTTAGAAGAGGAACGTTAGCTTCAGGTTAGTGGTCAAGTGGGGTCGCCAATTCACTGAAGATTACCGAAGGATGAGCACCTACCAAAGAATGGCAACCTCCAAGTTTCTTTCCTAGAAACTCACTTGTCATCACAAAGGCAATTGTGCTATGAAGAGAACATGTGCAACTAAAGAATTTCTCAGAGAGAACTGAGCCCACAACTCTCTAAATCCCAATGAGGAAAGTCAAGTTTCCCTTCAAGCCTTATTTTCCAAAGGGCCCGCAGAGCACTGACCCTGCTGTTTCCTTCTCTATTTTGTACCTCCAACGTGCTTTAGACGGGAGATACTTGAGTCGTTTCAAGTTGCCACATTCTAGAAATTGAACAAAGAAAACCCTTCACCTCCATGCCTCGGCATCTAGCTGTTCCCAAGGCTGCACTTATCACAACTCCCCAAACACACAGGCCGTCCTTCTTGTACGTTTCACAGCCTAGTGCAGATCCGATAGTACTAAGAGACCTGGAATGCTTCGTAGAGCTCAAGAACCACACTGCATAAGGCTACTTAGATTCTGCTGCATGCCAAGCTGTGGCATGATACAAGAGGAACGTTAGCCTGAGGCTAGTGGTCAAAAAGGGTGGCCAATTCACTGAATTGACTGAAGGATGAGCTCCTTCCAAAGCATGGCCACCTCCAAGTTTCTTTCCTAGAAACTCACTTTTCATCACACAGGCAATTGTGCAATGAAGGGAACTTGTGCAACTACAGTGTTTCTCAGGGAGAATTGAGCCCCCACCTCTCTAAATCCCAATGAGGAATATGAAGTTTCCCGTCAAGACTTATTTTCAAAATGGCCAGCAGAGCATCGACCTTGCTGATTCTTTCTCTAATTTGTACATCCAAGGTCATTTAGAAGGGGGATACTTGAGTTGTTTCCACTTGCAACAATCTAGAGGTTTTACCAAAGAGCCCTTAAGAGCCCCTGATTCGGCATCCAGCTCTTCACAACGATGCATTGCTCACAAAGGCCCAAACACACAGGCCGTGCCTCTAGGACGTTTCTCATCCGAGTGCAGACCCGCCAGTACTAAGAAACCTGGAATGCTACCTAGAGCTCAAGAACCACACTGAATAACGCTACATGGATTCTGCTGCATGCCAATCTGTGGCATGATATTAGAGGAACGTTAGCTTGAGGCTAGTGTTCAATGGGGTCGCCAATTCACTGAAAATTACTGAAGGTTGAGCAGCTACCAAAGTATGGCAACGTCCAAGTTTCTTTCCGAGAAATTCACTTCTCATCACAAAGGGAACTGTGCCATGAAGGGAACATGTGCAACTACAGTATTTCTCACTGCGAATTGTTTCCGCAACTCTCTAAATCCCAATGAGGAAAGTAAAGTATCCCTTTAAGCCTTATATTCAATATATATATTCCACAGAGAATTAACGCTGTTCTTTCTTTCTCTAGTTTGTAATTCCAAGGCGCTTTAGAAGGGAGATACTTGAGTTGTTTCAACTTACTACTTTCTAGAGTTTAAGAGAAGAAGCCCTTCACTTCCCATGACTCGGCATCTAGCTGTTCCCAATGGTGCATTGCTCACAACTCCCCGAACGCACAGGCCGTCCTTCCTGTACTTTTCTCATGCTAGTGCAGACCCGCAAGTACTAAGAGACCTGGAATGCTTCCTAGAGTTCAAGAACCACACTGAATAAGTCTACAAGGATTCTGCTGCATGCCAACATGTGGCATGATACAAGAGGAACGTTAGCTTGAGGCTAGTGTTCAATGGGGTCGCCAATTCACTGAAGATTACTGAAGGAGGAGCACCGACCAAAGAATGGCAACCACCAAGTTTCTTTCCGAGAAATTCACTTGTCATCACAAAGGGAATTGTGCCATGAAGGGAACATGTGCAACTACAGTATTTCTCAGTGAGAATGGATCCCGCAACTCTCTAAATCCCAATGAGGAAAACAAAGTTCCCCTTTAAGCCTTGTATTCAAAACGGTCCACAGAGCATTGATCCTGTTGTTTCTTTCTCTATTTTGTAGTTGAAGGTGTTTTAGAAGGGAGATACTTGAGTTGTTTCAACTTACTACTTTCTAGAGTTTAAGAAAAGAAGCCCTTCACTTCCCGTGACTCGGCATCTAGTTGTACCCAATGATGCATTGCTCACAACACCCCGAAGACAGACGCCGTCCTTCCTGTACTTTTCTCATCCTAGTGCAGACCCGCAAGTACTAAGAGACCTGGAATGCTTCCTAGAGCCCAGGAACCACAATGAATAAGGCTACATGGATTTTGCTGCATGACAACATGTGTCATGTTAGAAGAGGAACGTTAGCTTCAGGTTAGTGGTCAAGTGGGGTCGCCAATTCACTGAAGATTACCGAAGGATGAGCACCTACCAAAGAATGGCAACCTCCAAGTTTCTTTCCTAGAAACTCACTTGTCATCACAAAGGCAATTGTGCTATGAAGAGAACATGTGCAACTAAAGAATTTCTCAGAGAGAACTGAGCCCACAACTCTCTAAATCCCAATGAGGAAAGTCAAGTTTCCCTTCAAGCCTTATTTTCCAAAGGGCCCGCAGAGCACTGACCCTGCTGTTTCCTTCTCTATTTTGTACCTCCAACGTGCTTTAGACGGGAGATACTTGAGTCGTTTCAAGTTGCCACATTCTAGAAATTTAACAAAAGAAACCCTTCACCTCCATGCCTCGGCATCTAGCTGTTCCCAAGGCTGCACTTATCACAACTCCCCAAACACACAGGCCGTCCTTCTTGTACGTTTCACAGCCTAGTGCAGATCCGATAGTACTAAGAGACCTGGAATGCTTCGTAGAGCTCAAGAACCACACTGAATAAGGCTACTTAGATTCTGCTGCATGCCAAGCTGTGGCATGATACAAGAGGAACGTTAGCCTGAGGCTAGTGGTCAAAAAGGGTCGCCAATTCACTGAATTGACTGAAGGATGAGCTCCTTCCAAAGCATGGCCATCTCCAAGTTTCTTTCCTAGAAACTCACTTTTCATCACAAAGGTAATTCTGCAATGAAGGGAACTTGTGCAACTACAGTGTTTCTCAGGGAAAATTGAGCTCCCACCTCTCTAAATCCCAATGAGGAATATGAAGTTTCCCATCAAGACTTATTTTCAAAATGACCAGCAGAGCATCGACCTTGCTGATTCTTTCTCTAATTTGTACATCCAAGGTCATTTAGAAGGCGGATACTTGAGTTGTTTCCACTTGCAACAATCTAGAGGTTCTACGAAAGAGCCCTTAAGAGCCCCTGATTCGGCATCCAGCTCTTCACAACGATGCATTGCTCACAAAGCCCCAAACACACAGGCCGTGCCTCTAGGACGTTTCTCATCCGAGTGCAGACCCGCCAGTACTAAGAAACCTGGAATGCTACCTAGAGCTCAAGAACCACACTGAATAACGCTACATGGATTCTGCTTCATGCCAACATGTGGCATCATACAAGAGGAACGTTAGCTTGAGGCTAGTGTTCAATGGGGTCGCCAATTCACTGAAGATTACTGAAGGTTGAGCAGCTACCAAAGTATGGCAACGTCCAAGTTTCTTTCCGAGAAATTCACTTGTCATCACAAAGGGAATTGTGCCATGAAGGGAACATGTGCAACTACAGTATTTCTCAGTGAGAATGGATCCCGCAACTCTCTAAATCCCAATGAGGAAAATAAAGTTCCCCTTTAATCCTTATATTCAAAACGGTCCACAGAGCATTGATCCTATTGTTTCTTTCTCTATTTTGTAGTTGAAGGTGTTTTAGAAGGGAGATACTTGAGTTGTTTCAACTTCCTACTTTCTAGAGTTTAAGAAAAGAAGCCCTTCACTTCCCATGACTCGGCATCTAGTTGTACCCAATGATGCATTGCTCACAACACCCCGAAGACAGACGCCGTCCTTCCTGTACTTTTCTCATCCTAGTGCAGACCCGCAAGTACTAAGAGACCTGGAATGCTTCCTAGAGCCCAGGAACCACAATGAATAAGGCTACATGGATTTTGCTGCATGACAACATGTGTCATGTTAGAAGAGGAACGTTAGCTTCAGGTTAGTGGTCAAGTGGGGTCGCCAATTCACTGAAGATTACCGAAGGATGAGCACCTACCAAAGAATGGCAACCTCCAAGTTTCTTTCCTAGAAACTCACTTGTCATCACAAAGGCAATTGTGCTATGAAGAGAACATGTGCAACTAAAGAATTTCTCAGAGAGAACTGAGCCCACAACTCTCTAAATCCCAATGAGGAAAGTCAAGTTTCCCTTCAAGCCTTATTTTCCAAAGGGCCCGCAGAGCACTGACCCTGCTGTTTCCTTCTCTATTTTGTACCTCCAACGTGCTTTAGACGGGAGATACTTGAGTCGTTTCAAGTTGCCACATTCTAGAAATTTAACAAAGAAAACCCTTCACCTCCATGCCTCGGCATCTAGCTGTTCCCAAGGCTGCACTTATCACAACTCCCCAAACACACAGGCCGTCCTTCTTGTACGTTTCACAGCCTAGTGCAGATCCGATAGTACTAAGAGACCTGGAATGCTTCGTAGAGCTCAAGAACCACACTGCATAAGGCTACTTAGATTCTGCTGCATGCCAAGCTGTGGCATGATACAAGAGGAACGTTAGCCTGAGGCTAGTGGTCAAAAAGGGTCGCCAATTCACTGAATTGACTGAAGGATGAGCTCCTTCCAAAGCATGGCCACCTCCAAGTTTCTTTCCTAGAAACTCACTTTTCATCACACAGGCAATTGTGCAATGAAGGGAACTTGTGCAACTACAGTGTTTCTCAGGGAGAATTGAGCCCCCACCTCTCTAAATCCCAATGAGGAATATGAAGTTTCCCATCAAGACTTATTTTCAAAATGGCCAGCAGAGCATCGACCTTGCTGATTCTTTCTCTAATTTGTACATCCAAGGTCATTTAGAAGGCGGATACTTGAGTTGTTTCCACTTGCAACAATCTAGAGGTTTTACCAAAGAGCCCTTAAGAGCCCCTGATTCGGCATCCAGCTCTTCAACGATGCATTGCTCACAAAGGCCCAAACACACAGGCCGTGCCTCTAGGACGTTTCTCATCCGAGTGCAGACCCGCCAGTACTAAGAAACCTGGAATGCTACCTAGAGCTCAAGAACCACACTGAATAACGCTACATGGATTCTGCTGCATGCCAGTCTGTGGCATGATATAAGAGGAACGTTAGCTTGAGGCTAGTGTTCAATGGGGTCGCCAATTCACTGAAAATTACTGAAGGTTGAGCAGCTACCAAAGTATGGCAACGTCCAAGTTTCTTTCCGAGAAATTCACTTCTCATCACAAAGGGAACTGTGCCATGAAGGGAACATGTGCAACTACAGTATTTCTCACTGAGAATTGATTCCGCAACTCTCTAAATCCCAATGAGGAAAGTAAAGTATCCCTTTAAGCCTTATATTCAATATATATATTCCACAGAGAATTAACCCTGTTCTTTCTTTCTCTAGTTTGTAATTCCAAGGCGCTTTAGAAGGGAGATACTTGAGTTGTTTCAACTTACTACTTTCTAGAGTTTAAGAAAAGAAGCCCTTCGCATCCCATGACTCGGCATCTAGCTGTTCCCAATGGTGCATTGCTCACAACTCCCCGAACGCACAGGCCGTCCTTCCTGTACTTTTCTCATGCTAGTGCAGACCCGCAAGTACTAAGAGACCTGGAATGCTTCCTAGAGTTCAAGAACCACACTGAATAAGTCTACAAGGATTCTGCTGCATGCCAACATGTGGCATGATACAAGAGGAACGTTAGCTTGAGGCTAGTGTTCAATGGGGTCGCCAATTCACTGAAGATTACTGAAGGAGGAGCACCGACCAAAGAATGGCAACCACCAAGTTTCTTTCCGAGAAATTCACTTGTCATCACAAAGGGAATTGTGCCATGAAGGGAACATGTGCAACTACAGTATTTCTCAGTGAGAATGGATCCCGCAACTCTCTAAATCCCAATGAGGAAAATAAAGTTCCCCTTTAATCCTTATATTCAAAAGGGTCCACAGAGCATTGATCCTATTGTTTCTTTCTCTATTTTGTAGTTGAAGGTGTTTTAGAAGGGAGATACTTGAGTTGTTTCAACTTCCTACTTTCTAGAGTTTAAGAAAAGAAGCCCTTCACTTCCCGTGACTCGGCATCTAGTTGTACCCAATGATGCATTGCTCACAACACCCCGAAGACAGACGCCGTCCTTCCTGTACTTTTCTCATCCTAGTGCAGACCCGCAAGTACTAAGAGACCTGGAATGCTTCCTAGAGCCCAGGAACCACAATGAATAAGGCTACATGGATTTTGCTGCATGACAACATGTGTCATGTTAGAAGAGGAACGTTAGCTTCAGGTTAGTGGTCAAGTGGGGTCGCCAATTCACTGAAGATTACCGAAGGATGAGCACCTACCAAAGAATGGCAACCTCCAAGTTTCTTTCCTAGAAACTCACTTGTCATCACAAAGGCAATTGTGCTATGAAGAGAACATGTGCAACTAAAGAATTTCTCAGAGAGAACTGAGCCCACAACTCTCTAAATCCCAATGAGGAAAGTCAAGTTTCCCTTCAAGCCTTATTTTCCAAAGGGCCCGCAGAGCACTGACCCTGCTGTTTCCTTCTCTATTTTGTACCTCCAACGTGCTTTAGACGGGAGATACTTGAGTCGTTTCAAGTTGCCCCATTCTAGAAATTTAACAAAGAAAACCCTTCACCTCCATGCCTCGGCATCTAGCTGTTCCCAAGGCTGCACTTATCACAACTCCCCAAACACACAGGCCGTCCTTCTTGTACGTTTCACAGCCTAGTGCAGATCCGATAGTACTAAGAGACCTGGAATGCTTCGTAGAGCTCAAGAACCACACTGCATAAGGTTACTTAGATTCTGCTGCATGCCAAGCTGTGGCATGATACAAGAGGAACGTTAGCCTGAGGCTAGTGGTCAAAAAGGGTCGCCAATTCACTGAATTGACTGAAGGATGAGCTCCTTCCAAAGCATGGCCACCTCCAAGTTTCTTTCCTAGAAACTCACTTTTCATCACACAGGCAATTGTGCAATGAAGGGAACTTGTGCAACTACAGTGTTTCTCAGGGAGAATTGAGCCCCCACCTCTCTAAATCCCAATGAGGAATATGAAGTTTCCCATCAAGACTTATTTTCAAAATGGCCAGCAGAGCATCGACCTTGCTGATTCTTTCTCTAATTTGTACATCCAAGGTCATTTAGAAGGCGGATACTTGAGTTGTTTCCACTTGCAACAATCTAGAGGTTTTACCAAAGAGCCCTTAAGAGCCCCTGATTCGGCATCCAGCTCTTCACAACGATGCATTGCTCACAAAGGCCCAAACACACAGGCCGTGCCTCTAGGACGTTTCTCATCCGAGTGCAGACCCGCCAGTACTAAGAAACCTGGAATGCTACCTAGAGCTCAAGAACCACACTGAATAACGCTACATGGATTCTGCTGCATGCCAATCTGTGGCATGATATAAGAGGAACGTTAGCTTGAGGCTAGTGTTCAATGGGGTCGCCAATTCACTGAAAATTACTGAAGGTTGAGCAGCTACCAAAGTATGGCAACGTCCAAGTTTCTTTCTGAGAAATTCACTTCTCATCACAAAGGGAACTGTGCCATGAAGGGAACATGTGCAACTACAGTATTTCTCACTGCGAATTGTTTCCGCAACTCTCTAAATGCCAATGAGGAAAGTAAAGTATCCCTTTAAGCCTTATATTCAATATATATATTCCACAGAGAATTAACCCTGTTCTTTCTTTCTCTAGTTTGTAATTCCAAGGCGCTTTAGAAGGGAGATACTTGAGTTGTTTCAACTTACTACTTTCTAGAGTTTAAGAGAAGAAGCCCTTCACTTCCCATGACTCGGCATCTAGCTGTTCCCAATGGTGCATTGCTCACAACTCCCGAACGCACAGGCCGTCCTTCCTGTACTTTTCTCATGCTAGTGCAGACCCGCAAGTACTAAGAGACCTGGAATGCTTCCTAGAGTTCAAGAACCACACTGAATAAGTCTACAAGGATTCTGCTGCATGCCAACATGTGGCATGATACAAGAGGAACGTTAGCTTGAGGCTAGTGTTCAATGGGGTCGCCAATTCACTGAAGATTACTGAAGGAGGAGCACCGACCAAAGAATGGCAACCACCAAGTTTCTTTCCGAGAAATTCACTTGTCATCACAAAGGGAATTGTGCCATGAAGGGAACATGTGCAACTACAGTATTTCTCAGTGAGAATGGATCCCGCAACTCTCTAAATCCCAATGAGGAAAACAAAGTTCCCCTTTAAGCCTTGTATTCAAAACGGTCCACAGAGCATTGATCCTGTTGTTTCTTTCTCTATTTTGTAGTTGAAGGTGTTTTAGAAGGGAGATACTTGAGTTGTTTCAACTTACTACTTTCTAGAGTTTAAGAAAAGAAGCCCTTCACTTCCCGTGACTCGGCATCTAGTTGTACCCAATGATGCATTGCTCACAACACCCCGAAGACAGACGCCGTCCTTCCTGTACTTTTCTAATCCTAGTGCAGACCCGCAAGTACTAAGAGACCTGGAATGCTTCCTAGAGCCCAGGACCCACAATGAATAAGGCTACATGGATTTTGGTGCATGACAACATGTGTCATGTTAGAAGAGGAACGTTAGCTTCAGGTTAGTGGTCAAGTGGGGTCGCCAATTCACTGAAGATTACCGAAGGATGAGCACCTACCAAAGAATGGCAACCTCCAAGTTTCTTTCCTAGAAACTCACTTGTCATCACAAAGGCAATTGTGCTATGAAGAGAACATGTGCAACTAAAGAATTTCTCAGAGAGAACTGAGCCCACAACTCTCTAAATCCCAATGAGGAAAGTCAAGTTTCCCTACAAGCCTTATTTTCCAAAGGGCCCGCAGAGCACTGACCCTGCTGTTTCCTTCTCTATTTTGTACCTCCAACGTGCTTTAGACGGGAGATACTTGAGTCGTTTCAAGTTGCCCCATTCTAGAAATTTAACAAAGAAAACCCTTCACCTCCATGCCTCGGCATCTAGCTGTTCCCAAGGCTGCACTTATCACAACTCCCCAAACACACAGGCCGTCCTTCTTGTACGTTTCACAGCCTAGTGCAGATCCGATAGTACTAAGAGACCTGGAATGCTTCGTAGAGCTCAAGAACCACACTGCATAAGGCTACTTAGATTCTGCTGCATGCCAAGCTGTGGCATGATACAAGAGGAACGTTAGCCTGAGGCTAGTGGTCAAAAAGGGTCGCCAATTCACTGAATTGACTGAAGGATGAGCTCCTTCCAAAGCATGGCCACCTCCAAGTTTCTTTCCTAGAAACTCACTTTTCATCACAAAGGTAATTCTGCAATGAAGGGAACTTGTGCAACTACAGTGTTTCTCAGGGAGAATTGAGCCCCCACCTCTCTAAATCCCAATGAGGAATATGAAGTTTCCCATCAAGACTTATTTTCAAAATGGCCAGCAGAGCATCGACCTTGCTGATTCTTTCTCTAATTTGTACATCCAAGGTCATTTAGAAGGCGGATACTTGAGTTGTTTCCACTTGCAACAATCTAGAGGTTCTACGAAAGAGCCCTTAAGAGCCCCTGATTCGGCATCCAGCTCTTCACAACGATGCATTGCTCACAAAGGCCCAAACACACAGGCCGTGCCTCTAGGACGTTTCTCATCCGAGTGCAGACCCGCCAGTACTAAGAAACCTGGAATGCTACCTAGAGCTCAAGAACCACAATTAATAACGCAACATGGATTCTGCTTCATGCCAACATGTGGCATCATACAAGAGGAACGTTAGCTTGAGGCTAGTGTTCAATGGGGTCGCCAATTCACTGAAAATTACTGAAGGTTGAGCAGCTACCAAAGTATGGCAACGTCCAAGTTTCTTTCCGAGAAATTCACTTGTCATCACAAAGGGAATTGTGCCATGAAGGGAACATGTGCAACTACAGTATTTCTCAGTGAGAATGGATCCCGCAACTCTCTAAATCCCAATGAGGAAAATAAAGTTCCCCTTTAATCCTTATATTCAAAAGGGTCCACAGAGCATTGATCCTATTGTTTCTTTCTCTATTTTGTAGTTGAAGGTGTTTTAGAAGGGAGATACTTGAGTTGTTTCAACTTCCTACATTCTAGAGTTTAAGAAAAGAAGCCCTTCACTTCCCATGACTCGGCATCTAGTTGTACCCAATGATGCATTGCTCACAACACCCCGAAGACAGACGCCGTCCTTCCTGTACTTTTCTCATCCTAGTGCAGACCCGCAAGTACTAAGAGACCTGGAATGCTTCCTAGAGCCCAGGAACCACAATGAATAAGGCTACATGGATTTTGCTGCATGACAACATGTGTCATGTTAGAAGAGGAACGTTAGCTTCAGGTTAGTGGTCAAGTGGGGTCGCCAATTCACTGAAGATTACCGAAGGATGAGCACCTACCAAAGAATGGCAACCTCCAAGTTTCTTTCCTAGAAACTCACTTGTCATCACAAAGGCAATTGTGCTATGAAGAGAACATGTGCAACTAAAGAATTTCTCAGAGAGAACTGAGCCCACAACTCTCTAAATCCCAATGAGGAAAGTCAAGTTTCCCTTCAAGCCTTATTTTCCAAAGGGCCCGCAGAGCACTGACCCTGCTGTTTCCTTCTCTATTTTGTACCTCCAACGTGCTTTAGACGGGAGATACTTGAGTCGTTTCAAGTTGCCACATTCTAGAAATTTAACAAAGAAAACCCTTCACCTCCATGCCTCGGCATCTAGCTGTTCCCAAGGCTGCACTTATCACAACTCCCCAAACACACAGGCCGTCCTTCTTGTACGTTTCACAGCCTAGTGCAGATCCGATAGTACTAAGAGACCTGGAATGCTTCGTAGAGCTCAAGAACCACACTGCATAAGGCTACTTAGATTCTGCTGCATGCCAAGCTGTGGCATGATACAAGAGGAACGTTAGCCTGAGGCTAGTGGTCAAAAAGGGTCGCCAATTCACTGAATTGACTGAAGGATGAGCTCCTTCCAAAGCATGGCCACCTCCAAGTTTCTTTCCTAGAAACTCACTTTTCATCACACAGGCAATTGTGCAATGAAGGGAACTTGTGCAACTACAGTGTTTCTCAGGGAGAATTGAGCCCCCACCTCTCTAAATCCCAATGAGGAATATGAAGTTTCCCATCAAGACTTATTTTCAAAATGGCCAGCAGAGCATCGACCTTGCTGATTCTTTCTCTAATTTGTACATCCAAGGTCATTTAGAAGGCGGATACTTGAGTTGTTTCCACTTGCAACAATCTAGAGGTTTTACCAAAGAGCCCTTAAGAGCCCCTGATTCGGCATCCAGCTCTTCACAACGATGCATTGCTCACAAAGGCCCAAACACACAGGCCGTGCCTCTAGGACGTTTCTCATCCGAGTGCAGACCCGCCAGTACTAAGAAACCTGGAATGCTACCTAGAGCTCAAGAACCACACTGAATAACGCTACATGGATTCTGCTGCATGCCAATCTGTGGCATGATATAAGAGGAACGTTAGCTTGAGGCTAGTGTTCAATGGGGTCGCCAATTCACTGAAAATGACTGAAGGTTGAGCAGCTACCAAAGTATGGCAACGTCCAAGTTTCTTTCCGAGAAATTCACTTCTCATCACAAAGGGAACTGTGCCATGAAGGGAACATGTGCAACTACAGTATTTCTCACTGCGAATTGTTTCCGCAACTCTCTAAATCCCAATGAGGAAAGTAAAGTATCCCTTTAAGCCTTATATTCAATATATATATTCCACAGAGAATTAACCCTGTTCTTTCTTTCTCTAGTTTGTAATTCCAAGGCGCTTTAGAAGGGAGATACTTGAGTTGTTTCAACTTACTACTTTCTAGAGTTTAAGAAACGAAGCCCTTCACTTCCCATGACTCGGCATCTAGCTGTTCCCAATGGTGCATTGCTCACAACTCCCCGAACGCACAGGCCGTCCTTCCTGTACTTTTCTCATGCTAGTGCAGACCCGCAAGTACTAAGAGACCTGGAATGCTTCCTAGAGTTCAAGAACCACACTGAATAAGTCTACAAGGATTCTGCTGCATGCCAACATGTGGCATCATACAAGAGGAACGTTAGCTTGAGGCTAGTGTTCAATGGGGTCGCCAATTCACTGAAAATTACTGAAGGTTGAGCAGCTACCAAAGTATGGCAACGTCCAAGTTTCTTTCCGAGAAATTCACTTGTCATCACAAAGGGAATTGTGCCATGAAGGGAACATGTGCAACTACAGTATTTCTCAGTGAGAATGGATCCCGCAACTCTCTAAATCCCAATGAGGAAAATAAAGTTCCCCTTTAATCCTTATATTCAAAAGGGTCCACAGAGCATTGATCCTATTGTTTCTTTCTCTATTTTGTAGTTGAAGGTGTTTTAGAAGGGAGATACTTGAGTTGTTTCAACTTCCTACATTCTAGAGTTTAAGAAAAGAAGCCCTTCACTTCCCATGACTCGGCATCTAGTTGTACCCAATGATGCATTGCTCACAACACCCCGAAGACAGACGCCGTCCTTCCTGTACTTTTCTCATCCTAGTGCAGACCCGCAAGTACTAAGAGACCTGGAATGCTTCCTAGAGCCCAGGAACCACAATGAATAAGGCTACATGGATTTTGCTGCATGACAACATGTGTCATGTTAGAAGAGGAACGTTAGCTTCAGGTTAGTGGTCAAGTGGGGTCGCCAATTCACTGAAGATTACCGAAGGATGAGCACCTACCAAAGAATGGCAACCTCCAAGTTTCTTTCCTAGAAACTCACTTGTCATCACAAAGGCAATTGTGCTATGAAGAGAACATGTGCAACTAAAGAATTTCTCAGAGAGAACTGAGCCCACAACTCTCTAAATCCCAATGAGGAAAGTCAAGTTTCCCTTCAAGCCTTATTTTCCAAAGGGCCCGCAGAGCACTGACCCTGCTGTTTCCTTCTCTATTTTGTACCTCCAACGTGCTTTAGACGGGAGATACTTGAGTCGTTTCAAGTTGCCACATTCTAGAAATTTAACAAAGAAAACCCTTCACCTCCATGCCTCGGCATCTAGCTGTTCCCAAGGCTGCACTTATCACAACTCCCCAAACACACAGGCCGTCCTTCTTGTACGTTTCACAGCCTAGTGCAGATCCGATAGTACTAAGAGACCTGGAATGCTTCGTAGAGCTCAAGAACCACACTGCATAAGGCTACTTAGATTCTGCTGCATGCCAAGCTGTGGCATGATACAAGAGGAACGTTAGCCTGAGGCTAGTGGTCAAAAAGGGTCGCCAATTCACTGAATTGACTGAAGGATGAGCTCCTTCCAAAGCATGGCCACCTCCAAGTTTCTTTCCTAGAAACTCACTTTTCATCACACAGGCAATTGTGCAATGAAGGGAACTTGTGCAACTACAGTGTTTCTCAGGGAGAATTGAGCCCCCACCTCTCTAAATCCCAATGAGGAATATGAAGTTTCCCATCAAGACTTATTTTCAAAATGGCCAGCAGAGCATCGACCTTGCTGATTCTTTCTCTAATTTGTACATCCAAGGTCATTTAGAAGGCGGATACTTGAGTTGTTTCCACTTGCAACAATCTAGAGGTTTTACCAAAGAGCCCTTAAGAGCCCCTGATTCGGCATCCAGCTCTTCACAACGATGCATTGCTCACAAAGGCCCAAACACACAGGCCGTGCCTCTAGGACGTTTCTCATCCGAGTGCAGACCCGCCAGTACTAAGAAACCTGGAATGCTACCTAGAGCTCAAGAACCACACTGAATAACGCTACATGGATTCTGCTGCATGCCAATCTGTGGCATGATATAAGAGGAACGTTAGCTTGAGGCTAGTGTTCAATGGGGTCGCCAATTCACTGAAAATGACTGAAGGTTGAGCAGCTACCAAAGTATGGCAACGTCCAAGTTTCTTTCCGAGAAATTCACTTCTCATCACAAAGGGAACTGTGCCATGAAGGGAACATGTGCAACTACAGTATTTCTCACTGCGAATTGTTTCCGCAACTCTCTAAATCCCAATGAGGAAAGTAAAGTATCCCTTTAAGCCTTATATTCAATATATATATTCCACAGAGAATTAACCCTGTTCTTTCTTTCTCTAGTTTGTAATTCCAAGGCGCTTTAGAAGGGAGATACTTGAGTTGTTTCAACTTACTACTTTCTAGAGTTTAAGAAACGAAGCCCTTCACTTCCCATGACTCGGCATCTAGCTGTTCCCAATGGTGCATTGCTCACAACTCCCCGAACGCACAGGCCGTCCTTCCTGTACTTTTCTCATGCTAGTGCAGACCCGCAAGTACTAAGAGACCTGGAATGCTTCCTAGAGTTCAAGAACCACACTGAATAAGTCTACAAGGATTCTGCTGCATGCCAACATGTGGCATCATACAAGAGGAACGTTAGCTTGAGGCTAGTGTTCAATGGGGTCGCCAATTCACTGAAAATTACTGAAGGTTGAGCAGCTACCAAAGTATGGCAACGTCCAAGTTTCTTTCCGAGAAATTCACTTGTCATCACAAAGGGAATTGTGCCATGAAGGGAACATGTGCAACTACAGTATTTCTCAGTGAGAATGGATCCCGCAACTCTCTAAATCCCAATGAGGAAAATAAAGTTCCCCTTTAATCCTTATATTCAAAAGGGTCCACAGAGCATTGATCCTATTGTTTCTTTCTCTATTTTGTAGTTGAAGGTGTTTTAGAAGGGAGATACTTGAGTTGTTTCAACTTCCTACATTCTAGAGTTTAAGAAAAGAAGCCCTTCACTTCCCATGACTCGGCATCTAGTTGTACCCAATGATGCATTGCTCACAACACCCCGAAGACAGACGCCGTCCTTCCTGTACTTTTCTCATCCTAGTGCAGACCCGCAAGTACTAAGAGACCTGGAATGCTTCCTAGAGCCCAGGAACCACAATGAATAAGGCTACATGGATTTTGCTGCATGACAACATGTGTCATGTTAGAAGAGGAACGTTAGCTTCAGGTTAGTGGTCAAGTGGGGTCGCCAATTCACTGAAGATTACCGAAGGATGAGCACCTACCAAAGAATGGCAACCTCCAAGTTTCTTTCCTAGAAACTCACTTGTCATCACAAAGGCAATTGTGCTATGAAGAGAACATGTGCAACTAAAGAATTTCTCAGAGAGAACTGAGCCCACAACTCTCTAAATCCCAATGAGGAAAGTCAAGTTTCCCTTCAAGCCTTATTTTCCAAAGGGCCCGCAGAGCACTGACCCTGCTGTTTCCTTCTCTATTTTGTACCTCCAACGTGCTTTAGACGGGAGATACTTGAGTCGTTTCAAGTTGCCACATTCTAGAAATTTAACAAAGAAAACCCTTCACCTCCATGCCTCGGCATCTAGCTGTTCCCAAGGCTGCACTTATCACAACTCCCCAAACACACAGGCCGTCCTTCTTGTACGTTTCACAGCCTAGTGCAGATCCGATAGTACTAAGAGACCTGGAATGCTTCGTAGAGCTCAAGAACCACACTGCATAAGGCTACTTAGATTCTGCTGCATGCCAAGCTGTGGCATGATACAAGAGGAACGTTAGCCTGAGGCTAGTGGTCAAAAAGGGTCGCCAATTCACTGAATTGACTGAAGGATGAGCTCCTTCCAAAGCATGGCCACCTCCAAGTTTCTTTCCTAGAAACTCACTTTTCATCACACAGGCAATTGTGCAATGAAGGGAACTTGTGCAACTACAGTGTTTCTCAGGGAGAATTGAGCCCCCACCTCTCTAAATCCCAATGAGGAATATGAAGTTTCCCATCAAGACTTATTTTCAAAATGGCCAGCAGAGCATCGACCTTGCTGATTCTTTCTCTAATTTGTACATCCAAGGTCATTTAGAAGGGGGATACTTGAGTTGTTTCCACTTGCAACAATCTAGAGGTTTTACCAAAGAGCCCTTAAGAGCCCCTGATTCGGCATCCAGCTCTTCACAACGATGCATTGCTCACAAAGGCCCAAACACACAGGCCGTGCCTCTAGGACGTTTCTCATCCGAGTGCAGACCCGCCAGTACTAAGAAACCTGGAATGCTACCTAGAGCTCAAGAACCACACTGAATAACGCTACATGGATTCTGCTGCATGCCAATCTGTGGCATGATATAAGAGGAACGTTAGCTTGAGGCTAGTGTTCAATGGGGTCGCCAATTCACTGAAAATGACTGAAGGTTGAGCAGCTACCAAAGTATGGCAACGTCCAAGTTTCTTTCCGAGAAATTCACTTCTCATCACAAAGGGAACTGTGCCATGAAGGGAACATGTGCAACTACAGTATTTCTCACTGCGAATTGTTTCCGCAACTCTCTAAATCCCAATGAGGAAAGTAAAGTATCCCTTTAAGCCTTATATTCAATATATATATTCCACAGAGAATTAACCCTGTTCTTTCTTTCTCTAGTTTGTAATTCCAAGGCGCTTTAGAAGGGAGATACTTGAGTTGTTTCAACTTACTACTTTCTAGAGTTTAAGAAACGAAGCCCTTCACTTCCCATGACTCGGCATCTAGCTGTTCCCAATGGTGCATTGCTCACAACTCCCCGAACGCACAGGCCGTCCTTCCTGTACTTTTCTCATGCTAGTGCAGACCCGCAAGTACTAAGAGACCTGGAATGCTTCCTAGAGTTCAAGAACCACACTGAATAAGTCTACAAGGATTCTGCTGCATGCCAACATGTGGCATGATACAAGAGGAACGTTAGCTTGAGGCTAGTGTTCAATGGGGTCGCCAATTCACTGAAAATTACTGAAGGTTGAGCAGCTACCAAAGTATGGCAACGTCCAAGTTTCTTTCCGAGAAATTCACTTGTCATCACAAAGGGAATTGTGCCATGAAGGGAACATGTGCAACTACAGTATTTCTCAGTGAGAATGGATCCCGCAACTCTCTAAATCCCAATGAGGAAAATAAAGTTCCCCTTTAATCCTTATATTCAAAAGGGTCCACAGAGCATTGATCCTATTGTTTCTTTCTCTATTTTGTAGTTGAAGGTGTTTTAGAAGGGAGATACTTGAGTTGTTTCAACTTCCTACATTCTAGAGTTTAAGAAAAGAAGCCCTTCACTTCCCGTGACTCGGCATCTAGTTGTACCCAATGATGCATTGCTCACAACACCCCGAAGACAGACGCCGTCCTTCCTGTACTTTTCTCATCCTAGTGCAGACCCGCAAGTACTAAGAGACCTGGAATGCTTCCTAGAGCCCAGGAACCACAATGAATAAGGCTACATGGATTTTGCTGCATGACAACATGTGTCATGTTAGAAGAGGAACGTTAGCTTCAGGTTAGTGGTCAAGTGGGGTCGCCAATTCACTGAAGATTACCGAAGGATGAGCACCTACCAAAGAATGGCAACCTCCAAGTTTCTTTCCTAGAAACTCACTTGTCATCACAAAGGCAATTGTGCTATGAAGAGAACATGTGCAACTAAAGAATTTCTCAGAGAGAACTGAGCCCACAACTCTCTAAATCCCAATGAGGAAAGTCAAGTTTCCCTTCAAGCCTTATTTTCCAAAGGGCCCGCAGAGCACTGACCCTGCTGTTTCCTTCTCTATTTTGTACCTCCAACGTGCTTTAGACGGGAGATACTTGAGTCGTTTCAAGTTGCCCCATTCTAGAAATTTAACAAAGAAAACCCTTCACCTCCATGCCTCGGCATCTAGCTGTTCCCAAGGCTGCACTTATCACAACTCCCCAAACACACAGGCCGTCCTTCTTGTACGTTTCACAGCCTAGTGCAGATCCGATAGTACTAAGAGACCTGGAATGCTTCGTAGAGCTCAAGAACCACACTGCATAAGGCTACTTAGATTCTGCTGCATGCCAAGCTGTGGCATGATACAAGAGGAACGTTAGCCTGAGGCTAGTGGTCAAAAAGGGTCGCCAATTCACTGAATTGACTGAAGGATGAGCTCCTTCCAAAGCATGGCCACCTCCAAGTTTCTTTCCTAGAAACTCACTTTTCATCACACAGGCAATTGTGCAATGAAGGGAACTTGTGCAACTACAGTGTTTCTCAGGGAGAATTGAGCCCCCACCTCTCTAAATCCCAATGAGGAATATGAAGTTTCCCATCAAGACTTATTTTCAAAATGGCCAGCAGAGCATCGACCTTGCTGATTCTTTCTCTAATTTGTACATCCAAGGTCATTTAGAAGGGGGATACTTGAGTTGTTTCCACTTGCAACAATCTAGAGGTTTTACCAAAGAGCCCTTAAGAGCCCCTGATTCGGCATCCAGCTCTTCACAACGATGCATTGCTCACAAAGGCCCAAACACACAGGCCGTGCCTCTAGGACGTTTCTCATCCGAGTGCAGACCCGCCAGTACTAAGAAACCTGGAATGCTACCTAGAGCTCAAGAACCACACTGAATAACGCTACATGGATTCTGCTGCATGCCAATCTGTGGCATGATATAAGAGGAACGTTAGCTTGAGGCTAGTGTTCAATGGGGTCGCCAATTCACTGAAAATGACTGAAGGTTGAGCAGCTACCAAAGTATGGCAACGTCCAAGTTTCTTTCCGAGAAATTCACTTCTCATCACAAAGGGAACTGTGCCATGAAGGGAACATGTGCAACTACAGTATTTCTCACTGCGAATTGTTTCCGCAACTCTCTAAATCCCAATGAGGAAAGTAAAGTATCCCTTTAAGCCTTATATTCAATATATATATTCCACAGAGAATTAACCCTGTTCTTTCTTTCTCTAGTTTGTAATTCCAAGGCGCTTTAGAAGGGAGATACTTGAGTTGTTTCAACTTACTACTTTCTAGAGTTTAAGAAACGAAGCCCTTCACTTCCCATGACTCGGCATCTAGCTGTTCCCAATGGTGCATTGCTCACAACTCCCCGAACGCACAGGCCGTCCTTCCTGTACTTTTCTCATGCTAGTGCAGACCCGCAAGTACTAAGAGACCTGGAATGCTTCCTAGAGTTCAAGAACCACACTGAATAAGTCTACAAGGATTCTGCTGCATGCCAACATGTGGCATGATACAAGAGGAACGTTAGCTTGAGGCTAGTGTTCAATGGGGTCGCCAATTCACTGAAGATTACTGAAGGAGGAGCACCGACCAAAGAATGGCAACCACCAAGTTTCTTTCCGAGAAATTCACTTGTCATCACAAAGGCAATTGTGCCATGAAGGGAACATGTGCAACTACAGTATTTCTCAGTGAGAATGGATCCCGCAACTCTCTAAATCCCAATGAGGAAAATAAAGTTCCCCTTTAATCCTTATATTCAAAAGGGTCCACAGAGCATTGATCCTATTGTTTCTTTCTCTATTTTGTAGTTGAAGGTGTTTTAGAAGGGAGATACTTGAGTTGTTTCAACTTCCTACTTTCTAGAGTTTAAGAAAAGAAGCCCTTCACTTCCCGTGACTCGGCATCTAGTTGTACCCAATGATGCATTGCTCACAACACCCCGAAGACAGACGCCGTCCTTCCTGTACTTTTCTCATCCTAGTGCAGACCCGCAAGTACTAAGAGACCTGGAATTCTTCCTAGAGCCCAGGAACCACAATGAATAAGGCTACATGGATTTTGCTGCATGACAACATGTGTCATGTTAGAAGAGGAACGTTAGCTTCAGGTTAGTGGTCAAGTGGGGTCGCCAATTCACTGAAGATTACCGAAGGATGAGCACCTACCAAAGAATGGCAACCTCCAAGTTTCTTTCCTAGAAACTCACTTGTCATCACAAAGGCAATTGTGCTATGAAGAGAACATGTGCAACTAAAGAATTTCTCAGAGAGAACTGAGCCCACAACTCTCTAAATCCCAATGAGGAAAGTCAAGTTTCCCTTCAAGCCTTATTTTCCAAAGGGCCCGCAGAGCACTGACCCTGCTGTTTCCTTCTCTATTTTGTACCTCCAACGTGCTTTAGACGGGAGATACTTGAGTCGTTTCAAGTTGCCCCATTCTAGAAATTTAACAAAGAAAACCCTTCACCTCCATGCCTCGGCATCTAGCTGTTCCCAAGGCTGCACTTATCACAACTCCCCAAACACACAGGCCGTCCTTCTTGTACGTTTCACAGCCTAGTGCAGATCCGATAGTACTAAGAGACCTGGAATGCTTCGTAGAGCTCAAGAACCACACTGCATAAGGCTACTTAGATTCTGCTGCATGCCAAGCTGTGGCATGATACAAGAGGAACGTTAGCCTGAGGCTAGTGGTCAAAAAGGGTCGCCAATTCACTGAATTGACTGAAGGATGAGCTCCTTCCAAAGCATGGCCACCTCCAAGTTTCTTTCCTAGAAACTCACTTTTCATCACACAGGCAATTGTGCAATGAAGGGAACTTGTGCAACTACAGTGTTTCTCAGGGAGAATTGAGCCCCCACCTCTCTAAATCCCAATGAGGAATATGAAGTTTCCCATCAAGACTTATTTTCAAAATGGCCAGCAGAGCATCGACCTTGCTGATTCTTTCTCTAATTTGTACATCCAAGGTCATTTAGAAGGCGGATACTTGAGTTGTTTCCACTTGCAACAATCTAGAGGTTTTACCAAAGAGCCCTTAAGAGCCCCTGATTCGGCATCCAGCTCTTCACAACGATGCATTGCTCACAAAGGCCCAAACACACAGGCCGTGCCTCTAGGACGTTTCTCATCCGAGTGCAGACCCGCCAGTACTAAGAAACCTGGAATGCTACCTAGAGCTCAAGAACCACACTGAATAACGCTACATGGATTCTACTGCATGCCAATCTGTGGCATGATATAAGAGGAACGTTAGCTTGAGGCTAGTGTTCAATGGGGTCGCCAATTCACTGAAAATTACTGAAGGTTGAGCAGCTACCAAAGTATGGCAACGTCCAAGTTTCTTTCCGAGAAATTCACTTCTCATCACAAAGGGAACTGTGCCATGAAGGGAACATGTGCAACTACAGTATTTCTCACTGAGAATTGATTCCGCAACTCTCTAAATCCCAATGAGGAAAGTAAAGTATCCCTTTAAGCCTTATATTCAATATATATATTCCACAGAGAATTAACCCTGTTCTTTCTTTCTCTAGTTTGTAATTCCAAGGCGCTTTAGAAGGGAGATACTTGAGTTGTTTCAACTTACTACTTTCTAGAGTTTAAGAAAAGAAGCCCTTCGCATCCCATGACTCGGCATCTAGCTGTTCCCAATGGTGCATTGCTCACAACTCCCCGAACGCACAGGCCGTCCTTCCTGTACTTTTCTCATGCTAGTGCAGACCCGCAAGTACTAAGAGACCTGGAATGCTTCCTAGAGTTCAAGAACCACACTGAATAAGTCTACAAGGATTCTGCTGCATGCCAACATGTGGCATGATACAAGAGGAACGTTAGCTTGAGGCTAGTGTTCAATGGGGTCGCCAATTCACTGAAGATTACTGAAGGAGGAGCACCGACCAAAGAATGGCAACCACCAAGTTTCTTTCCGAGAAATTCACTTGTCATCACAAAGGGAATTGTGCCATGAAGGGAACATGTGCAACTACAGTATTTCTCAGTGAGAATGGATCCCGCAACTCTCTAAATCCCAATGAGGAAAATAAAGTTCCCCTTTAATCCTTATATTCAAAAGGGTCCACAGAGCATTGATCCTATTGTTTCTTTCTCTATTTTGTAGTTGAAGGTGTTTTAGAAGGGAGATACTTGAGTTGTTTCAACTTCCTACTTTCTAGAGTTTAAGAAAAGAAGCCCTTCACTTCCCGTGACTCGGCATCTAGTTGTACCCAATGATGCATTGCTCACAACACCCCGAAGACAGACGCCGTCCTTCCTGTACTTTTCTCATCCTAGTGCAGACCCGCAAGTACTAAGAGACCTGGAATGCTTCCTAGAGCCCAGGAACCACAATGAATAAGGCTACATGGATTTTGCTGCATGACAACATGTGTCATGTTAGAAGAGGAACGTTAGCTTCAGGTTAGTGGTCAAGTGGGGTCGCCAATTCACTGAAGATTACCGAAGGATGAGCACCTACCAAAGAATGGCAACCTCCAAGTTTCTTTCCTAGAAACTCACTTGTCATCACAAAGGCAATTGTGCTATGAAGAGAACATGTGCAACTAAAGAATTTCTCAGAGAGAACTGAGCCCACAACTCTCTAAATCCCAATGAGGAAAGTCAAGTTTCCCTTCAAGCCTTATTTTCCAAAGGGCCCGCAGAGCACTGACCCTGCTGTTTCCTTCTCTATTTTGTACCTCCAACGTGCTTTAGACGGGAGATACTTGAGTCGTTTCAAGTTGCCCCATTCTAGAAATTTAACAAAGAAAACCCTTCACCTCCATGCCTCGGCATCTAGCTGTTCCCAAGGCTGCACTTATCACAACTCCCCAAACACACAGGCCGTCCTTCTTGTACGTTTCACAGCCTAGTGCAGATCCGATAGTACTAAGAGACCTGGAATGCTTCGTAGAGCTCAAGAACCACACTGCATAAGGCTACTTAGATTCTGCTGCATGCCAAGCTGTGGCATGATACAAGAGGAACGTTAGCCTGAGGCTAGTGGTCAAAAAGGGTCACCAATTCACTGAATTGCCTGAAGGATGAGCTCCTTCCAAAGCATGGCCACCTCCAAGTTTCTTTCCTAGAAACTCACTTTTCATCACACAGGCAATTGTGCAATGAAGGGAACTTGTGCAACTACAGTGTTTCTCAGGGAGAATTGAGCCCCCACCTCTCTAAATCCCAATGAGGAATATGAAGTTTCCCATCAAGACTTATTTTCAAAATGGCCAGCAGAGCATCGACCTTGCTGATTCTTTCTCTAATTTGTACATCCAAGGTCATTTAGAAGGCGGATACTTGAGTTGTTTCCACTTGCAACAATCTAGAGGTTTTACCAAAGAGCCCTTAAGAGCCCCTGATTCGGCATCCAGCTCTTCACAACGATGCATTGCTCACAAAGGCCCAAACACACAGGCCGTGCCTCTAGGACGTTTCTCATCCGAGTGCAGACCCGCCAGTACTAAGAAACCTGGAATGCTACCTAGAGCTCAAGAACCACACTGAATAACGCTACATGGATTCTGCTGCATGCCAATCTGTGGCATGATATAAGAGGAACGTTAGCTTGAGGCTAGTGTTCAATGGGGTCGCCAATTCACTGAAAATTACTGAAGGTTGAGCAGCTACCAAAGTATGGCAACGTCCAAGTTTCTTTCCGAGAAATTCACTTCTCATCACAAAGGGAACTGTGCCATGAAGGGAACATGTGCAACTACAGTATTTCTCACTGCGAATTGTTTCCGCAACTCTCTAAATCCCAATGAGGAAAGTAAAGTATCCCTTTAAGCCTTATATTCAATATATATATTCCACAGAGAATTAACCCTGTTCTTTCTTTCTCTAGTTTGTAATTCCAAGGCGCTTTAGAAGGGAGATACTTGAGTTGTTTCAACTTACTACTTTCTAGAGTTTAAGAGAAGAAGCCCTTCACTTCCCATGACTCGGCATCTAGCTGTTCCCAATGGTGCATTGCTCACAACTCCCGAACGCACAGGCCGTCCTTCTTGTACTTTTCTCATGCTAGTGCAGACCCGCAAGTACTAAGAGACCTGGAATGCTTCCTAGAGTTCAAGAACCACACTGAATAAGTCTACAAGGATTCTGCTGCATGCCAACATGTGGCATGATACAAGAGGAACGTTAGCTTGAGGCTAGTGTTCAATGGGGTCGCCAATTCACTGAAGATTACTGAAGGAGGAGCACCGACCAAAGAATGGCAACCACCAAGTTTCTTTCCGAGAAATTCACTTGTCATCACAAAGGGAATTGTGCCATGAAGGGAACATGTGCAACTACAGTATTTCTCAGTGAGAATGGATCCCGCAACTCTCTAAATCCCAATGAGGAAAACAAAGTTCCCCTTTAAGCCTTGTATTCAAAACGGTCCACAGAGCATTGATCCTGTTGTTTCTTTCTCTATTTTGTAGTTGAAGGTGTTTTAGAAGGGAGATACTTGAGTTGTTTCAACTTACTACTTTCTAGAGTTTAAGAAAAGAAGCCCTTCACTTCCCGTGACTCGGCATCTAGTTGTACCCAATGATGCATTGCTCACAACACCCCGAAGACAGACGCCGTCCTTCCTGTACTTTTCTCATCCTAGTGCAGACCCGCAAGTACTAAGAGACCTGGAATGCTTCCTAGAGCCCAGGACCCACAATGAATAAGGCTACATGGATTTTGCTGCATGACAACATGTGTCATGTTAGAAGAGGAACGTTAGCTTCAGGTTAGTGGTCAAGTGGGGTCGCCAATTCACTGAAGATTACCGAAGGATGAGCACCTACCAAAGAATGGCAACCTCCAAGTTTCTTTCCTAGAAACTCACTTGTCATCACAAAGGCAATTGTGCTATGAAGAGAACATGTGCAACTAAAGAATTTCTCAGAGAGAACTGAGCCCACAACTCTCTAAATCCCAATGAGGAAAGTCAAGTTTCCCTACAAGCCTTATTTTCCAAAGGGCCCGCAGAGCACTGACCCTGCTGTTTCCTTCTCTATTTTGTACCTCCAACGTGCTTTAGACGGGAGATACTTGAGTCGTTTCAAGTTGCCCCATTCTAGAAATTTAACAAAGAAAACCCTTCACCTCCATGCCTCGGCATCTAGCTGTTCCCAAGGCTGCACTTATCACAACTCCCCAAACACACAGGCCGTCCTTCTTGTACGTTTCACAGCCTAGTGCAGATCCGATAGTACTAAGAGACCTGGAATGCTTCGTAGAGCTCAAGAACCACACTGCATAAGGCTACTTAGATTCTGCTGCATGCCAAGCTGTGGCATGATACAAGAGGAACGTTAGCCTGAGGCTAGTGGTCAAAAAGGGTCGCCAATTCACTGAATTGACTGAAGGATGAGCTCCTTCCAAAGCATGGCCACCTCCAAGTTTCTTTCCTAGAAACTCACTTTTCATCACAAAGGTAATTCTGCAATGAAGGGAACTTGTGCAACTACAGTGTTTCTCAGGGAGAATTGAGCCCCCACCTCTCTAAATCCCAATGAGGAATATGAAGTTTCCCATCAAGACTTATTTTCAAAATGGCCAGCAGAGCATCGACCTTGCTGATTCTTTCTCTAATTTGTACATCCAAGGTCATTTAGAAGGGGGATACTTGAGTTGTTTCCACTTGCAACAATCTAGAGGTTTTACCAAAGAGCCCTTAAGAGCCCCTGATTCGGCATCCAGCTCTTCACAACGATGCATTGCTCACAAAGGCCCAAACACACAGGCCGTGCCTCTAGGACGTTTCTCATCCGAGTGCAGACCCGCCAGTACTAAGAAACCTGGAATGCTACCTAGAGCTCAAGAACCACACTGAATAACGCTACATGGATTCTGCTGCATGCCAATCTGTGGCATGATATAAGAGGAACGTTAGCTTGAGGCTAGTGTTCAATGGGGTCGCCAATTCACTGAAAATGACTGAAGGTTGAGCAGCTACCAAAGTATGGCAACGTCCAAGTTTCTTTCCGAGAAATTCACTTCTCATCACAAAGGGAACTGTGCCATGAAGGGAACATGTGCAACTACAGTATTTCTCACTGCGAATTGTTTCCGCAACTCTCTAAATCCCAATGAGGAAAGTAAAGTATCCCTTTAAGCCTTATATTCAATATATATATTCCACAGAGAATTAACCCTGTTCTTTCTTTCTCTAGTTTGTAATTCCAAGGCGCTTTAGAAGGGAGATACTTGAGTTGTTTCAACTTACTACTTTCTAGAGTTTAAGAAACGAAGCCCTTCACTTCCCATGACTCGGCATCTAGCTGTTCCCAATGGTGCATTGCTCACAACTCCCCGAACGCACAGGCCGTCCTTCCTGTACTTTTCTCATGCTAGTGCAGACCCGCAAGTACTAAGAGACCTGGAATGCTTCCTAGAGTTCAAGAACCACACTGAATAATTCTACAAGGATTCTGCTGCATGCCAACATGTGGCATGATACAAGAGGAACGTTAGCTTGAGGCTAGTGTTCAATGGGGTCGCCAATTCACTGAAGATTACTGAAGGAGGAGCACCGACCAAAGAATGGCAACCACCAAGTTTCTTTCCGAGAAATTCACTTGTCATCACAAAGGGAATTGTGCCATGAAGGGAACATGTGCAACTACAGTATTTCTCAGTGAGAATGGATCCCGCAACTCTCTAAATCCCAATGAGGAAAATAAAGTTCCCCTTTAAGCCTTATATTCAAAAGGGTCCACAGAGCATTGATCCTATTGTTTCTTTCTCTATTTTGTAGTTGAAGGTGTTTTAGAAGGGAGATACTTGAGTTGTTTCAACTTCCTACTTTCTAGAGTTTAAGAAAAGAAGCCCTTCACTTCCCATGACTCGGCATCCAGTTGTACCCAATGATGCATTGCTCACAACACCCCGAAGACAGACGCCGTCCTTCCTGTACTTTTCTCATCCTAGTGCAGACCCGCAAGTACTAAGAGACCTGGAATGCTTCCTAGAGCCCAGGAATCACAATGAATAAGGCTACATGGATTTTGCTGCATGACAACATGTGTCATGTTAGAAGAGGAACGTTAGCTTCAGGTTAGTGGTCAAGTGGGGTCGCCAATTCACTGAAGATTACCGAAGGATGAGCACCTACCAAAGAATGGCAACCTCCAAGTTTCTTTCCTAGAAACTCACTTGTCATCACAAAGGCAATTGTGCTATGAAGAGAACATGTGCAACTAAAGAATTTCTCAGAGAGAACTGAGCCCACAACTCTCTAAATCCCAATGAGGAAAGTCAAGTTTCCCTTCAAGCCTTATTTTCCAAAGGGCCCGCAGAGCACTGACCCTGCTGTTTCCTTCTCTATTTTGTACCTCCAACGTGCTTTAGACGGGAGATACTTGAGTCGTTTCAAGTTGCCCCATTCTAGAAATTTAACAAAGAAAACCCTTCACCTCCATGCCTCGGCATCTAGCTGTTCCCAAGGCTGCACTTATCACAACTCCCCAAACACACAGGCCGTCCTTCTTGTACGTTTCACAGCCTAGTGCAGATCCGATAGTACTAAGAGACCTGGAATGCTTCGTAGAGCTCAAGAACCACACTGCATAAGGCTACTTAGATTCTGCTGCATGCCAAGCTGTGGCATGATACAAGAGGAACGTTAGCCTGAGGCTAGTGGTCAAAAAGGGTCGCCAATTCACTGAATTGACTGAAGGATGAGCTCCTTCCAAAGCATGGCCACCTCCAAGTTTCTTTCCTAGAAACTCACTTTTCATCACACAGGCAATTGTGCAATGAAGGGAACTTGTGCAACTACAGTGTTTCTCAGGGAGAATTGAGCCCCCACCTCTCTAAATCCCAATGAGGAATATGAAGTTTCCCATCAAGACTTATTTTCAAAATGGCCAGCAGAGCATCGACCTTGCTGATTCTTTCTCTAATTTGTACATCCAAGGTCATTTAGAAGGCGGATACTTGAGTTGTTTCCACTTGCAACAATCTAGAGGTTTTACCAAAGAGCCCTTAAGAGCCCCTGATTCGGCATCCAGCTCTTCACAACGATGCATTGCTCACAAAGGCCCAAACACACAGGCCGTGCCTCTAGGACGTTTCTCATCCGAGTGCAGACCCGCCAGTACTAAGAAACCTGGAATGCTACCTAGAGCTCAAGAACCACACTGAATAACGCTACATGGATTCTGCTGCATGCCAATCTGTGGCATGATATAAGAGGAACGTTAGCTTGAGGCTAGTGTTCAATGGGGTCGCCAATTCACTGAAAATTACTGAAGGTTGAGCAGCTACCAAAGTATGGCAACGTCCAAGTTTCTTTCCGAGAAATTCACTTCTCATCACAAAGGGAACTGTGCCATGAAGAGAACATGTGCAACTACAGTATTTCTCACTGAGAATTGATTCCGCAACTCTCTAAATCCCAATGAGGAAAGTAAAGTATCCCTTTAAGCCTTATATTCAATATATATATTCCACAGAGAATTAACCCTGTTCTTTCTTTCTCTAGTTTGTAATTCCAAGGCGCTTTAGAAGGGAGATACTTGAGTTGTTTCAACTTACTACTTTCTAGAGTTTAAGAAAAGAAGCCCTTCGCATCCCATGACTCGGCATCTAGCTGTTCCAAATGGTGCATTGCTCACAACTCCCCGAACGCACAGGCCGTCCTTCCTGTACTTTTCTCATGCTAGTGCAGACCCGCAAGTACTAAGAGACCTGGAATGCTTCCTAGAGTTCAAGAACCACACTGAATAAGTCTACAAGGATTCTGCTGCATGCCAACATGTGGCATGATACAAGAGGAACGTTAGCTTGAGGCTAGTGTTCAATGGGGTCGCCAATTCACTGAAGATTACTGAAGGAGGAGCACCGACCAAAGAATGGCAACCACCAAGTTTCTTTCCGAGAAATTCACTTGTCATCACAAAGGCAATTGTGCCATGAAGGGAACATGTGCAACTACAGTATTTCTCAGTGAGAATGGATCCCGCAACTCTCTAAATCCCAATGAGGAAAATAAAGTTCCCCTTTAATCCTTATATTCAAAAGGGTCCACAGAGCATTGATCCTATTGTTTCTTTCTCTATTTTGTAGTTGAAGGTGTTTTAGAAGGGAGATACTTGAGTTGTTTCAACTTCCTACTTTCTAGAGTTTAAGAAAAGAAGCCCTTCACTTCCCGTGACTCGGCATCTAGTTGTACCCAATGATGCATTGCTCACAACACCCCGAAGACAGACGCCGTCCTTCCTGTACTTTTCTCATCCTAGTGCAGACCCGCAAGTACTAAGAGACCTGGAATGCTTCCTAGAGCCCAGGAACCACAATGAATAAGGCTACATGGATTTTGCTGCATGACAACATGTGTCATGTTAGAAGAGGAACGTTAGCTTCAGGTTAGTGGTCAAGTGGGGTCGCCAATTCACTGAAGATTACCGAAGGATGAGCACCTACCAAAGAATGGCAACCTCCAAGTTTCTTTCCTAGAAACTCACTTGTCATCACAAAGGCAATTGTGCTATGAAGAGAACATGTGCAACTAAAGAATTTCTCAGAGAGAACTGAGCCCACAACTCTCTAAATCCCAATGAGGAAAGTCAAGTTTCCCTTCAAGCCTTATTTTCCAAAGGGCCCGCAGAGCACTGACCCTGCTGTTTCCTTCTCTATTTTGTACCTCCAACGTGCTTTAGACGGGAGATACTTGAGTCGTTTCAAGTTGCCACATTCTAGAAATTTAACAAAGAAAACCCTTCACCTCCATGCCTCGGCATCTAGCTGTTCCCAAGGCTGCACTTATCACAACTCCCCAAACACACAGGCCGTCCTTCTTGTACGTTTCACAGCCTAGTGCAGATCCGATAGTACTAAGAGACCTGGAATGCTTCGTAGAGCTCAAGAACCACACTGCATAAGGCTACTTAGATTCTGCTGCATGCCAAGCTGTGGCATGATACAAGAGGAACGTTAGCCTGAGGCTAGTGGTCAAAAAGGGTCGCCAATTCACTGAATTGACTGAAGGATGAGCTCCTTCCAAAGCATGGCCACCTCCAAGTTTCTTTCCTAGAAACTCACTTTTCATCACACAGGCAATTGTGCAATGAAGGGAACTTGTGCAACTACAGTGTTTCTCAGGGAGAATTGAGCCCCCACCTCTCTAAATCCCAATGAGGAATATGAAGTTTCCCATCAAGACTTATTTTCAAAATGGCCAGCAGAGCATCGACCTTGCTGATTCTTTCTCTAATTTGTACATCCAAGGTCATTTAGAAGGCGGATACTTGAGTTGTTTCCACTTGCAACAATCTAGAGGTTTTACCAAAGAGCCCTTAAGAGCCCCTGATTCGGCATCCAGCTCTTCACAACGATGCATTGCTCACAAAGGCCCAAACACACAGGCCGTGCCTCTAGGACGTTTCTCATCCGAGTGCAGACCCGCCAGTACTAAGAAACCTGGAATGCTACCTAGAGCTCAAGAACCACACTGAATAACGCTACATGGATTCTGCTGCATGCCAATCTGTGGCATGATATAAGAGGAACGTTAGCTTGAGGCTAGTGTTCAATGGGGTCGCCAATTCACTGAAAATTACTGAAGGTTGAGCAGCTACCAAAGTATGGCAACGTCCAAGTTTCTTTCCGAGAAATTCACTTCTCATCACAAAGGGAACTGTGCCATGAAGAGAACATGTGCAACTACAGTATTTCTCACTGAGAATTGATTCCGCAACTCTCTAAATCCCAATGAGGAAAGTAAAGTATCCCTTTAAGCCTTATATTCAATATATATATTCCACAGAGAATTAACCCTGTTCTTTCTTTCTCTAGTTTGTAATTCCAAGGCGCTTTAGAAGGGAGATACTTGAGTTGTTTCAACTTACTACTTTCTAGAGTTTAAGAAAAGAAGCCCTTCGCATCCCATGACTCGGCATCTAGCTGTTCCCAATGGTGCATTGCTCACAACTCCCCGAACGCACAGGCCGTCCTTCCTGTACTTTTCTCATGCTAGTGCAGACCCGCAAGTACTAAGAGACCTGGAATGCTTCCTAGAGTTCAAGAACCACACTGAATAAGTCTACAAGGATTCTGCTGCATGCCAACATGTGGCATGATACAAGAGGAACGTTAGCTTGAGGCTAGTGTTCAATGGGGTCGCCAATTCACTGAAGATTACTGAAGGAGGAGCACCGACCAAAGAATGGCAACCACCAAGTTTCTTTCCGAGAAATTCACTTGTCATCACAAAGGCAATTGTGCCATGAAGGGAACATGTGCAACTACAGTATTTCTCAGTGAGAATGGATCCCGCAACTCTCTAAATCCCAATGAGGAAAATAAAGTTCCCCTTTAATCCTTATATTCAAAAGGGTCCACAGAGCATTGATCCTATTGTTTCTTTCTCTATTTTGTAGTTGAAGGTGTTTTAGAAGGGAGATACTTGAGTTGTTTCAACTTACTACTTTCTAGAGTTTAAGAAAAGAAGCCCTTCACTTCCCGTGACTCGGCATCTAGTTGTACCCAATGATGCATTGCTCACAACACCCCGAAGACAGACGCCGTCCTTCCTGTACTTTTCTCATCCTAGTGCAGACCCGCAAGTACTAAGAGACCTGGAATGCTTCCTAGAGCCCAGGAACCACAATGAATAAGGCTACATGGATTTTGCTGCATGACAACATGTGTCATGTTAGAAGAGGAACGTTAGCTTCAGGTTAGTGGTCAAGTGGGGTCGCCAATTCACTGAAGATTACCGAAGGATGAGCACCTACCAAAGAATGGCAACCTCCAAGTTTCTTTCCTAGAAACTCACTTGTCATCACAAAGGCAATTGTGCTATGAAGAGAACATGTGCAACTAAAGAATTTCTCAGAGAGAACTGAGCCCACAACTCTCTAAATCCCAATGAGGAAAGTCAAGTTTCCCTTCAAGCCTTATTTTCCAAAGGGCCCGCAGAGCACTGACCCTGCTGTTTCCTTCTCTATTTTGTACCTCCAACGTGCTTTAGACGGGAGATACTTGAGTCGTTTCAAGTTGCCACATTCTAGAAATTTAACAAAGAAAACCCTTCACCTCCATGCCTCGGCATCTAGCTGTTCCCAAGGCTGCACTTATCACAACTCCCCAAACACACAGGCCGTCCTTCTTGTACGTTTCACAGCCTAGTGCAGATCCGATAGTACTAAGAGACCTGGAATGCTTCGTAGAGCTCAAGAACCACACTGCATAAGGCTACTTAGATTCTGCTGCATGCCAAGCTGTGGCATGATACAAGAGGAACGTTAGCCTGAGGCTAGTGGTCAAAAAGGGTCGCCAATTCACTGAATTGACTGAAGGATGAGCTCCTTCCAAAGCATGGCCACCTCCAAGTTTCTTTCCTAGAAACTCACTTTTCATCACACAGGCAATTGTGCAATGAAGGGAACTTGTGCAACTACAGTGTTTCTCAGGGAGAATTGAGCCCCCACCTCTCTAAATCCCAATGAGGAATATGAAGTTTCCCATCAAGACTTATTTTCAAAATGGCCAGCAGAGCATCGACCTTGCTGATTCTTTCTCTAATTTGTACATCCAAGGTCATTTAGAAGGCGGATACTTGAGTTGTTTCCACTTGCAACAATCTAGAGGTTTTACCAAAGAGCCCTTAAGAGCCCCTGATTCGGCATCCAGCTCTTCACAACGATGCATTGCTCACAAAGGCCCAAACACACAGGCCGTGCCTCTAGGACGTTTCTCATCCGAGTGCAGACCCGCCAGTACTAAGAAACCTGGAATGCTACCTAGAGCTCAAGAACCACACTGAATAACGCTACATGGATTCTGCTGCATGCCAATCTGTGGCATGATATAAGAGGAACGTTAGCTTGAGGCTAGTGTTCAATGGGGTCGCCAATTCACTGAAAATTACTGAAGGTTGAGCAGCTACCAAAGTATGGCAACGTCCAAGTTTCTTTCCGAGAAATTCACTTCTCATCACAAAGGGAACTGTGCCATGAAGAGAACATGTGCAACTACAGTATTTCTCACTGAGAATTGATTCCGCAACTCTCTAAATCCCAATGAGGAAAGTAAAGTATCCCTTTAAGCCTTATATTCAATATATATATTCCACAGAGAATTAACCCTGTTCTTTCTTTCTCTAGTTTGTAATTCCAAGGCGCTTTAGAAGGGAGATACTTGAGTTGTTTCAACTTACTACTTTCTAGAGTTTAAGAAAAGAAGCCCTTCGCATCCCATGACTCGGCATCTAGCTGTTCCCAATGGTGCATTGCTCACAACTCCCCGAACGCACAGGCCGTCCTTCCTGTACTTTTCTCATGCTAGTGCAGACCCGCAAGTACTAAGAGACCTGGAATGCTTCCTAGAGTTCAAGAACCACACTGAATAAGTCTACAAGGATTCTGCTGCATGCCAACATGTGGCATGATACAAGAGGAACGTTAGCTTGAGGCTAGTGTTCAATGGGGTCGCCAATTCACTGAAGATTACTGAAGGAGGAGCACCGACCAAAGAATGGCAACCACCAAGTTTCTTTCCGAGAAATTCACTTGTCATCACAAAGGCAATTGTGCCATGAAGGGAACATGTGCAACTACAGTATTTCTCAGTGAGAATGGATCCCGCAACTCTCTAAATCCCAATGAGGAAAATAAAGTTCCCCTTTAATCCTTATATTCAAAAGGGTCCACAGAGCATTGATCCTATTGTTTCTTTCTCTATTTTGTAGTTGAAGGTGTTTTAGAAGGGAGATACTTGAGTTGTTTCAACTTACTACTTTCTAGAGTTTAAGAAAAGAAGCCCTTCACTTCCCGTGACTCGGCATCTAGTTGTACCCAATGATGCATTGCTCACAACACCCCGAAGACAGACGCCGTCCTTCCTGTACTTTTCTCATCCTAGTGCAGACCCGCAAGTACTAAGAGACCTGGAATGCTTCCTAGAGCCCAGGAACCACAATGAATAAGGCTACATGGATTTTGCTGCATGACAACATGTGTCATGTTAGAAGAGGAACGTTAGCTTCAGGTTAGTGGTCAAGTGGGGTCGCCAATTCACTGAAGATTACCGAAGGATGAGCACCTACCAAAGAATGGCAACCTCCAAGTTTCTTTCCTAGAAACTCACTTGTCATCACAAAGGCAATTGTGCTATGAAGAGAACATGTGCAACTAAAGAATTTCTCAGAGAGAACTGAGCCCACAACTCTCTAAATCCCAATGAGGAAAGTCAAGTTTCCCTTCAAGCCTTATTTTCCAAAGGGCCCGCAGAGCACTGACCCTGCTGTTTCCTTCTCTATTTTGTACCTCCAACGTGCTTTAGACGGGAGATACTTGAGTCGTTTCAAGTTGCCACATTCTAGAAATTTAACAAAGAAAACCCTTCACCTCCATGCCTCGGCATCTAGCTGTTCCCAAGGCTGCACTTATCACAACTCCCCAAACACACAGGCCGTCCTTCTTGTACGTTTCACAGCCTAGTGCAGATCCGATAGTACTAAGAGACCTGGAATGCTTCGTAGAGCTCAAGAACCACACTGCATAAGGCTACTTAGATTCTGCTGCATGCCAAGCTGTGGCATGATACAAGAGGAACGTTAGCCTGAGGCTAGTGGTCAAAAAGGGTCGCCAATTCACTGAATTGACTGAAGGATGAGCTCCTTCCAAAGCATGGCCACCTCCAAGTTTCTTTCCTAGAAACTCACTTTTCATCACACAGGCAATTGTGCAATGAAGGGAACTTGTGCAACTACAGTGTTTCTCAGGGAGAATTGAGCCCCCACCTCTCTAAATCCCAATGAGGAATATGAAGTTTCCCATCAAGACTTATTTTCAAAATGGCCAGCAGAGCATCGACCTTGCTGATTCTTTCTCTAATTTGTACATCCAAGGTCATTTAGAAGGCGGATACTTGAGTTGTTTCCACTTGCAACAATCTAGAGGTTTTACCAAAGAGCCCTTAAGAGCCCCTGATTCGGCATCCAGCTCTTCACAACGATGCATTGCTCACAAAGGCCCAAACACACAGGCCGTGCCTCTAGGACGTTTCTCATCCGAGTGCAGACCCGCCAGTACTAAGAAACCTGGAATGCTACCTAGAGCTCAAGAACCACACTGAATAACGCTACATGGATTCTGCTGCATGCCAATCTGTGGCATGATATAAGAGGAACGTTAGCTTGAGGCTAGTGTTCAATGGGGTCGCCAATTCACTGAAAATTACTGAAGGTTGAGCAGCTACCAAAGTATGGCAACGTCCAAGTTTCTTTCCGAGAAATTCACTTCTCATCACAAAGGGAACTGTGCCATGAAGAGAACATGTGCAACTACAGTATTTCTCACTGAGAATTGATTCCGCAACTCTCTAAATCCCAATGAGGAAAGTAAAGTATCCCTTTAAGCCTTATATTCAATATATATATTCCACAGAGAATTAACCCTGTTCTTTCTTTCTCTAGTTTGTAATTCCAAGGCGCTTTAGAAGGGAGATACTTGAGTTGTTTCAACTTACTACTTTCTAGAGTTTAAGAAAAGAAGCCCTTCGCATCCCATGACTCGGCATCTAGCTGTTCCCAATGGTGCATTGCTCACAACTCCCCGAACGCACAGGCCGTCCTTCCTGTACTTTTCTCATGCTAGTGCAGACCCGCAAGTACTAAGAGACCTGGAATGCTTCCTAGAGTTCAAGAACCACACTGAATAAGTCTACAAGGATTCTGCTGCATGCCAACATGTGGCATGATACAAGAGGAACGTTAGCTTGAGGCTAGTGTTCAATGGGGTCGCCAATTCACTGAAGATTACTGAAGGAGGAGCACCGACCAAAGAATGGCAACCACCAAGTTTCTTTCCGAGAAATTCACTTGTCATCACAAAGGGAATTGTGCCATGAAGGGAACATGTGCAACTACAGTATTTCTCAGTGAGAATGGATCCCGCAACTCTCTAAATCCCAATGAGGAAAATAAAGTTCCCCTTTAATCCTTATATTCAAAAGGGTCCACAGAGCATTGATCCTATTGTTTCTTTCTCTATTTTGTAGTTGAAGGTGTTTTAGAAGGGAGATACTTGAGTTGTTTCAACTTACTACTTTCTAGAGTTTAAGAAAAGAAGCCCTTCACTTCCCGTGACTCGGCATCTAGTTGTACCCAATGATGCATTGCTCACAACACCCCGAAGACAGACGCCGTCCTTCCTGTACTTTTCTCATCCTAGTGCAGACCCGCAAGTACTAAGAGACCTGGAATGCTTCCTAGAGCCCAGGAACCACAATGAATAAGGCTACATGGATTTTGCTGCATGACAACATGTGTCATGTTAGAAGAGGAACGTTAGCTTCAGGTTAGTGGTCAAGTGGGGTCGCCAATTCACTGAAGATTACCGAAGGATGAGCACCTACCAAAGAATGGCAACCTCCAAGTTTCTTTCCTAGAAACTCACTTGTCATCACAAAGGCAATTGTGCTATGAAGAGAACATGTGCAACTAAAGAATTTCTCAGAGAGAACTGAGCCCACAACTCTCTAAATCCCAATGAGGAAAGTCAAGTTTCCCTTCAAGCCTTATTTTCCAAAGGGCCCGCAGAGCACTGACCCTGCTGTTTCCTTCTCTATTTTGTACCTCCAACGTGCTTTAGACGGGAGATACTTGAGTCGTTTCAAGTTGCCACATTCTAGAAATTTAACAAAGAAAACCCTTCACCTCCATGCCTCGGCATCTAGCTGTTCCCAAGGCTGCACTTATCACAACTCCCCAAACACACAGGCCGTCCTTCTTGTACGTTTCACAGCCTAGTGCAGATCCGATAGTACTAAGAGACCTGGAATGCTTCGTAGAGCTCAAGAACCACACTGCATAAGGCTACTTAGATTCTGCTGCATGCCAAGCTGTGGCATGATACAAGAGGAACGTTAGCCTGAGGCTAGTGGTCAAAAAGGGTCGCCAATTCACTGAATTGACTGAAGGATGAGCTCCTTCCAAAGCATGGCCACCTCCAAGTTTCTTTCCTAGAAACTCACTTTTCATCACACAGGCAATTGTGCAATGAAGGGAACTTGTGCAACTACAGTGTTTCTCAGGGAGAATTGAGCCCCCACCTCTCTAAATCCCAATGAGGAATATGAAGTTTCCCATCAAGACTTATTTTCAAAATGGCCAGCAGAGCATCGACCTTGCTGATTCTTTCTCTAATTTGTACATCCAAGGTCATTTAGAAGGCGGATACTTGAGTTGTTTCCACTTGCAACAATCTAGAGGTTTTACCAAAGAGCCCTTAAGAGCCCCTGATTCGGCATCCAGCTCTTCACAACGATGCATTGCTCACAAAGGCCCAAACACACAGGCCGTGCCTCTAGGACGTTTCTCATCCGAGTGCAGACCCGCCAGTACTAAGAAACCTGGAATGCTACCTAGAGCTCAAGAACCACACTGAATAACGCTACATGGATTCTGCTGCATGCCAATCTGTGGCATGATATAAGAGGAACGTTAGCTTGAGGCTAGTGTTCAATGGGGTCGCCAATTCACTGAAAATTACTGAAGGTTGAGCAGCTACCAAAGTATGGCAACGTCCAAGTTTCTTTCCGAGAAATTCACTTCTCATCACAAAGGGAACTGTGCCATGAAGAGAACATGTGCAACTACAGTATTTCTCACTGAGAATTGATTCCGCAACTCTCTAAATCCCAATGAGGAAAGTAAAGTATCCCTTTAAGCCTTATATTCAATATATATATTCCACAGAGAATTAACCCTGTTCTTTCTTTCTCTAGTTTGTAATTCCAAGGCGCTTTAGAAGGGAGATACTTGAGTTGTTTCAACTTACTACTTTCTAGAGTTTAAGAAAAGAAGCCCTTCGCATCCCATGACTCGGCATCTAGCTGTTCCCAATGGTGCATTGCTCACAACTCCCCGAACGCACAGGCCGTCCTTCCTGTACTTTTCTCATGCTAGTGCAGACCCGCAAGTACTAAGAGACCTGGAATGCTTCCTAGAGTTCAAGAACCACACTGAATAAGTCTACAAGGATTCTGCTGCATGCCAACATGTGGCATGATACAAGAGGAACGTTAGCTTGAGGCTAGTGTTCAATGGGGTCGCCAATTCACTGAAGATTACTGAAGGAGGAGCACCGACCAAAGAATGGCAACCACCAAGTTTCTTTCCGAGAAATTCACTTGTCATCACAAAGGCAATTGTGCCATGAAGGGAACATGTGCAACTACAGTATTTCTCAGTGAGAATGGATCCCGCAACTCTCTAAATCCCAATGAGGAAAATAAAGTTCCCCTTTAATCCTTATATTCAAAAGGGTCCACAGAGCATTGATCCTATTGTTTCTTTCTCTATTTTGTAGTTGAAGGTGTTTTAGAAGGGAGATACTTGAGTTGTTTCAACTTACTACTTTCTAGAGTTTAAGAAAAGAAGCCCTTCACTTCCCGTGACTCGGCATCTAGTTGTACCCAATGATGCATTGCTCACAACACCCCGAAGACAGACGCCGTCCTTCCTGTACTTTTCTCATCCTAGTGCAGACCCGCAAGTACTAAGAGACCTGGAATGCTTCCTAGAGCCCAGGAACCACAATGAATAAGGCTACATGGATTTTGCTGCATGACAACATGTGTCATGTTAGAAGAGGAACGTTAGCTTCAGGTTAGTGGTCAAGTGGGGTCGCCAATTCACTGAAGATTACCGAAGGATGAGCACCTACCAAAGAATGGCAACCTCCAAGTTTCTTTCCTAGAAACTCACTTGTCATCACAAAGGCAATTGTGCTATGAAGAGAACATGTGCAACTAAAGAATTTCTCAGAGAGAACTGAGCCCACAACTCTCTAAATCCCAATGAGGAAAGTCAAGTTTCCCTTCAAGCCTTATTTTCCAAAGGGCCCGCAGAGCACTGACCCTGCTGTTTCCTTCTCTATTTTGTACCTCCAACGTGCTTTAGACGGGAGATACTTGAGTCGTTTCAAGTTGCCACATTCTAGAAATTTAACAAAGAAAACCCTTCACCTCCATGCCTCGGCATCTAGCTGTTCCCAAGGCTGCACTTATCACAACTCCCCAAACACACAGGCCGTCCTTCTTGTACGTTTCACAGCCTAGTGCAGATCCGATAGTACTAAGAGACCTGGAATGCTTCGTAGAGCTCAAGAACCACACTGCATAAGGCTACTTAGATTCTGCTGCATGCCAAGCTGTGGCATGATACAAGAGGAACGTTAGCCTGAGGCTAGTGGTCAAAAAGGGTCGCCAATTCACTGAATTGACTGAAGGATGAGCTCCTTCCAAAGCATGGCCACCTCCAAGTTTCTTTCCTAGAAACTCACTTTTCATCACACAGGCAATTGTGCAATGAAGGGAACTTGTGCAACTACAGTGTTTCTCAGGGAGAATTGAGCCCCCACCTCTCTAAATCCCAATGAGGAATATGAAGTTTCCCATCAAGACTTATTTTCAAAATGGCCAGCAGAGCATCGACCTTGCTGATTCTTTCTCTAATTTGTACATCCAAGGTCATTTAGAAGGCGGATACTTGAGTTGTTTCCACTTGCAACAATCTAGAGGTTTTACCAAAGAGCCCTTAAGAGCCCCTGATTCGGCATCCAGCTCTTCACAACGATGCATTGCTCACAAAGGCCCAAACACACAGGCCGTGCCTCTAGGACGTTTCTCATCCGAGTGCAGACCCGCCAGTACTAAGAAACCTGGAATGCTACCTAGAGCTCAAGAACCACACTGAATAACGCTACATGGATTCTGCTGCATGCCAATCTGTGGCATGATATAAGAGGAACGTTAGCTTGAGGCTAGTGTTCAATGGGGTCGCCAATTCACTGAAAATTACTGAAGGTTGAGCAGCTACCAAAGTATGGCAACGTCCAAGTTTCTTTCCGAGAAATTCACTTCTCATCACAAAGGGAACTGTGCCATGAAGAGAACATGTGCAACTACAGTATTTCTCACTGAGAATTGATTCCGCAACTCTCTAAATCCCAATGAGGAAAGTAAAGTATCCCTTTAAGCCTTATATTCAATATATATATTCCACAGAGAATTAACCCTGTTCTTTCTTTCTCTAGTTTGTAATTCCAAGGCGCTTTAGAAGGGAGATACTTGAGTTGTTTCAACTTACTACTTTCTAGAGTTTAAGAAAAGAAGCCCTTCGCATCCCATGACTCGGCATCTAGCTGTTCCCAATGGTGCATTGCTCACAACTCCCCGAACGCACAGGCCGTCCTTCCTGTACTTTTCTCATGCTAGTGCAGACCCGCAAGTACTAAGAGACCTGGAATGCTTCCTAGAGTTCAAGAACCACACTGAATAAGTCTACAAGGATTCTGCTGCATGCCAACATGTGGCATGATACAAGAGGAACGTTAGCTTGAGGCTAGTGTTCAATGGGGTCGCCAATTCACTGAAGATTACTGAAGGAGGAGCACCGACCAAAGAATGGCAACCACCAAGTTTCTTTCCGAGAAATTCACTTGTCATCACAAAGGCAATTGTGCCATGAAGGGAACATGTGCAACTACAGTATTTCTCAGTGAGAATGGATCCCGCAACTCTCTAAATCCCAATGAGGAAAATAAAGTTCCCCTTTAATCCTTATATTCAAAAGGGTCCACAGAGCATTGATCCTATTGTTTCTTTCTCTATTTTGTAGTTGAAGGTGTTTTAGAAGGGAGATACTTGAGTTGTTTCAACTTACTACTTTCTAGAGTTTAAGAAAAGAAGCCCTTCACTTCCCGTGACTCGGCATCTAGTTGTACCCAATGATGCATTGCTCACAACACCCCGAAGACAGACGCCGTCCTTCCTGTACTTTTCTCATCCTAGTGCAGACCCGCAAGTACTAAGAGACCTGGAATGCTTCCTAGAGCCCAGGAACCACAATGAATAAGGCTACATGGATTTTGCTGCATGACAACATGTGTCATGTTAGAAGAGGAACGTTAGCTTCAGGTTAGTGGTCAAGTGGGGTCGCCAATTCACTGAAGATTACCGAAGGATGAGCACCTACCAAAGAATGGCAACCTCCAAGTTTCTTTCCTAGAAACTCACTTGTCATCACAAAGGCAATTGTGCTATGAAGAGAACATGTGCAACTAAAGAATTTCTCAGAGAGAACTGAGCCCACAACTCTCTAAATCCCAATGAGGAAAGTCAAGTTTCCCTTCAAGCCTTATTTTCCAAAGGGCCCGCAGAGCACTGACCCTGCTGTTTCCTTCTCTATTTTGTACCTCCAACGTGCTTTAGACGGGAGATACTTGAGTCGTTTCAAGTTGCCACATTCTAGAAATTTAACAAAGAAAACCCTTCACCTCCATGCCTCGGCATCTAGCTGTTCCCAAGGCTGCACTTATCACAACTCCCCAAACACACAGGCCGTCCTTCTTGTACGTTTCACAGCCTAGTGCAGATCCGATAGTACTAAGAGACCTGGAATGCTTCGTAGAGCTCAAGAACCACACTGCATAAGGCTACTTAGATTCTGCTGCATGCCAAGCTGTGGCATGATACAAGAGGAACGTTAGCCTGAGGCTAGTGGTCAAAAAGGGTCGCCAATTCACTGAATTGACTGAAGGATGAGCTCCTTCCAAAGCATGGCCACCTCCAAGTTTCTTTCCTAGAAACTCACTTTTCATCACACAGGCAATTGTGCAATGAAGGGAACTTGTGCAACTACAGTGTTTCTCAGGGAGAATTGAGCCCCCACCTCTCTAAATCCCAATGAGGAATATGAAGTTTCCCATCAAGACTTATTTTCAAAATGGCCAGCAGAGCATCGACCTTGCTGATTCTTTCTCTAATTTGTACATCCAAGGTCATTTAGAAGGCGGATACTTGAGTTGTTTCCACTTGCAACAATCTAGAGGTTTTACCAAAGAGCCCTTAAGAGCCCCTGATTCGGCATCCAGCTCTTCACAACGATGCATTGCTCACAAAGGCCCAAACACACAGGCCGTGCCTCTAGGACGTTTCTCATCCGAGTGCAGACCCGCCAGTACTAAGAAACCTGGAATGCTACCTAGAGCTCAAGAACCACACTGAATAACGCTACATGGATTCTGCTGCATGCCAACATGTGGCATGATACAAGAGGAACGTTAGCTTGAGGCTAGTGTTCAATGGGGTCGCCAATTCACTGAAAATTACTGAAGGTTGAGCAGCTACCAAAGTATGGCAACGTCCAAGTTTCTTTCTGAGAAATTCACTTCTCATCACAAAGGGCACTGTGCCATGTAGGGAACATGTGCAACTACAGTATTTCTCACTGAGAATTGATTCCGCAACTCTCTAAATGCCAATGAGGAAAGTAAAGTATCCCTTTAAGCCTTATATTCAATATATATATTCCACAGAGAATTAACCCTGTTCTTTCTTTCTCTAGTTTGTAATTCCAAGGCGCTTTAGAAGGGAGATACTTGAGTTGTTTCAACTTACTACTTTCTAGAGTTTAAGAAAAGAAGCCCTTCACATCCCATGACTCGGCATCTAGCTGTTCCCAATGGTGCATTGCTCACAACTCCCCGAACGCACAGGCCGTCCTTCCTGTACTTTTCTCATGCTAGTGCAGACCCGCAAGTACTAAGAGACCTGGAATGCTTCCTAGAGTTCAAGAACCACACTGAATAAGTCTACAAGTATTCTGCTGCATGCCAACATGTGGCATGATACAAGAGGAACGTTAGCTTGAGGCTAGTGTTCAATGGGGTCGCCAATTCACTGAAGATTACTGAAGGAGGAGCACCGACCAAAGAATGGCAACCACCAAGTTTCTTTCCGAGAAATTCACTTGTCATCACAAAGGGAATTGTGCCATGAAGGGAACATGTGCAACTACAGTATTTCTCAGTGAGAATGGATCCCGCAACTCTCTAAATCCCAATGAGGAAAATAAAGTTCCCCTTTAATCCTTATATTCAAAAGGGTCCACAGAGCATTGATCCTATTGTTTCTTTCTCTATTTTGTAGTTGAAGGTGTTTTAGAAGGGAGATACTTGAGTTGTTTCAACTTACTACTTTCTAGAGTTTAAGAAAAGAAGCCCTTCACTTCCCGTGACTCGGCATCTAGTTGTACCCAATGATGCATTGCTCACAACACCCGGAAGACAGACACCGTCCTTCCTGTACTTTTCTCATCCTAGTGCAGACCCGCAAGTACTAAGAGACCTGGAATGCTTCCTAGAGCCCAGGAACCACAATGAATAAGGCTACATGGATTTTGCTGCATGACAACATGTGTCATGTTAGAAGAGGAACGTTAGATTCAGGTTAGTGGTCAAGTGGGGTCGCCAATTCACTGAAGATTACCGAAGGATGAGCACCTACCAAAGAATGGCAACCTCCAAGTTTCTTTCCTAGAAACTCACTTGTCATCACAAAGGCAATTGTGCTATGAAGAGAACATGTGCAACTAAAGAATTTCTCAGAGAGAACTGAGCCCACAACTCTCTAAATCCCAATGAGGAAAGTCAAGTTTCCCTTCAAGCCTTATTTTCCAAAGGGCCCGCAGAGCACTGACCCTGCTGTTTCCTTCTCTATTTTGTACCTCCAACGTGCTTTAGACGGGAGATACTTGAGTCGTTTCAAGTTGCCACATTCTAGAAATTTAACAAAGAAAACCCTTCACCTCCATGCCTCGGCATCTAGCTGTTCCCAAGGCTGCACTTATCACAACTCCCCAAACACACAGGCCGTCCTTCTTGTACGTTTCACAGGCTAGTGCAGATCCGATAGTACTAAGAGACCTGGAATGCTTCGTAGAGCTCAAGAACCACACTGCATAAGGCTACTTAGGTTCTGCTGCATGCCAAGCTGTGGCATGATACAAGAGGAACGTTAGCCTGAGGCTAGTGGTCAAAAAGGGTCGCCAATTCACTGAATTGACTGAAGGATGAGCTCCTTCCAAAGCATGGCCACCTCCAAGTTTCTTTCCTAGAAACTCACTTTTCATCACACAGGCAATTGTGCAATGAAGGGAACTTGTGCAACTACAGTGTTTCTCAGGGAGAATTGAGCCCCCACCTCTCTAAATCCCAATGAGGAATATGAAGTTTCCCATCAAGACTTATTTTCAAAATGGCCAGCAGAGCATCGACCTTGCTGATTCTTTCTCTAATTTGTACATCCAAGGTCATTTAGAAGGCGGATACTTGAGTTGTTTCCACTTGCAACAATCTAGAGGTTTTACCAAAGAGCCCTTAAGAGCCCCTGATTCGGCATCCAGCTCTTCACAACGATGCATTGCTCACAAAGGCCCAAACACACAGGCCGTGCCTCTAGGACGTTTCTCATCCGAGTGCAGACCCGCCAGTACTAAGAAACCTGGAATGCTACCTAGAGCTCAAGAACCACACTGAATAACGCTACATGGATTCTGCTGCATGCCAATCTGTGGCATGATATAAGAGGAACGTTAGCTTGAGGCTAGTGTTCAATGGGGTCGCCAATTCACTGAAAATTACTGAAGGTTGAGCAGCTACCAAAGTATGGCAACGTCCAAGTTTCTTTCCGAGAAATTCACTTCTCATCACAAAGGGAACTGTGCCATGAAGAGAACATGTGCAACTACAGTATTTCTCACTGAGAATTGATTCCGCAACTCTCTAAATCCCAATGAGGAAAGTAAAGTATCCCTTTAAGCCTTATATTCAATATATATATTCCACAGAGAATTAACCCTGTTCTTTCTTTCTCTAGTTTGTAATTCCAAGGCGCTTTAGAAGGGAGATACTTGAGTTGTTTCAACTTACTACTTTCTAGAGTTTAAGAAAAGAAGCCCTTCGCATCCCATGACTCGGCATCTAGCTGTTCCCAATGGTGCATTGCTCACAACTCCCCGAACGCACAGGCCGTCCTTCCTGTACTTTTCTCATGCTAGTGCAGACCCGCAAGTACTAAGAGACCTGGAATGCTTCCTAGAGTTCAAGAACCACACTGAATAAGTCTACAAGGATTCTGCTGCATGCCAACATGTGGCATGATACAAGAGGAACGTTAGCTTGAGGCTAGTGTTCAATGGGGTCGCCAATTCACTGAAGATTACTGAAGGAGGAGCACCGACCAAAGAATGGCAACCACCAAGTTTCTTTCCGAGAAATTCACTTGTCATCACAAAGGGAATTGTGCCATGAAGGGAACATGTGCAACTACAGTATTTCTCAGTGAGAATGGATCCCGCAACTCTCTAAATCCCAATGAGGAAAATAAAGTTCCCCTTTAATCCTTATATTCAAAAGGGTCCACAGAGCATTGATCCTATTGTTTCTTTCTCTATTTTGTAGTTGAAGGTGTTTTAGAAGGGAGATACTTGAGTTGTTTCAACTTACTACTTTCTAGAGTTTAAGAAAAGAAGCCCTTCACTTCCCGTGACTCGGCATCTAGTTGTACCCAATGATGCATTGCTCACAACACCCCGAAGACAGACGCCGTCCTTCCTGTACTTTTCTCATCCTAGTGCAGACCCGCAAGTACTAAGAGACCTGGAATGCTTCCTAGAGCCCAGGAACCACAATGAATAAGGCTACATGGATTTTGCTGCATGACAACATGTGTCATGTTAGAAGAGGAACGTTAGCTTCAGGTTAGTGGTCAAGTGGGGTCGCCAATTCACTGAAGATTACCGAAGGATGAGCACCTACCAAAGAATGGCAACCTCCAAGTTTCTTTCCTAGAAACTCACTTGTCATCACAAAGGCAATTGTGCTATGAAGAGAACATGTGCAACTAAAGAATTTCTCAGAGAGAACTGAGCCCACAACTCTCTAAATCCCAATGAGGAAAGTCAAGTTTCCCTTCAAGCCTTATTTTCCAAAGGGCCCGCAGAGCACTGACCCTGCTGTTTCCTTCTCTATTTTGTACCTCCAACGTGCTTTAGACGGGAGATACTTGAGTCGTTTCAAGTTGCCACATTCTAGAAATTTAACAAAGAAAACCCTTCACCTCCATGCCTCGGCATCTAGCTGTTCCCAAGGCTGCACTTATCACAACTCCCCAAACACACAGGCCGTCCTTCTTGTACGTTTCACAGCCTAGTGCAGATCCGATAGTACTAAGAGACCTGGAATGCTTCGTAGAGCTCAAGAACCACACTGCATAAGGCTACTTAGATTCTGCTGCATGCCAAGCTGTGGCATGATACAAGAGGAACGTTAGCCTGAGGCTAGTGGTCAAAAAGGGTCGCCAATTCACTGAATTGACTGAAGGATGAGCTCCTTCCAAAGCATGGCCACCTCCAAGTTTCTTTCCTAGAAACTCACTTTTCATCACACAGGCAATTGTGCAATGAAGGGAACTTGTGCAACTACAGTGTTTCTCAGGGAGAATTGAGCCCCCACCTCTCTAAATCCCAATGAGGAATATGAAGTTTCCCATCAAGACTTATTTTCAAAATGGCCAGCAGAGCATCGACCTTGCTGATTCTTTCTCTAATTTGTACATCCAAGGTCATTTAGAAGGCGGATACTTGAGTTGTTTCCACTTGCAACAATCTAGAGGTTTTACCAAAGAGCCCTTAAGAGCCCCTGATTCGGCATCCAGCTCTTCACAACGATGCATTGCTCACAAAGGCCCAAACACACAGGCCGTGCCTCTAGGACGTTTCTCATCCGAGTGCAGACCCGCCAGTACTAAGAAACCTGGAATGCTACCTAGAGCTCAAGAACCACACTGAATAACGCTACATGGATTCTGCTGCATGCCAACATGTGGCATGATACAAGAGGAACGTTAGCTTGAGGCTAGTGTTCAATGGGGTCGCCAATTCACTGAAAATTACTGAAGGTTGAGCAGCTACCAAAGTATGGCAACGTCCAAGTTTCTTTCTGAGAAATTCACTTCTCATCACAAAGGGCACTGTGCCATGTAGGGAACATGTGCAACTACAGTATTTCTCACTGAGAATTGATTCCGCAACTCTCTAAATGCCAATGAGGAAAGTAAAGTATCCCTTTAAGCCTTATATTCAATATATATATTCCACAGAGAATTAACCCTGTTCTTTCTTTCTCTAGTTTGTAATTCCAAGGCGCTTTAGAAGGGAGATACTTGAGTTGTTTCAACTTACTACTTTCTAGAGTTTAAGAAAAGAAGCCCTTCACATCCCATGACTCGGCATCTAGCTGTTCCCAATGGTGCATTGCTCACAACTCCCCGAACGCACAGGCCGTCCTTCCTGTACTTTTCTCATGCTAGTGCAGACCCGCAAGTACTAAGAGACCTGGAATGCTTCCTAGAGTTCAAGAACCACACTGAATAAGTCTACAAGTATTCTGCTGCATGCCAACATGTGGCATGATACAAGAGGAACGTTAGCTTGAGGCTAGTGTTCAATGGGGTCGCCAATTCACTGAAGATTACTGAAGGAGGAGCACCGACCAAAGAATGGCAACCACCAAGTTTCTTTCCGAGAAATTCACTTGTCATCACAAAGGGAATTGTGCCATGAAGGGAACATGTGCAACTACAGTATTTCTCAGTGAGAATGGATCCCGCAACTCTCTAAATCCCAATGAGGAAAATAAAGTTCCCCTTTAATCCTTATATTCAAAAGGGTCCACAGAGCATTGATCCTATTGTTTCTTTCTCTATTTTGTAGTTGAAGGTGTTTTAGAAGGGAGATACTTGAGTTGTTTCAACTTACTACTTTCTAGAGTTTAAGAAAAGAAGCCCTTCACTTCCCGTGACTCGGCATCTAGTTGTACCCAATGATGCATTGCTCACAACACCCGGAAGACAGACACCGTCCTTCCTGTACTTTTCTCATCCTAGTGCAGACCCGCAAGTACTAAGAGACCTGGAATGCTTCCTAGAGCCCAGGAACCACAATGAATAAGGCTACATGGATTTTGCTGCATGACAACATGTGTCATGTTAGAAGAGGAACGTTAGATTCAGGTTAGTGGTCAAGTGGGGTCGCCAATTCACTGAAGATTACCGAAGGATGAGCACCTACCAAAGAATGGCAACCTCCAAGTTTCTTTCCTAGAAACTCACTTGTCATCACAAAGGCAATTGTGCTATGAAGAGAACATGTGCAACTAAAGAATTTCTCAGAGAGAACTGAGCCCACAACTCTCTAAATCCCAATGAGGAAAGTCAAGTTTCCCTTCAAGCCTTATTTTCCAAAGGGCCCGCAGAGCACTGACCCTGCTGTTTCCTTCTCTATTTTGTACCTCCAACGTGCTTTAGACGGGAGATACTTGAGTCGTTTCAAGTTGCCACATTCTAGAAATTTAACAAAGAAAACCCTTCACCTCCATGCCTCGGCATCTAGCTGTTCCCAAGGCTGCACTTATCACAACTCCCCAAACACACAGGCCGTCCTTCTTGTACGTTTCACAGCCTAGTGCAGATCCGATAGTACTAAGAGACCTGGAATGCTTCGTAGAGCTCAAGAACCACACTGCATAAGGCTACTTAGATTCTGCTGCATGCCAAGCTGTGGCATGATACAAGAGGAACGTTAGCCTGAGGCTAGTGGTCAAAAAGGGTCGCCAATTCACTGAATTGACTGAAGGATGAGCTCCTTCCAAAGCATGGCCACCTCCAAGTTTCTTTCCTAGAAACTCACTTTTCATCACACAGGCAATTGTGCAATGAAGGGAACTTGTGCAACTACAGTGTTTCTCAGGGAGAATTGAGCTCACACCTCTCTAAATCCCAATGAGGAATATGAAGTTTCCCATCAAGACTTATTTTCAAAATGGCCAGCAGAGCATCGACCTTGCTGATTCTTTCTCTAATTTGTACATCCAAGGTCATTTAGAAGGCGGATACTTGAGTTGTTTCCACTTGCAACAATCTAGAGGTTTTACCAAAGAGCCCTTAAGAGCCCCTGATTCGGCATCCAGCTCTTCACAACGATGCATTGCTCACAAAGGCCCAAACACACAGGCCGTGCCTCTAGGACGTTTCTCATCCGAGTGCAGACCCGCCAGTACTAAGAAACCTGGAATGCTACCTAGAGCTCAAGAACCACACTGAATAACGCTACATGGATTCTGCTGCATGCCAATCTGTGGCATGATATAAGAGGAACGTTAGCTTGAGGCTAGTGTTCAATGGGGTCGCCAATTCACTGAAAATTACTGAAGGTTGAGCAGCTACCAAAGTATGGCAACGTCCAAGTTTCTTTCCGAGAAATTCACTTCTCATCACAAAGGGAACTGTGCCATGAAGGGAACATGTGCAACTACAGTATTTCTCACTGAGAATTGATTCCGCAACTCTCTAAATCCCAATGAGGAAAGTAAAGTATCCCTTTAAGCCTTATATTCAATATATATATTCCACAGAGAATTAACCCTGTTCTTTCTTTCTCTAGTTTGTAATTCCAAGGCGCTTTAGAAGGGAGATACTTGAGTTGTTTCAACTTACTACTTTCTAGAGTTTAAGAAAAGAAGCCCTTCACTTCCCATGTCTCGGCATCTAGCTGTTCCCAATGGCGCATTGCTCACAACTCCCCGAACGCAGAGGCCGTCCTTCCTGTACTTTTCTCATCCTAGTGCAGACCCGCAAGTACTAAGAGAACTGGAATGCTTCCTAGAGTTCAAGAACCACACTGAATAAGTCTACAAGGATTCTGCTGCATGCCAACATGTGTCATGTTAGAAGAGGAACATTAGCTTCAGGTTAGTGGTCAAGTGGGGTCGCCAATTCACTGAAGATTACCGAAGGATGAGCACCTACCAAAGAATGGCAACCTCCAAGTTTCTTTCCTAGAAACTCACTTGTCATCACAAAGGCAATTGTGCTATGAAGAGAACATGTGCAACTAAAGAATTTCTCAGAGAGAACTGAGCCCACAACTCTCTAAATCCCAATGAGGAAAGTCAAGTTTCCCTTCAAGCCTTATTTTCCAAAGGGCCCGCAGAGCACTGACCCTGCTGTTTCCTTCTCTATTTTGTACCTCCAACGTGCTGTAGACGGGAGATACTTGAGTTGTTTCAAGTTGCCACATTCTAGAAATTTAACAAAAGAAACCCTTCACCTCCATGCCTCGGCATCTAGCTGTTCCCAAGGCTGCACTTATCACAACTCTCCAAACACACAGGCCGTCCTTCTTGTACGTTTCACAGCCTAGTGCAGATCCGATAGTACTAAGAGACCTGGAATGCTTCGTAGAGCTCAAGAACCACACTGCATAAGGCTACTTAGATTCTGCTGCATGCCAAGCTGTGGCATGATACAAGAGGAACGTTAGCCTGAGGCTAGTGGTCAAAAAGGGTCGCCAATTCACTGAATTGACTGAAGGATGAGCTCCTTCCAAAGCATGGCCACCTCCAAGTTTCTTTCCTAGAAACTCACTTTTCATCACACAGGCAATTGTGCAATGAAGGGAACTTGTGCAACTACAGTGTTTCTCAGGGAGAATTGAGCCCCCACCTCTCTAAATCCCAATGAGGAATATGAAGTTTCCCATCAAGACTTATTTTCAAAATGGCCAGCAGAGCATCGACCTTGCTGATTCTTTCTCTAATTTGTACATCCAAGGTCATTTAGAAGGCGGATACTTGAGTTGTTTCCACTTGCAACAATCTAGAGGTTTTACCAAAGAGCCCTTAAGAGCCCCTGATTCGGCATCCAGCTCTTCACAACGATGCATTGCTCACAAAGGCCCAAACACACAGGCCGTGCCTCTAGGACGTTTCTCATCCGAGTGCAGACCCGCCAGTACTAAGAAACCTGGAATGCTACCTAGAGCTCAAGAACCACACTGAATAACGCTACATGGATTCTGCTGCATGCCAATCTGTGGCATGATATAAGAGGAACGTTAGCTTGAGGCTAGTGTTCAATGGGGTCGCCAATTCACTGAAAATTACTGAAGGTTGAGCAGCTACCAAAGTATGGCAACGTCCAAGTTTCTTTCCGAGAAATTCACTTCTCATCACAAAGGGAACTGTGCCATGAAGGGAACATGTGCAACTACAGTATTTCTCACTGCGAATTGTTTCCGCAACTCTCTAAATCCCAATGAGGAAAGTAAAGTATCCCTTTAAGCCTTATATTCAATATATATATTCCACAGAGAATTAACCCTGTTCTTTCTTTCTCTAGTTTGTAATTCCAAGGCGCTTTAGAAGGGAGATACTTGAGTTGTTTCAACTTACTACTTTCTAGAGTTTAAGAGAAGAAGCCCTTCACTTCCCATGACTCGGCATCTAGCTGTTCCCAATGGTGCATTGCTCACAACTCCCCAAACGCACAGGCCGTCCTTCCTGTACTTTTCTCATGCTAGTGCAGACCCGCAAGTACTAAGAGACCTGGAATGCTTCCTAGAGTTCAGGAACCACACTGAATAAGTCTACAAGGATTCTGCTGCATGCCAACATGTGGCATGATACAAGAGGAACGTTAGCTTGAGGCTAGTGTTCAATGGGGTCGCCAATTCACTGAAGATTACTGAAGGAGGAGCACCTACAAAAGAATGGCAACCACCAAGTTTCTTTCCGAGAAATTCACTTGTCATCACAAAGGGAATTGTGCCATGAAGGGAACATGTGCAACGACAGTATTTCTCAGTGAGAATGGATCCCGCAACTCTCTAAATCCCAATGAGGAAAATAAAGTTCCCCTTTAAGCCTTATATTCAAAAGGGTCCACAGAGCATTGATCCTATTGCTTCTTTCTCTATTTTGTAGTTGAAGGTGTTTTAGAAGGGAGATACTTGAGTTGTTTCAACTTACTACTTTCTAGAGTTTAACAAAAGAAGCCCTTCACTTCCCATGACTCGGCATCTAGTTGTACCCAATGATGCATTGCTCACAACACCCGGAAGACAGACGCCGTCCTTCCTGTACTTTTCTCATCCTAGTGCAGACCCGCAAGTACTAAGAGACCTGGAATGCTTCCTAGAGCCCAGAAACCACAATGAATAAGGCTACATGGATTTTGCTGCATGACAACATGTGTCATGTTAGAAGAGGAACGTTAGCTTCAGGTTAGTGGTCAAGTGGGGTCGCCAATTCACTGAAGATTACCGAAGGATGAGCACCTACCAAAGAATGGCAACCTCCAAGTTTCTTTCCTAGAAACTCACTTGTCATCACAAAGGCAATTGTGCTATGAAGAGAACATGTGCAACTAAAGAATTTCTCAGAGAGAACTGAGCCCACAACTCTCTAAATCCCAATGAGGAAAGTCAAGTTTCCCTTCAAGCCTTATTTTCCAAAGGGCCCGCAGAGCACTGACCCTGCTGTTTCCTTCTCTATTTTGTACCTCCAACGTGCTTTACAAGGGAGATACTTGAGTTGTTTCAAGTTGCCACATTCTACAAATTTAACAAAAGAAACCCTTCACCTCCATGCCTCGGCATCTAGCTGTTCCCAAGGCTGCACTTATCACAACTCCCCAAACACACAGGCCGTCCTTCCTGTACATTTCACAGCCTAGTGCAGATCCGATAGTACTAAGAGACCTGGAATGCTTAGTAGAGCTCAAGAACCACACTGAATAAGGCTACTTAGATTCTGCTGCATGCCAACCTCTGGCATGATACAAGAGGAACGTTAGCCTGAGGCTAGTGGTCAAAAAGGGTCGCCAATTCACTGAATTGACTGAAGGATGAGCTCCTTTCAAAGCATGGCCACCTCCAAGTTTCTTTCCTAGAAACTCACTTTTCATCACACAGGCAATTGTGCAATGAAGGGAACTTGTGCAACTACAGTGTTTCTCAGGGAGAATTGAGCCCCCACCTCTCTAAATCCCAATGAGGAATATGAAGTTTCCCGTCAAGACTTATTTTCAAAATGGCCAGCAGAGCATCGACCTTGCTGATTCTTTCTCTAATTTGTACATCCAAGGTCATTTAGAAGGGGGATACTTGAGTTGTTTCAACTTGCAACAATCTAGAGGTTTTACCAAAGAGCCCTTAAGAGCCCCTGATTCGGCATCCAGCTTTTCCCAACGATGCATTGCTCACAAAGGCCCAAACACACAGGCCGTGCCTCTAGGACGTTTCTCATCCGAGTGCAGACCCGCCAGTACGAAGAAACCTGGAATGCTACCTAGAGCTCAAGAACCACACTGAATAACGCTACATGGATTCTGCTGCATGCCAATATGTGGCATGATACAAGAGGAACGGTAGCTTGAGGCTAGTGTTCAATGGGGTCGCCAATTCACTGAAAATTACTGAAGGTTGAGCAGCTACCAAAGTATGGCAACGTCCAAGTTTCTTTCCGAGAAATTCACTTCTCATCACAAAGGGAACTGTGCCATGAAGGGAACATGTGCAACTACAGTATTTCTCACTGAGAATTGATTCCGCAACTCTCTAAATCCCGATGAGGAAAGTAAAGTATCCCTTTAAGCCTTATATTCAATATATATATTCCACAGAGAATTAACCCTGTTCTTTCTTTCTCTAGTTTGTAATTCCAAGGCGCTTTAGAAGGGAGATACTTGAGTTGTTTCAACTTACTACTTTCTAGAGTTTAAGAAAAGAAGCCCTTCACTTCCCATGTCTCGGCATCTAGCTGTTCCCAATGGCGCATTGCTCACAACTCCCCGAACGCAGAGGCCGTCCTTCCTGTACTTTTCTCATCCTAGTGCAGACCCGCAAGTACTAAGAGAACTGGAATGCTTCCTAGAGTTCAAGAACCACACTGAATAAGTCTACAAGGATTCTGCTGCATGCCAACATGTGTCATGTTAGAAGAGGAACATTAGCTTCAGGTTAGTGGTCAAGTGGGGTCGCCAATTCACTGAAGATTACCGAAGGATGAGCACCTACCAAAGAATGGCAACCTCCAAGTTTCTTTCCTAGAAACTCACTTGTCATCACAAAGGCAATTGTGCTATGAAGAGAACATGTGCAACTAAAGAATTTCTCAGAGAGAACTGAGCCCACAACTCTCTAAATCCCAATGAGGAAAGTCAAGTTTCCCTTCAAGCCTTATTTTCCAAAGGGCCCGCAGAGCACTGACCCTGCTGTTTCCTTCTCTATTTTATACATCCAACGTGCTGTAGACGGGAGATACTTGAGTTGTTTCAAGTTGCCACATTCTAGAAATTTAACAAAAGAAACCCTTCACCTCCATGCCTCGGCATCTAGCTGTTCCCAAGGCTGCACTTATCACAACTCCCCAAACACACAGGCCGTCCTTCTTGTACGTTTCACAGCCTAGTGCAGATCCGATAGTACTAAGAGACCTGGAATGCTTCGTAGAGCTCAAGAACCACACTGAATAAGGCTACTTAGATTCTGCTGCATGCCAACCTCTGGCATGATACAAGAGGAACGTTAGCCTGAGGCTAGTGGTCAAAAAGGGTCGCCAATTCACTGAATTGACTGAAGGATGAGCTCCTTCCAAAGCATGGCCACCTCCAAGTTTCTTTCCTAGAAACTCACTTTTCATCACACAGGCAATTGTGCAATGAAGGGAACTTGTGCAACTACAGTGTTTCTCAGGGAGAATTGAGCCCCCTCCTCTCTAAATCCCAATGAGGAATATGAAGTTTCCCGTCAAGACTTATTTTCAAAATGGCCAGCAGAGCATCGACCTTGCTGATTCTTTCTCTAATTTGTACATCGAAGGTCATTTAGAAGGCGGATACTTGAGTTGTTTCCACTTGCAACAATCTAGAGGTTCTACGAAAGAGCCCTTAAGAGCCCCTGATTCGGCATCCAGCTCTTCACAACGATGCATTGCTCACAAAGGCCCAAACACACAGGCCGTGCCTCTAGGACGTTTCTCATCCGAGTGCAGACCCGCCAGTACTAAGAAACCTGGAATGCTACCTAGAGCTCAAGAACCACACTGAATAACGCTACATGGATTCTGCTTCATGCCAACATGTGGCATGATACAAGAGGAACGTTAGCTTGAGGCTAGTGTTCAATGGGGTCGCCAATTCACTGAAAATTACTGAAGGTTGAGCAGCTACCAATGTATGGCAACGTCCAAGTTTCTTTCTGAGAAATTCACTTCTCATCACAAAGGGAACTGTGCCATGTAGGGAACATGTGCAACTACAGTATTTCTCAATGAAAATTGATTCCGCAACTCTCTAAATGCCAATGAGGAAAGTAAAGTATCTCTTTAAGCCTTATATTCAATATATATATTCCACAGAGAATTAACCCTGTTCTTTCTTTCTCTAGTTTGTAATTCCAAGGCGCTTTAGAAGGGAGATACTTGAGTTGTTTCAACTTACTACTTTCTAGAGTTTAAGAAAAGAAGCCCTTCACATCCCATGACTCGGCATCTAGCTGTTCCCAATGGTGCATTGCTCACAACTCCCAGAACGCACAGGCCGTCCTTCCTGTACTTTTCTCATGCTAGTGCAGACCCGCAAGTACTAAGAGACCTGGAATGCTTCCTAGAGTTCAAGAACCACACTGAATAAGTCTACAAGGATTCTGCTGCATGCCAACATGTGGCATGATACAAGAGGAACGTTAGCTTGAGGCTAGTGTTCAATGGGGTCGCCAATTCACTGAAGATTACTGAAGGAGGAGCACCGACCAAAGAATGGCAACCACCAAGTTTCTTTCCGAGAAATTCACTTGTCATCACAAAGGGAATTGTGCCATGAAGGGAACATGTGCAACTACAGTATTTCTCAGTGAGAATGGATCCCGCAACTCTCTAAATCCCAATGAGGAAAACAAAGTTCCCCTTTAAGCCTTGTATTCAAAACGGTCCACAGAGCATTGATCCTGTTGTTTCTTTCTCTATTTTGTAGTTGAAGGTGTTTTAGAAGGGAGATACTTGAGTTGTTTCAACTTACTACTTTCTAGAGTTTAAGAAAAGAAGCCCTTCACTTCCCGTGACTCGGCATCTAGTTGTACCCAATGATGCATTGCTCACAACACCCCGAAGACAGACGCCGTCCTTCCTGTACTTTTCTCATCCTAGTGCAGACCCGCAAGTACTAAGAGACCTGGAATGCTTCCTAGAGCCCAGGAACCACAATGAATAAGGCTACATGGATTTTGCTGCATGACAACATGTGTCATGTTAGAAGAGGAACGTTAGCTTCAGGTTAGTGGTCAAGTGGGGTCGCCAATTCACTGAAGATTACCGAAGGATGAGCACCTACCAAAGAATGGCAACCTCCAAGTTTCTTTCCTAGAAACTCACTTGTCATCACAAAGGCAATTGTGCTATGAAGAGAACATGTGCAACTAAAGAATTTCTCAGAGAGAACTGAGCCCACAACTCTCTAAATCCCAATGAGGAAAATCAAGTTTCCCTTCAAGCCTTATTTTCCAAAGGGCCCGCAGAGCACTGACCCTGCTGTTTCCTTCTCTATTTTGTACCTCCAACGTGCTTTAGACGGGAGATACTTGAGTCGTTTCAAGTTGCCACATTCTAGAAATTTAACAAAAGAAACCCTTCACCTCCATGCCTCGGCATCTAGCTGTTCCCAAGGCTGCACTTATCACAACTCCCCAAACACACAGGCCGTCCTTCTTGTACGTTTCACAGCCTAGTGCAGATCCGATAGTACTAAGAGACCTGGAATGCTTCGTAGAGCTCAAGAACCACACTGCATAAGGCTACTTAGATTCTGCTGCATGCCAAGCTGTGGCATGATACAAGAGGAACGTTAGCCTGAGGCTAGTGGTCAAAAAGGGTCGCCAATTCACTGAATTGACTGAAGGATGAGCTCCTTCCAAAGCATGGCCACCTCCAAGTTTCTTTCCTAGAAACTCACTTTTCATCACAAAGGTAATTCTGCAATGAAGGGAACTTGTGCAACTACAGTGTTTCTCAGGGAGAATTGAGCTCCCACCTCTCTAAATCCCAATGAGGAATATGAAGTTTCCCATCAAGACTTATTTTCAAAATGGCCAGCAGAGCATCGACCTTGCTGATTCTTTCTCTAATTTGTACATCCAAGGTCATTTAGAAGGCGGATACTTGAGTTGTTTCCACTTGCAACAATCTAGAGGTTCTACGAAAGAGCCCTTAAGAGCCCCTGATTCGGCATCCAGCTCTTCACAACGATGCATTGCTCACAAAGGCCCAAACACACAGGCCGTGCCTCTAGGACGTTTCTCATCCGAGTGCAGACCCGCCAGTACTAAGAAACCTGGAATGCTACCTAGAGCTCAAGAACCACACTGAATAACGCTACATGGATTCTGCTGCATGCCAACATGTGGCATGATACAAGAGGAACGTTAGCTTGAGGCTAGTGTTCAATGGGGTCGCCAATTCACTGAAAATTACTGAAGGTTGAGCAGCTACCAAAGTATGGCAACGTCCAAGTTTCTTTCTGAGAAATTCACTTCTCATCACAAAGGGCACTGTGCCATGTAGGGAACATGTGCAACTACAGTATTTCTCACTGAGAATTGATTCCGCAACTCTCTAAATGCCAATGAGGAAAGTAAAGTATCCCTTTAAGCCTTATATTCAATATATATATTCCACAGAGAATTAACCCTGTTCTTTCTTTCTCTAGTTTGTAATTCCAAGGCGCTTTAGAAGGGAGATACTTGAGTTGTTTCAACTTACCACTTTCTAGAGTTTAAGAAAAGAAGCCCTTCGCATCCCATGACTCGGCATCTAGCTGTTCCCAATGGTGCATTGCTCACAACTCCCCGAATGCACAGGCCGTCCTTCCTGTACTTTTCTCATGCTAGTGCAGACCCGCAAGTACTAAGAGACCTGGAATGCTTCCTAGAGTTCAAGAACCAAACTGAATAAGTCTACAAGGATTCTGCTGCATGCCAACATGTGGCATGATACAAGAGGAACGTTAGCTTGAGGCTAGTGTTCAATGGGGTCGCCAATTCACTGAAGATTACTGAAGGAGGAGCACCGACCAAAGAATGGCAACCACCAAGTTTCTTTCCGAGAAATTCACTTGTCATCACAAAGGGAATTGTGCCATGAAGGGAACATGTGCAACTACAGTATTTCTCAGTGAGAATGGATCCTGCAACTCTCTAAATCCCAATGAGGAAAATAAAGTTCCCCTTTAATCCTTATATTCAAAAGGGTCCACAGAGCATTGATCCTATTGTTTCTTTCTCTATTTTGTAGTTGAAGGTGTTTTAGAAGGGAGATACTTGAGTTGTTTCAACTTCCTACTTTCTAGAGTTTAAGAAAAGAAGCCCTTCACTTCCCATGACTCGGCATCTAGTTGTACCCAATGATGCATTGCTCACAACACCCCGAAGACAGACGCCGTCCTTCCTGTACTTTTCTCATCCTAGTGCAGACCCGCAAGTACTAAGAGACCTGGAATGCTTCCTAGAGCCCAGGAACCACAATGAATAAGGCTACATGGATTTTGCTGCATGACAACATGTGTCATGTTAGAAGAGGAACGTTAGCTTCAGGTTAGTGGTCAAGTGGGGTCGCCAATTCACTGAAGATTACCGAAGGATGAGCACCTACCAAAGAATGGCAACTTCCAAGTTTCTTTCCTAGAAACTCACTTGTCATCACAAAGGCAATTGTGCTATGAAGAGAACATGTGCAAGTAAAGAATTTCTCAGAGAGAACTGAGCCCACAACTCTCTAAATCCCAATGAGGAAAGTCAAGTTTCCCTTCAAGCCTTATTTTCCAAAGGGCCCGCAGAGCACTGACCCTGCTGTTTCCTTCTCTATTTTGTACCTCCAACGTGCTTTAGACGGGAGATATTTGAGTCGCTTCAAGTTGCCACATTCTAGAAATTTAACAAAAGAAACCCTTCACCTCCATTCCTCGGCATCTAGCTGTTCCCAAGGCTGCACTTATCATAACTCCCCAAACACACAGGCCGTCCTTCTTGTACGTTTCACAGCCTAGTGCAGATCCGATAGTACTAAGAGACCTGGAATGCTTCCTAGAGTTCAAGAACCACACTGAATAAGTCTACAAGGATTCTGCTGCATGCCAACATGTGGCATGATACAAGAGGAACGTTAGCTTGAGGCTAGTGTTCAATGGGGTCGCCAATTCACTGAAGATTACTGAAGGAGGAGCACCGACCAAAGAATGGCAACCACCAAGTTTCTTTCCGAGAAATTCACTTGTCATCACAAAGGGAATTGTGCCATGAAGGGAACATGTGCAACTACAGTATTTCTCAGTGAGAATGGATCCCGCAACTCTCTAAATCCCAATGAGGAAAATAAAGTTCCCCTTTAATCCTTATATTCAAAAGGGTCCACAGAGCATTGATCCTATTGTTTCTTTCTCTATTTTGTAGTTGAAGGTGTTTTAGAAGGGAGATACTTGAGTTGTTTCAACTTACTACTTTCTAGAGTTTAAGAAAAGAAGCCCTTCACTTCCCGTGACTCGGCATCTAGTTGTACCCAATGATGCATTGCTCACAACACCCCGAAGACAGACGCCATCCTTCCTGTACTTTTCTCATCCTAGTGCAGACCCGCAAGTACTAAGAGACCTGGAATGCTTCCTAGAGCCCAGGAACCACAATGAATAAGGCTACATGGATTTTGCTGCATGACAACATGTGTCATGTTAGAAGAGGAACGTTAGCTTCAGGTTAGTGGTCAAGTGGGGTCGCCAATTCACTGAAGATTACCGAAGGATGAGCACCTACCAAAGAATGGCAACCTCCAAGTTTCTTTCCTAGAAACTCACTTGTCATCACAAAGGCAATTGTGCTATGAAGAGAACATGTGCAACTAAAGAATTTCTCAGAGAGAACTGAGCCCACAACTCTCTAAATCCCAATGAGGAAAGTCAAGTTTCCCTTCAAGCCTTATTTTCCAAAGGGCCCGCAGAGCACTGACCCTGCTGTTTCCTTCTCTATTTTGTACCTCCAACGTGCTTTAGACGGTAGATACTTGAGTCGTTTCAAGTTGCCACATTCTAGAAATTTAACAGAAGAAACCCTTCACCTCCATGCCTCGGCATCTAGCTGTTCCCAAGGCTGCACTTATCACAACTCCCCAAACACACAGGCCGTCCTTCTTGTACGTTTCACAGCCTAGTGCAGATCCGATAGTACTAAGAGACCTGGAATGATTCGTAGAGCTCAAGAACCACACTGCATAAGGCTACTTAGATTTTGCTGCATGCCAAGCTGTGGCATGATACAAGAGGAACGTTAGCCTGAGGCTAGTGGTCAAAAAGGGTCGCCAATTCACTGAATTGACTGAAGGATGAGCTCCTTCCAAAGCATGGCCACCTCCAAGTTTCTTTCCTAGAAACTCACTATTCATCACAAAGGCAATTGTGCAATGAAGGGAACTTGTGCAACTACAGTGTTTCTCAGGGAGAATTGAGCTCCCACCTCTCTAAATCCCAATGAGGAATATGAAGTTTCCCATCAAGACTTATTTTCAAAATGGCCAGCAGAGCATCGACCTTGCTGATTCTTTCTCTAATTTGTACATCCAAGGTCATTTAGAAGGCGGATACTTGAGTTGTTTCCACTTGCAACAATCTAGATGTTCTACGAAAGAGCCCTTAAGAGCCCCTGATTCGGCATCCAGCTCTTCACAACGATGCATTGCTCACAAAGGCCCAAACACACAGGCCGTGCCTCTAGGACGTTTCTCATCCGAGTGCAGACCCGCCAGTACTAAGAAACCTGGAATGCTACCTAGAGCTCAAGAACCACACTGAATAACGCTACATGGATTCTGCTGCATGCCAACATGTGGCATGATACAAGAGGAACGTTAGCTTGAGGCTAGTGTTCAATGGGGTCGCCAATTCACTGAAAATTACTGAAGGTTGAGCAGCTACCAAAGTATGGCAACGTCCAAGTTTCTTTCTGAGAAATTCACTTCTCATCACAAAGGGAACTGTGCCATGTAGGGAACATGTGCAACTACAGTATTTCTCACTGAGAATTGATTCCGCAACTCTCTAAATCCCAATGAGGAAAGTAAAGTATCCCTTTAAGCCTTATATTCAATATATATATTCCACAGAGAATTAACCCTGTTCTTTCTTTCTCTAGTTTGTAATTCCAAGGCGCTTTAGAAGGGAGATACTTGAGTTGTTTCAACTTACTACTTTCTAGAGTTTAAGAAAAGAAGCCCTTCGCATCCCATGACTCGGCATCTAGCTGTTCCCAATGGTGCATTGCTCACAACTCCCCGAACGCACAGGCCGTCCTTCCTGTACTTTTCTCATGCTAGTGCAGACCCGCAAGTACTAAGAGACCTGGAATGCTTCCTAGAGTTCAAGAACCACACTGAATAAGTCTACAAGGATTCTGCTGCATGCCAACATGTGGCATGATACAAGAGGAACGTTAGCTTGAGGCTAGTGTTCAATGGGGTCGCCAATTCACTGAAGATTACTGAAGGAGGAGCACAGACCAAAGAATGGCAACCACCAAGTTTCTTTCCGAGAAATTCACTTGTCATCACAAAGGGAATTGTGCCATGAAGGGAACATGTGCAACTACAGTATTTCTCAGTGAGAATGGATCCTGCAACTCTCTAAATCCCAATGAGGAAAATAAAGTTCCCCTTTAATCCTTATATTCAAAAGGGTCCACAGAGCATTGATCCTATTGTTTCTTTCTCTATTTTGTAGTTGAAGGTGTTTTAGAAGGGAGATACTTGAGTTGTTTCAACTTACTACTTTCTAGAGTTTAAGAAAAGAAGCCCTTCACTTCCCGTGACTCGGCATCTAGTTGTACCCAATGATGCATTGCTCACAACACCCGGAAGACAGACGCCGTCCTTCCTGTACTTTTCTCATCCTAGTGCAGACCCGCAAGTACTAAGAGACCTGGAATGCTTCCTAGAGCCCAGGAACCACAATGAATAAGGCTACATGGATTTTGCTGCATGACAACATGTGTCATGTTAGAAGAGGAACGTTAGCTTCAGGTTAGTGGTCAAGTGGGGTCGCCAATTCACTGAAGATTACCGAAGGATGAGCACCTACCAAAGAATGGCAACCTCCAAGTTTCTTTCCTAGAAACTCACTTGTCATCACAAAGGCAATTGTGCTATGAAGAGAACATGTGCAACTAAAGAATTTCTCAGAGAGAACTGAGCCCACAACTCTCTAAATCCCAATGAGGAAAGTCAAGTTTCCCTTCAAGCCTTATTTTCCAAAGGGCCCGCAGAGCACTGACCCTGCTGTTTCCTTCTCTATTTTGTACCTCCAACGTGCTTTAGACGGGAGATACTTGAGTCGTTTCAAGTTGCCACATTCTAGAAATTTAACAAAAGAAACCCTTCACCTCCATGCCTCGGCATCTAGCTGTTCCCAAGGCTGCACTTATCACAACTCCCCAAACACACAGGCCGTCCTTCTTGTACGTTTCACAGCCTAGTGCAGATCCGATAGTACTAAGAGACCTGGAATGCTTCGTAGAGCTCAAGAACCACACTGCATAAGGCTACTTAGATTCTGCTGCATGCCAAGCTGTGGCATGATACAAGAGGAACGTTAGCCTGAGGCTAGTGGTCAAAAAGGGTCGCCAATTCACTGAATTGACTGAAGGATGAGCTCCTTCCAAAGCATGGCCACCTCCAAGTTTCTTTCCTAGAAACTCACTTTTCATCACACAGGCAATTGTGCAATGAAGGGAACTTGTGCAACTACAGTGTTTCTCAGGGAGAATTGAGCCCCCACCTCTCTAAATCCCAATGAGGAATATGAAGTTTCCCATCAAGACTTATTTTCAAAATGGCCAGCAGAGCATCGACCTTGCTGATTCTTTCTCTAATTTGTACATCCAAGGTCATTTAGAAGGCGGATACTTGAGTTGTTTCCACTTGCAACAATCTAGAGGTTTTACCAAAGAGCCCTTAAGAGCCCCTGATTCGGCATCCAGCTCTTCACAACGATGCATTGCTCACAAAGGCCCAAACACACAGGCCGTGCCTCTAGGACGTTTCTCCTCCAAGTGCAGACCCGCCAGTACTAAGAAACCTGGAATGCTACCTAGAGATCAAGAACCACACTGAATAACGCTACATGGATTCTGCTGCATGCCAATCTGTGGCATGATATAAGAGGAACGTTAGCTTGAGGCTAGTGTTCAATGGGGTCGCCAATTCACTGAAAATTACTGAAGGTTGAGCAGCTACCAAAGTATGGCAACGTCCAAGTTTCTTTCCGAGAAATTCACTTCTCATGACAAAGGGAACTGTGCCATGAAGGGAACATGTGCAACTACAGTATTTCTCACTGAGAATTGATTCCGCAACTCTCTAAATCCCAATGAGGAAAGTAAAATATCCCTTTAAGCCTTATATTCAATATATATATTCCACAGAGAATTAAACCTGTTCTTTCTTTCTCTAGTTTGTAATTCCAAGGCGCTTTAGAAGGGAGATACTTGAGTTGTTTCAACTTACTACTTTCTAGAGTTTAAGAGAAGAAGCCCTTCACTTCCCATGACTCGGCATCTAGCTGTTCCCAATGGTGCATTGCTCACAACTCCCCGAACGCACAGGCCGTCCTTCCTGTAGTTTTCTCATGCTAGTGCAGACCCGCAAGTACTAAGAGATCTGGAATGCTTCCTAGAGTTCAAGAACCACACTGAATAAGTCTACAAGGATTCTGCTGCATGCCAACATGTGGCATGATACAAGAGGAACGTTAGCTTGAGGCTAGTGTTCAATGGGGTCGCCAATTCACTGAAGATTACTGAAGGAGGAGCACCGACCAAAGAATGGCAACCACCAAGTTTCTTTCCGAGAAATTCACTTGTCATCACAAAGGGAATTGTGCCATGAAGGGAACATGTGCAACTACAGTATTTCTCAGTGAGAATGGGTCCCGCAACTCTCTAAATCCCAATGAGGAAAACAAAGTTCCCCTTTAAGCCTTATATTCAGAAGGGTCCACAGAGCATTGATCCTGTTGTTTCTTTCTCTATTTTGTAGATGAAGGTGTTTTAGAAGGGAGATACTTGAGTTGTTTCAACTTCCTACTTTCTAGAGTTTAAGAAAAGAAGCCCTTCACTTCCCATGACTCGGCATCTCGTTGTACCCAATGATGCATTGCTCACAACACCCCGAAGACAGACGCCGTCCTTCCTGTACTTTTCTCCTCCTAGTGCAGACCCGCAAGTACTAAGAGACCTGGAATGCTTCCTAGAGCCCAGGAACCACAATGAATAAGGCTACATGGATTTTGCTGCATGACAACATGTGTCATGTTAGAAGAGGAACGTTAGCTTCAGGTTAGTGGTCAAGTGGGGTCGCCAATTCACTGAAGATTACCGAAGGATGAGCACCTACCAAAGAATGGCAACCTCCAAGTTTCTTTCCTAGAAACTCACTTGTCATCACAAAGGCAATTGTGCTATGAAGAGAACATGTGCAACTAAAGAATTTCTCAGAGAGAACTGAGCCCACAACTCTCTAAATCCCAATGAGGAAAGTCAAGTTTCCCTTCAAGCCTTATTTTCCAAAGGGCCCGCAGAGCACTGACCCTGCTGTTTCCTTCTCTATTTTGTACCTCCAACGTGCTTTAGACGGGAGGTACTTGAGTCGTTTCAAGTTGCCACATTCTAGAAATTTAACAAAAGAAACCCTTCACCTCTATGCCTTGGCATCTAGCTGTTCCCAAGGCTGCACTTATCACAACTCCCTAAACACACAGGCCGTCCTTCTTGTACGTTTCACAGCCTAGTGCAGATCCGATAGTACTAAGAGTCCTGGAATGCTTCGTAGAGCTCAAGAACCACACTGCATAAGGCTACTTAGATTCTGCTGCATGCCAAGCTGTGGCATGATACAAGAGGAACGTTAGCCTGAGGCTAGTGGTCAAAAAGGGTCGCCAATTCACTGAATTGACTGAAGGATGAGCTCCTTCCAAAGCATGGCCACCTCCATGTTTCTTTTCTAGAAACTCACTATTCATCACAAAGGCAATTGTGCAATGAAGGGAACTTGTGCAACTACAGTGTTTCTCAGGGAGAATTGAGCTCCCACCTCTCTAAATCCCAATGAGGAATATGAAGTTTCCCATCAAGACTTATTTTCAAAATGGCCAGCAGAGCATCGACCTTGCTGATTCTTTCTCTAATTTGTACATCCAAGGTCATTTAGAAGGCGGATACTTGAGTTGTTTCCACTTGCAACAATCTAGAGGTTTTACCAAAGAGCCCTTAAGAGCCCCTGATTCGGCATCCAGCTCTTCACAACGATGCATTGCTCACAAAGGCCCAAACACACAGGCCGTGCCTCTAGGACGTTTCTCATCCGAGTGCAGACCCGCCAGTACTAAGAAACCTGGAATGCTACCTAGAGCTCAAGAACCACACTGAATAACGCTACATGGATTCTGCTGCATGCCAATCTGTGGCATGATATAAGAGGAACGTTAGCTTGAGGCTAGTGTTCAATGGGGTCGCCAATTCACTGAAAATTACTGAAGGTTGAGCAGCTACCAAAGTAGGGCAACGTCCAAGTGTCTTTCCGAGAAATTCACTTCTCATCACAAAGGGAACTGTGCCATGAAGGGAACATGTGCAACTACAGTATTTCTCACTGCGAATTGTTTCCGCAACTGTCTAAATCCCAATGAGGAAAGTAAAGTATCCCTTTAAGCCTTATATTCAATATATATATTCCACAGAGAATTAACCCTGTTCTTTCTTTCTCTAGTTTGTAATTCCAAGGCGCTTTAGAAGGGAGATACTTGAGTTGTTTCAACTTACTACTTTCTAGAGTTTAAGAAAAGAAGCCCTTCACTTCCCATGACTCGGCATCTAGCTGTTCCCAATGGTGCATTGCTCACAACTCCCCAAACGCACAGGCCGTCCTTCCTGTACTTTTCTCATGCTAGTGCAGACCCGCAAGTACTAAGAGACCTGGAATGCTTCCTAGAGTTCAAGAACCACACTGAATAAGTCTACAAGGATTCTGCTGCATGCCAACATGTGACATGATACAAGAGGAACGTTAGCTTGAGGCTAGTGTTCAATGGGGTCGCCAATTCACTGAAGATTACTGAAGGAGGAGCACCGACCAAAGAATGGCAACCACCAAGTTTCTTTCCGAGAAATTCACTTGTCATCACAAAGGGAATTGTGCCATGAAGGGAACATGTGCAACTACAGTATTTCTCAGTGAGAATGGATCCCGCAACTCTCTAAATCCCAATGAGGAAAACAAAGTTCCCCTTTAAGCCTTATATTCAAAAGGGTCCACAGAGCATTGATCCTATTGTTTCTTTCTCTATTTTGTAGTTGAAGGTGTTTTAGAAGGGAGATACTTGAGTTGTTTCAACTTCCTACTTTCTAGAGTTTAAGAAAAGAAGCCCTTCACTTCCCATGACTCGGCATCTAGTTGTACCCAATGATGCATTGCTCACAACACCCCGAAGACAGACACCGTCCTTCCTGTACTTTTCTCATCCTAGTGCAGACCCGCAAGTACTAAGAGACCTGGAATGCTTCCTAGAGCCCAGGAACCACAATGAATAAGGCTACATGGATTTTGCTGCATGACAACATGTGTCATGTTAGAAGAGGAACGTTAGCTTCAGGTTAGTGGTCAAATGGGGTCGCCAATTCACTGAAGATTACCGAAGGATGAGCACGTACCAAAGAATGGCAACCTCCAAGTTTCTTTCCTAGAAACTCACTTGTCATCACAAAGGCAATTGTGCTATGAAGAGAACATGTGCAACTAAAGAATTTCTCAGAGAGAACTGAGCCCACAACTCTCTAAATCCCAATGAGGAAAATCAAGTTTCCCTTCAAGCCTTATTTTCCAAAGGGCCCGCAGAGCACTGACCCTGCTGTTTCCTTCTCTATTTTGTACCTCCAACGTGCTTTAGACGGGAGGTACTTGAGTCGTTTCAAGTTGCCACATTCTAGAAATTTAACAAAAGAAAACCTTCACCTCTATGCCTTGGCATCTAGCTGTTCCCAAGGCTGCACTTATCACAACTCCCTAAACACACAGGCCGTCCTTCTTGTACGTTTCACAGCCTAGTGCAGATCCGATAGTACTAAGAGACCTGGAATGATTCGTAGAGCTCAAGAACCACACTGAATAAGGCTACTTAGATTCTGCTGCATGCCAACCTCTGGCATGATACAAGAGGAACGTTAGCCTGAGGCTAGTGGTCAAAAAGGGTCGCCAATTCACTGAATTGACTGAAGGATGAGCTCCTTCCAAAGCATGGCCACCTCCAAGTTTCTTTCCTAGAAACTCACTATTCATCACAAAGGCAATTGTGCAATGAAGGGAACTTGTGCAACTACAGTGTTTCTCAGGGAGAATTGAGCCCCCACCTCTCTAAATCCCAATGAGGAATATGAAGTTTCCCATCAAGACTTATTTTCAAAATGGCCAGCAGAGCATCGACCTTGCTGATTCTTTCTCTAATTTGTACATCCAAGGTCATTTAGAAGGCGGATACTTGAGTTGTTTCCACTTGCAACAATCTAGAGGTTTTACCAAAGAGCCCTTAAGAGCCCCTGATTCGGCATCCAGCTCTTCACAACGATGCATTGCTCACAAAGGCCCAAACACACAGGCCGTGACTCTAGGACGTTTCTCATCCGAGTGCAGACCCGCCAGTACTAAGAAACCTGGAATGCTACCTAGAGCTCAAGATCCACACTGAATAACGCTACATGGATTCTGCTGCATGCCAACATGTGGCATGATACAAGAGGAACGTTAGCTTGAGGCTAGTGTTCAATGGGGTCGCCAATTCACTGCAGATTACTGAAGGAGGAGCACCGACCAAAGAATGGCAACCACCAAGTTTCTTTCCGAGAAATTCACTTGTCATCACAAAGGGAATTGTGCCATGAAGGGAACATGTGCAACTACAGTATTTCTCAGAGAGAATGGATCCCGCAACTCTCTAAATCCCAATGAGGAAAACAAAGTTCCCCTTTAAGCCTTATATTCAAAAGGGTCCACAGAGCATTGATCCTATTGTTTCTTTCTCTATTTTGTAGTTGAAGGTTTTTTAGAAGGGAGATACTTGAGTTGTTTCAACTTCCTACTTTCTAGAGTTTAAGAAAAGAAGCCCTTCACTTCCCATGACTCGGCATCTAGTTGTACCCAATGATGCATTGCTCACAACACCCCGAAGACAGACACCGTCCTTCCTGTACTTTTCTCATCCTAGTGCAGACCCGCAAGTACTAAGAGACCTGGAATGCTTCCTAGAGCCCAGGAACCACAATGAATAAGGCTACATGGATTTTGCTGCATGACAACATGTGTCATGTTAGAAGAGGAACGTTAGCTTCAGGTTAGTGGTCAAATGGGGTCGCCAATTCACTGAAGATTACCGAAGGATGAGCACCTACCAAAGAATGGCAACCTCCAAGTTTCTTTCCTAGAAACTCACTTGTCATCACAAAGGCAATTGTGCTATGAAGAGAACATGTGCAACTAAAGAATTTCTCAGAGAGAACTGAGCCCACAACTCTCTAAATCCCAATGAGGAAAATCAAGTTTCCCTTCAAGCCTTATTTTCCAAAGGGCCCGCAGAGCACTGACCCTGCTGTTTCCTTCTCTATTTTGTACCTCCAACGTGCTTTAGACGGGAGGTACTTGAGTTGTTTCAAGTTGCCACATTCTAGAAATTTAACAAAAGAAACCCTTCACCTCCATGCCTCGGCATCTAGCTGTTCCCAAGGCTGCACTTATCACAACTCCCCAAACACACAGGCCGTCCTTCTTGTACGTTTCACAGCCTAGTGCAGATCCGATAGTACTAAGAGACCTGGAATGCTTCGTAGAGCTCAAGAACCACACTGAATAAGGCTACTTAGATTCTGCTGCATGCCAACCTCTGGCATGATACAAGAGGAACGTTAGCCTGAGGCTAGTGGTCAAAAAGGGTCGCCAATTCACTGAATTGACGGAAGGATGAGCTCCTTCCAAAGCATGGCCACCTCCAAGTTTCTTTCCTAGAAACTCACTATTCATCACAAAGGCATTTGTGCAATGAAGGGAACTTGTGCAACTACAGTGTTTCTCAGGGAGAATTGAGCCCCCAACTCTCTAAATCCCAATGAGGAATATGAAGTTTCCCATCAAGACTTATTTTCAAAATGGCCAGCAGAGCATCGACCTTGCTGATTCTTTCTCTAATTTGTACATCCAAGGTCATTTAGAAGGCGGATACTTGAGTTGTTTCCACTTGCAACAATCTAGAGGTTTTACCAAAGAGCCCTTAAGAGCCCCTGATTCGGCATCCAGCTCTTCACAACGATGCATTGCTCACAAAGGCCCAAACACACAGGCCGTGCCTCTAGGACGTTTCTCATCCGAGTGCAGACCCGCCAGTACTAAGAAACCTGGAATGCTACCTAGAGCTCAAGAACCACACTGAATAACGCTACATGGATTCTGCTGCATGCCAAACTGTGGCATGATACAAGAGGAACGTTAGCTTGAGGCTAGTGTTCATTGGGGTCGCCAATTCACTGAAAATTACTGAAGGTTGAGCAGCTACCAAAGTATGGCAACGTCCAAGTGTCTTTCCGAGAAATTCACTTCTCATCACAAAGGGAACTGTGCCATGAAGGGAACATGTGCAACTACAGTATTTCTCACTGCGAATTGTTTCCGCAACCCTCTAAATCCCAATGAGGAAAATAAAGTATCCCTTTAAGCCTTATATTCAATATATATATTCCACAGAGAATTAACCCTGTTCTTTCTTTCTCTATTTTGTAATTCCAAGGCGCTTTAGAAGGGAGATACTTGAGTTGTTTCAACTTACTACTTTCTAGAGTTTAAGAAAAGAAGCCCTTCACTTCCCATGACTCGGCATCTAGCTGTTCCCAATGGTGCATTGCTCACAACTCCCCAAACGCACAGGCCGTCCTTCCTGTACTTTTCTCATGCTAGTGCAGACCCGCAAGTACTAAGAGACCTGGAATGCTTCGTAGAGTTCAAGAACCACACTGAATAAGTCTACAAGGATTCTGCTGCATGCCAACATGTGGCATGATACAAGAGGAACGTTAGCTTGAGGCTAGTGTTCAATGGGGTCGCCAATTCACTGAAGATTACTGAAGGAGGAGCACCGACCAAAGAATGGCAACCACCAAGTTTCTTTCCGAGAAATTCACTTGTCATCACAAAGGGAATTGTGCCATGAAGGGAACATGTGCAACTACAGTATTTCTCAGTGAGAATGGATCCCGCAACTCTCTAAATCCCAATGAGGAAAACAAAGTTCCCCTTTAAGCCTTATATTCAAAAGGGTCCACAGAGCATTGATCCTATTGTTTCTTTCTCTATTTTGTAGTTGAAGGTGTTTTAGAAGGGAGATACTTGAGTTGTTTCAACTTCCTACTTTCTAGAGTTTAAGAAAAGAAGCCCTTCACTTCCCATGACTCGGCATCTAGTTGTACCCAATGATGCATTGCTCACAACACCCCGAAGACAGACACCGTCCTTCCTGAACTTTTCTCATCCTAGTGCAGACCCGCAAGTACTAAGAGACCTGGAATGCTTCCTAGAGCCCAGGAACCACAATGAATAAGGCTACATGGATTTTGCTGCATGACAACATGTGTCATGTTAGAAGAGGAACGTTAGCTTCAGGTTAGTGGTCAAATGGGGTCGCCAATTCACTGAAGATTACCGAAGGATGAGCACCTACCAAAGAATGGCAACCTCCAAGTTTCTTTCCTAGAAACTCACTTGTCATCACAAAGGCAATTGTGCTATGAAGAGAACATGTGCAACTAAAGAATTTCTCAGAGAGAACTGAGCCCACAACTCTCTAAATCCCAATGAGGAAAATCAAGTTTCCCTTCAAGCCTTATTTTCCAAAGGGCCCGCAGAGCACTGACCCTGCTGTTTCCTTCTCTATTTTGTACCTCCAACGTGCTTTAGACGGGAGGTACTTGAGTTGTTTCAAGTTGCCACATTCTAGAAATTTAACAAAAGAAACACTTCACCTCCATGCCTCGGCATCTAGCTGTTCCCAAGGCTGCACTTATCACAACTCCCCAAACACACAGGCCGTCCTTCTTGTACGTTTCACAGCCTAGTGCAGATCCGATAGTACTAAGAGACCTGGAATGCTTCGTAGAGCTCAAGAACCACACTGAATAAGGCTACTTAGATTCTGCTGCATGCCAACCTCTGGCATGATACAAGAGGAACGTTAGCCTGAGGCTAGTGGTCAAAAAGGGTCGCCAATTCACTGAATTGACGGAAGGATGAGCTCCTTCCAAAGCATGGCCACCTCCAAGTTTCTTTCCTAGAAACTCACTATTCATCACAAAGGCAATTGTGCAATGAAGGGAACTTGTGCAACTACAGTGTTTCTCAGGGAGAATTGAGCCCCCAACTCTCTAAATCCCAATGAGGAATATGAAGTTTCCCATCAAGACTTATTTTCAAAATGGCCAGCAGAGCATCGACCTTGCTGATTCTTTCTCTAATTTGTACATCCAAGGTCATTTAGAAGGCGGATACTTGAGTTGTTTCCACTTGCAACAATCTAGAGGTTTTACCAAAGAGCCCTTAAGAGCCCCTGATTCGGCATCCAGCTCTTCACAACGATGCATTGCTCACAAAGGCCCAAACACACAGGCCGTGCCTCTAGGACGTTTCTCATCCGAGTGCAGACCCGCCAGTACTAAGAAACCTGGAATGCTACCTAGAGCTCAAGAACCACACTGAATAACGCTACATGGATTCTGCTGCATGCCAAACTGTGGCATGATACAAGAGGAACGTTAGCTTGAGGCTAGTGTTCATTGGGGTCGCCAATTCACTGAAAATTACTGAAGTTTGAGCAGCTACCAAAGTATGGCAACGTCCAAGTGTCTTTCTGAGAAATTCACTTCTCATCACAAAGGGAACTGTGCCATGAAGGGAACATGTGCAACTACAGTATTTCTCACTGCGAATTGTTTCCGCAACTGTCTAAATCCCAATGAGGAAAATAAAGTATCCCTTTAAGCCTTATATTCAATATATATATTCCACAGAGAATTAACCCTGTTCTTTCTTTCTCTATTTTGTAATTCCAAGGCGCTTTAGAAGGGAGATACTTGAGCTGTTTCAACTTACTACTTTCTAGAGTTTAAGAGAAGAAGCCCTTCACTTCCCATGACTCTGCATCTAGCTGTTCCCAATGGTGCATTGCTCACAACTCCCCGAACGCACAGGCCGTCCTTCCTGTACTTTTCTCATGCTAGTGCAGACCCGCAAGTGCTAAGAGAACTGGAATGATTCCTAGAGTTCAAGAACCACACTGAATAAGTCTACAAGGATTCTGCTGCATGCCAACATGTGGCATGATACAAGAGGAACGTTAGCTTGAGGCTAGTGTTCAATGGGGTCGCCAATTCACTGAAGATTACTGAAGGAGGAGCACCGACCAAAGAATGGCAACCACCAAGTTTCTTTCCGAGAAATTCACTTGTCATCACAAAGGGAATTGTGTCATGAAGGGAACATGTGCAACTACAGTATTTCTCAGTGAGAATGGATCCCGCAACTCTCTAAATCCCAATGAGGAAAACAAAGTTCCCCTTTAAGCCTTATATTCAAAAGGGTCCACAGAGCATTGATCCTATTGTTTCTTTCTCTATTTGGTAGTTGAAGGTGTTTTAGAAGGGAGATACTTGAGTTGTTTCAACTTCCTACTTTCTAGAGTTTAAGAAAAGAAGCCCTTCACTTCCCATGACTCGGCATCTAGTTGTACCCAATGATGCATTGCTCACAACACCCCGAAGACAGACACCGTCCTTCCTGTACTTTTCTCATCCTAGTGCAGACCCGCAAGTACTAAGAGACCTGGAATGCTTTCTAGAGCCCAGGAACCACAATGAATAAGGCTACATGGATTTTGCTGCATGACAACATGTGTCATGTTAGAAGAGGAACGTTAGCTTCAGGTTAGTGGTCAAATGGGGTCGCCAATTCACTGAAGATTACCGAAGGATGAGCACCTACCAAAGAATGGCAACCTCCAAGTTTCTTTCCTAGAAACTCACTTGTCATCACAAAGGCAATTGTGCTATGAAGAGAACATGTGCAACTAAAGAATTTCTCAGAGAGAACTGAGCCCACAACTCTCTAAATCCCAATGAGGAAAGTCAAGTTTCCCTTCAAGCCTTATTTTCCAAAGGGCCCGCAGAGCACTGACCCTGCTGTTTCCTTCTCTATTTTGTACCTCCAACGTGCTTTAGACGGGAGGTACTTGAGTTGTTTCAAGTTGCCACATTCTAGAAATTTAACAAAAGAAACCCTTCACCTCCATGCCTCGGCATCTAGCTGTTCCCAAGGCTGCACTTATCACAACTCCCCAAACACACAGGCCGTCCTTCTTGTACGTTTCACAGCCTAGTGCAGATCCGATAGTACTAAGAGACCTGGAATGCTTCGTAGAGCTCAAGAACCACACTGAATAAGGCTACTTAGATTCTGCTGCATGCCAACCTCTGGCATGATACAAGAGGAACGTTAGCCTGAGGCTACTGGTCAAAAAGGGTCGCCAATTCACTGAATTGACTGAAGGATGAGCTCCTTCCAAAGCATGGCCACCTCCAAGTTTCTTTCCTATAAACTCACTATTCATCACAAAGGCAATTGTGCAATGAAGGGAACTTGTGCAACTACAGTGTTTCTCAGGGAGAATTGAGCCCCCAACTCTGTAAATCCCAATGAGGAATATGAAGTTTCCCATCAAGACTTATTTTCAAAATGGCCAGCAGAGCATCGACCTTGCTGATTCTTTCTCTAATTTGTACATCCAAGGTCATTTAGAAGGCGGATACTTGAGTTGTTTCCACTTGCAACAATCTAGAGGTTTTACCAAAGAGCCCTTAAGAGCCCCTGATTCGGCATCCAGCTCTTCACAACGATGCATTGCTCACAAAGGCCCAAACACACAGGCCGTGCCTCTAGGACGTTTCTCATCCGAGTGCAGACCCGCCAGTACTAAGAAACCTGGAATGCTACCTAGAGCTCAAGAACCACACTGAATAACGCTACATAGATTCTGCTGCATGCCAAACTGTGGCATGATACAAGAGGAACGTTAGCTTGAGGCTAGTGTTCATTGGGGTCGCCAATTCACTGAAAATTACTGAAGGTTGAGCAGCTACCAAAGTATGGCAACGTCCAAGTGTCTTTCCGAGAAATTCACTTCTCATCACAAAGGGAACTGTGCCATGAAGGGAACATGTGCAACTACAGTATTTCTCACTGCGAATTGTTTCCGCAACCCTCTAAATCCCAATGAGGAAAATAAAGTATCCCTTTAAGCCTTATATTCAATATATATATTCCACAGAGAATTAACCCTGTTCTTTCTTTCTCTATTTTGTAATTCCAAGGCGCTTTAGAAGGGAGATACTTGAGTTGTTTCAACTTACTACTTTCTAGAGTTTAAGAAAAGAAGCCCTTCACTTACCATGACTCGGCATCTAGCTGTTCCCAATGGTGCATTGCTCACAACTCCCCAAACGCACAGGCCGTCCTTCCTGTACTTTTCTCATGCTAGTGCAGACCCGCAACTACTAGGAGACCTGGAATTTTTCCTAGAGTTCAAGAACCACACTGAATAAGTCCACAAGGATTCTGCTGCATGGCAACATGTGGCATGATACAAGAGGAACGTTAGCTTGAGGCTAGTGTTCAATGGGGTCGCCAATTCAATGAAGATTACTGAAGGAGGAGCACCGACCAAAGAATGGCAACCACCAAGTTTCTTTCCGAGAAATTCACTTGTCATCACAAAGGGAATTGTGCCATGAAGGGAACATGTGCAACTACAGTATTTCTCAGTGAGAATGGATCCCGCAACTCTCTAAATCCCAATGAGGAAAATAAAGATCCCCTTTAAGCCTTATATTCAAAAGGGTCCACAGAGCATTGATCCTATTGTTTCTTTCTCTATTTTGTAGTTGAAGGTGTTTTAGAAGGGAGATACTTGAGTTGTTTCAACTTACTACTTTCTAGAGTTTAAGAAAAGAAGCCCTTCACTTCCCATGACTCGGCATCTAGTTGTACCCAATGATGCATTGCTCACAACACCCCGAAGACAGACGCCGTCCTTCCTGTACTTTTCTCATCCTAGTGCAGACCCGCAAGTACTAAGAGACCTGGAATGCTTCCTAGAGCCCAGGAACCACAATGAATAAGGCTACATGGATTTTGCTGCATGACGACATGTGTCATGTTAGAAGAGGAACGTTAGCTTCAGGTTAGTGGTCAAGTGGGGTCGCCAATTCACTGAAGATTACCGAAGGATGAGCACCTACCAAAGAATGGCAACCTCCAAGTTTCTTTCCTAGAAACTCACTTGTCATCACAAAGGCAATTGTGCTATGAAGAGAACATGTGCAACTAAAGAATTTCTCAGAGAGAACTGAGCCCACAACTCTCTAAATCCCAATGAGGAAAATCAAGTTTCCCTTCAAGCCTTATTTTCCAAAGGGCCCGCAGAGCACTGACCCTGCTGTTTCCTTCTCTATTTTGTACCTCCAACGTGCTTTAGACGGGAGGTACTTGAGTTGTTTCAAGTTGCCACATTCTAGAAATTTAACAAAAGAAACCCTTCACCTCCATGCCTCGGCATCTAGCTGTTCCCAAGGCTGCACTTATCACAACTCCCCAAACACACAGGCCGTCCTTCTTGTACGTTTCACAGCCTAGTGCAGATCCGATAGTACTAAGAGACCTGGAATGCTTCGTAGAGCTCAAGAACCACACTGAATAAGGCTACTTAGATTCTGCTGCATGCCAACCTCTGGCATGATACAAGAGGAACGTTAGCCTGAGGCTAGTGGTCAAAAAGGGTCGCCAATTCACTGAATTGACGGAAGGATGAGCTCCTTCCAAAGCATGGCCACCTCCAAGTTTCTTTCCTAGAAACTCACTATTCATCACAAAGGCAATTGTGCAATGAAGGGAACTTGTGCAACTACAGTGTTTCTCAGGGAGAATTGAGCCCCCAACTCTCTAAATCCCAATGAGGAATATGAAGTTTCCCATCAAGACTTATTTTCAAAATGGCCAGCAGAGCATCGACCTTGCTGATTCTTTCTCTAATTTGTACATCCAAGGTCATTTAGAAGGCGGATACTTGAGTTGTTTCCACTTGCAACAATCTAGAGGTTTTACCAAAGAGCCCTTAAGAGCCCCTGATTCGGCATCCAGCTCTTCACAACGATGCATTGCTCACAAAGGCCCAAACACACAGGCCGTGCCTCTAGGACGTTTCTCATCCGAGTGCAGACCCGCCAGTACTAAGAAACCTGGAATGCTACCTAGAGCTCAAGAACCACACTGAATAACGCTACATGGATTCTGCTGCATGCCAAACTGTGGCATGATACAAGAGGAACGTTAGGTTGAGGCTAGTGTTCATTGGGGTCGCCAATTCACTGAAAATTACTGAAGGTTGAGCAGCTACCAAAGTATGGCAACGTCCAAGTGTCTTTCCGAGAAATTCACTTCTCATCACAAAGGGAACTGTGCCATGAAGGGAACATGTGCAACTACAGTATTTCTCACTGCGAATTGTTTCCGCAACCCTCTAAATCCCAATGAGGAAAATAAAGTATCCCTTTAAGCCTTATATTCAATATATATATTCCACAGAGAATTAACCCTGTTCTTTCTTTCTCTAGTTTGTAATTCCAAGGCGCTTTAGAAGGGAGATACTTGAGTTGTTTCAACTTACTACTTTCTAGAGTTTAAGAAAAGAAGCCCTTCACTTCCCATGACTCGGCATCTAGCTGTTCCCAATGGTGCATTGCTCACAACTCCCCAAACGCACAGGCCGTCCTTCCTGTACTTTTCTCATGCTAGTGCAGACCCGCAAGTACTAAGAGACCTGGAATGCTTCGTAGAGTTCAAGAACCACACTGAATAAGTCTACAAGGATTCTGCTGCATGCCAACATGTGGCATGATACAAGAGGAACGTTAGCTTGAGGCTAGTGTTCAATGGGGTCGCCAATTCACTGAAGATTACTGAAGGAGGAGCACCGACCAAAGAATGGCAACCACCAAGTTTGTTTCCGAGAAATTCACTTGTCATCACAAAGGGAATTGTGCCATGAAGGGAACATGTGCAACTACAGTATTTCTCAGTGAGAATGGATCCCGCAACTCTCTAAATCCCAATGAGGAAAACAAAGTTCCCCTTTAAGCCTTATATTCAAAAGGGTCCACAGAGCATTGATCCTATTGTTTCTTTCTCTATTTTGTAGTTGAAGGTGTTTTAGAAGGGAGATACTTGAGTTGTTTCAACTTCCTACTTTCTAGAGTTTAAGAAAAGAAGCCCTTCACTTCCCATGACTCGGCATCTAGTTGTACCCAATGATGCATTGCTCACAACACCCCGAAGACAGACACCGTCCTTCCTGTACTTTTCTCATCCTAGTGCAGACCCGCAAGTACTAAGAGACCTGGAATGCTTCCTAGAGCCCAGGAACCACAATGAATAAGGCTACATGGATTTTGCTGCATGACAACATGTGTCATGTTAGAAGAGGAACGTTAGCTTCAGGTTAGTGGTCAAATGGGGTCGCCAATTCACTGAAGATTACCGAAGGATGAGCACCTACCAAAGAATGGCAACCTCCAAGTTTCTTTCCTAGAAACTCACTTGTCATCACAAAGGCAATTGTGCTATGAAGAGAACATGTGCAACTAAAGAATTTCTCAGAGAGAACTGAGCCCACAACTCTCTAAATCCCAATGAGGAAAATCAAGTTTCCCTTCAAGCCTTATTTTCCAAAGGGCCCGCAGAGCACTGACCCTGCTGTTTCCTTCTCTACTTTGTACCTCCAACGTGCTTTAGACGGGAGGTACTTGAGTTGTTTCAAGTTGCCACATTCTAGAAATTTAACAAAAGAAACCCTTCACCTCCATGCCTCGGCATCTAGCTGTTCCCAAGGCTGCACTTATCACAACTCCCCAAACACACAGGCCGTCCTTCTTGTACGTTTCACAGCCTAGTGCAGATCCGATAGTACTAAGAGACCTGGAATGCTTCGTAGAGCTCAAGAACCACACTGAATAAGGCTACTTAGATTCTGCTGCATGCCAACCTCTGGCATGATACAAGAGGAACGTTAGCCTGAGGCTAGTGGTCAAAAAGGGTCGCCAATTCACTGAATTGACGGAAGGATGAGCTCCTTCCAAAGCATGGCCACCTCCAAGTTTCTTTCCTAGAAACTCACTATTCATCACAAAGGCAATTGTGCAATGAAGGGAACTTGTGCAACTACAGTGTTTCTCAGGGAGAATTGAGCCCCCAACTCTCTAAATCCCAATGAGGAATATGAAGTTTCCCATCAAGACTTATTTTCAAAATGGCCAGCAGAGCATCGACCTTGCTGATTCTTTCTCTAATTTGTACATCCAAGGTCATTTAGAAGGCGGATACTTGAGTTGTTTCCACTTGCAACAATCTAGAGGTTTTACCAAAGAGCCCTTAAGAGCCCCTGATTCGGCATCCAGCTCTTCACAACGATGCATTGCTCACAAAGGCCCAAACACACAGGCCGTGCCTCTAGGACGTTTCTCATCCGAGTGCAGACCCGCCAGTACTAAGAAACCTGGAATGCTACCTAGAGCTCAAGAACCACACTGAATAACGCTACATGGATTCTGCTGCATGCCAAACTGTGGCATGATACAAGAGGAACGTTAGCTTGAGGCTAGTGTTCATTGGGGTCGCCAATTCACTGAAAATTACTGAAGGTTGAGCAGCTACCAAAGTATGGCAACGTCCAAGTGTCTTTCCGAGAAATTCACTTCTCATCACAAAGGGAACTGTGCCATGAAGGGAACATGTGCAACTACAGTATTTCTCACTGCGAATTGTTTCCGCAACCCTCTAAATCCCAATGAGGAAAATAAAGTATCCCTTTAAGCCTTATATTCAATATATATATTCCACAGAGAATTAACCCTGTTCTTTCTTTCTCTATTTTGTAATTCCAAGGCGCTTTAGAAGGGAGATACTTGAGTTGTTTCAACTTACTACTTTCTAGAGTTTAAGAAAAGAAGCCCTTCACTTCCCATGACTCGGCATCTAGCTGTTCCCAATGGTGCATTGCTCACAACTCCCCAAACGCACAGGCCGTCCTTCCTGTACTTTTCTCATGCTAGTGCAGACCCGCAAGTACTAAGAGACCTGGAATGCTTCGTAGAGTTCAAGAACCACACTGAATAAGTCTACAAGGATTCTGCTGCATGCCAACATGTGGCATGATACAAGAGGAACGTTAGCTTGAGGCTAGTGTTCAATGGGGTCGCCAATTCACTGAAGATTACTGAAGGAGGAGCACCGACCAAAGAATGGCAACCACCAAGTTTCTTTCCGAGAAATTCACTTGTCATCACAAAGGGAATTGTGCCATGAAGGGAACATGTGCAACTACAGTATTTCTCAGTGAGAATGGATCCCGCAACTCTCTAAATCCCAATGAGGAAAACAAAGTTCCCCTTTAAGCCTTATATTCAAAAGGGTCCACAGAGCATTGATCCTATTGTTTCTTTCTCTATTTTGTAGTTGAAGGTGTTTTAGAAGGGAGATACTTGAGTTGTTTCAACTTCCTACTTTCTAGAGTTTAAGAAAAGAAGCCCTTCACTTCCCATGACTCGGCATCTAGTTGTACCCAATGATGCATTGCTCACAACACCCCGAAGACAGACACCGTCCTTCCTGTACTTTTCTCATCCTAGTGCAGACCCGCAAGTACTAAGAGACCTGGAATGCTTCCTAGAGCCCAGGAACCACAATGAATAAGGCTACATGGATTTTGCTGCATGACAACATGTGTCATGTTAGAAGAGGAACGTTAGCTTCAGGTTAGTGGTCAAATGGGGTCGCCAATTCACTGAAGATTACCGAAGGATGAGCACCTACCAAAGAATGGCAACCTCCAAGTTTCTTTCCTAGAAACTCACTTGTCATCACAAAGGCAATTGTGCTATGAAGAGAACATGTGCAACTAAAGAATTTCTCAGAGAGAACTGAGCCCACAACTCTCTAAATCCCAATGAGGAAAATCAAGTTTCCCTTCAAGCCTTATTTTCCAAAGGGCCCGCAGAGCACTGACCCTGCTGTTTCCTTCTCTATTTTGTACCTCCAACGTGCTTTAGACGGGAGGTACTTGAGTTGTTTCAAGTTGCCACATTCTAGAAATTTAACAAAAGAAACCCTTCACCTCCATGCCTCGGCATCTAGCTGTTCCCAAGGCTGCACTTATCACAACTCCCCAAACACACAGGCCGTCCTTCTTGTACGTTTCACAGCCTAGTGCAGATCCGATAGTACTAAGAGACCTGGAATGCTTCGTAGAGCTCAAGAACCACACTGAATAAGGCTACTTAGATTCTGCTGCATGCCAACCTCTGGCATGATACAAGAGGAACGTTAGCCTGAGGCTAGTGGTCAAAAAGGGTCGCCAATTCACTGAATTGACGGAAGGATGAGCTCCTTCCAAAGCATGGCCACCTCCAAGTTTCTTTCCTAGAAACTCACTATTCATCACAAAGGCAATTGTGCAATGAAGGGAACTTGTGCAACTACAGTGTTTCTCAGGGAGAATTGAGCCCCCAACTCTCTAAATCCCAATGAGGAATATGAAGTTTCCCATCAAGACTTATTTTCAAAATGGCCAGCAGAGCATCGACCTTGCTGATTCTTTCTCTAATTTGTACATCCAAGGTCATTTAGAAGGCGGATACTTGAGTTGTTTCCACTTGCAACAATCTAGAGGTTTTACCAAAGAGCCCTTAAGAGCCCCTGATTCGGCATCCAGCTCTTCACAACGATGCATTGCTCACAAAGGCCCAAACACACAGGCCGTGCCTCTAGGACGTTTCTCATCCGAGTGCAGACCCGCCAGTACTAAGAAACCTGGAATGCTACCTAGAGCTCAAGAACCACACTGAATAACGCTACATGGATTCTGCTGCATGCCAAACTGTGGCATGATACAAGAGGAACGTTAGCTTGAGGCTAGTGTTCATTGGGGTCGCCAATTCACTGAAAATTACTGAAGGTTGAGCAGCTACCAAAGTATGGCAACGTCCAAGTGTCTTTCCGAGAAATTCACTTCTCATCACAAAGGGAACTGTGCCATGAAGGGAACATGTGCAACTACAGTATTTCTCACTGCGAATTGTTTCCGCAACCCTCTAAATCCCAATGAGGAAAATAAAGTATCCCTTTAAGCCTTATATTCAATATATATATTCCACAGAGAATTAACCCTGTTCTTTCTTTCTCTATTTTGTAATTCCAAGGCGCTTTAGAAGGGAGATACTTGAGTTGTTTCAACTTACTACTTTCTAGAGTTTAAGAAAAGAAGCCCTTCACTTCCCATGACTCGGCATCTAGCTGTTCCCAATGGTGCATTGCTCACAACTCCCCAAACGCACAGGCCGTCCTTCCTGTACTTTTCTCATGCTAGTGCAGACCCGCAAGTACTAAGAGACCTGGAATGCTTCGTAGAGTTCAAGAACCACACTGAATAAGTCTACAAGGATTCTGCTGCATGCCAACATGTGGCATGATACAAGAGGAACGTTAGCTTGAGGCTAGTGTTCAATGGGGTCGCCAATTCACTGAAGATTACTGAAGGAGGAGCACCGACCAAAGAATGGCAACCACCAAGTTTCTTTCCGAGAAATTCACTTGTCATCACAAAGGGAATTGTGCCATGAAGGGAACATGTGCAACTACAGTATTTCTCAGTGAGAATGGATCCCGCAACTCTCTAAATCCCAATGAGGAAAACAAAGTTCCCCTTTAAGCCTTATATTCAAAAGGGTCCACAGAGCATTGATCCTATTGTTTCTTTCTCTATTTTGTAGTTGAAGGTGTTTTAGAAGGGAGATACTTGAGTTGTTTCAACTTCCTACTCTCTAGAGTTTAAGAAAAGAAGCCCTTCACTTCCCATGACTCGGCATCTAGTTGTACCCAATGATGCATTGCTCACAACACCCCGAAGACAGACACCGTCCTTCCTGTACTTTTCTCATCCTAGTGCAGACCCTCAAGTACTAAGAGACCTGGAATGCTTCCTAGAGCCCAGGAACCACAATGAATAAGGCTACATGGATTTTGCTGCATGACAACATGTGTCACGTTAGAAGAGGAACGTTAGCTTCAGGTTAGTGGTCAAATGGGGTCGCCAATTCACTGAAGATTACCGAAGGATGAGCACCTACCAAAGAATGGCAACCTCCAAGTTTCTTTCCTAGAAACTCACTTGTCATCACAAAGGCAATTGTGCTATGAAGAGAACATGTGCAACTAAAGAATTTCTCAGAGAGAACTGAGCCCACAACTCTCTAAATCCCAATGAGGAAAGTCAAGTTTCCCTTCAAGCCTTATTTTCCAAAGGGCCCGCAGAGCACTGACCCTGCTGTTTCCTTCTCTATTTTGTACCTCCAACGTGCTTTAGACGGGAGGTACTTGAGTTGTTTCAAGTTGCCACATTCTAGAAATTTAACAAAAGAAACCCTTCACCTCCATGCCTCGGCATCTAGCTGTTCCCAAGGCTGCACTTATCACAACTCCCCAAACACACAGGCCGTCCTTCTTGTACGTTTCACAGCCTAGTGCAGATCCGATAGTACTAAGAGACCTGGAATGCTTCGTAGAGCTCAAGGACCACACTGAATAAGGCTACTTAGATTCTGCTGCATGCCAACCTCTGGCATGATACAAGAGGAACGTTAGCCTGAGGCTAGTGGTCAAAAAGGGTCGCCAATTCACTGAATTGACGGAAGGATGAGCTCCTTCCAAAGCATGGCCACCTCCAAGTTTCTTTCCTAGAAACTCACTATTCATCACAAAGGCAATTGTGCAATGAAGGGAACTTGTGCAACTACAGTGTTTCTCAGGGAGAATTGAGCCCCCAACTCTCTAAATCCCAATGAGGAATATGAAGTTTCCCATCAAGACTTATTTTCAAAATGGCCAGCAGAGCATCGACCTTGCTGATTCTTTCTCTAATTTGTACATCCAAGGTCATTTAGAAGGCGGATACTTGAGTTGTTTCCACTTGCAACAATCTAGAGGTTTTACCAAAGAGCCCTTAAGAGCCCCTGATTCGGCATCCAGCTCTTCACAACGATGCATTGCTCACAAAGGTCCAAACACACAGGCCGTGCCTCTAGGACGTTTCTCATCCGAGTGCAGACCCGCCAGTACTAAGAAACCTGGAATGCTACCTAGAGCTCAAGAACCACACTGAATAACGCTACATGGATTCTGCTGCATGCCAAACTGTGGCATGATACAAGAGGAACGTTAGCTTGAGGCTAGTGTTCATTGGGGTCGCCAATTCACTGAAAATTACTGAAGTTTGAGCAGCTACCAAAGTATGGCAAAGTCCAAGTGTCTTTCTGAGAAATTCACTTCTCATCACAAAGGGAACTGTGCCATGAAGGGAACATGTGCAACTACAGTATTTCTCACTGCGAATTGTTTCCGCAACTGTCTAAATCCCAATGAGGAAAATAAAGTATCCCTTTAAGCCTTATATTCAATATATATATTCCACAGAGAATTAACCCTGTTCTTTCTTTCTCTATTTTGTAATTCCAAGGCGCTTTAGAAGGGAGATACTTGAGCTGTTTCAACTTACTACTTTCTAGAGTTTAAGAGAAGAAGCCCTTCACTTCCCATGAGTCGGCATCTAGCTGTTCCCAATGGTGCATTGCTCACAACTCCCCGAACGCACAGGCCGTCCTTCCTGTACTTTTCTCATGCTAGTGCAGACCCGCAAGTACTAAGAGAACTGGAATGATTCCTAGAGTTCAAGAACCACACTGAATAAGTCTACAAGGATTCTGCTGCATGCCAACATGTGGCATGATACAAGAGGAACGTTAGCTTGAGGCTAGTGTTCAATGGGGTCGCCAATTCACTGAAGATTACTGAAGGAGGAGCACCGACCAAAGAATGGCAACCACCAAGTTTCTTTCCGAGAAATTCACTTGTCATCACAAAGGGAATTGTGTCATGAAGGGAACATGTGCAACTACAGTATTTCTCAGTGAGAATGGATCCCCCAACTCTCTAAATCCCAATGAGGAAAACAAAGTTCCCCTTTAAGCCTTATATTCAAAAGGGTCCACAGAGCATTGATCCTATTGTTTCTTTCTCTATTTGGTAGTTGAAGGTGTTTTAGAAGGGAGATACTTGAGTTGTTTCAACTTCCTACTTTCTAGAGTTTAAGAAAAGAAGCCCTTCACTTCCCATGACTCGGCATCTAGTTGTACCCAATGATGCATTGCTCACAACACCCCGAAGACAGACACCGTCCTTCCTGTACTTTTCTCATCCTAGTGCAGACCCGCAAGTACTAAGAGACCTGGAATGCTTTCTAGAGCCCAGGAACCACAATGAATAAGGCTACATGGATTTTGCTGCATGACAACATGTGTCATGTTAGAAGAGGAACGTTAGCTTCAGGTTAGTGGTCAAATGGGGTCGCCAATTCACTGAAGATTACCGAAGGATGAGCACCTACCAAAGAATGGCAACCTCCAAGTTTCTTTCCTAGAAACTCACTTGTCATCACAAAGGCAATTGTGCTATGAAGAGAACATGTGCAACTAAAGAATTTCTCAGAGAGAACTGAGCCCACAACTCTCTAAATCCCAATGAGGAAAGTCAAGTTTCCCTTCAAGCCTTATTTTTCAAAGGGCCCGCAGAGCACTGACCCTGCTGTTTCCTTCTCTATTTTGTACCTCCAACGTGCTTTAGACGGGAGGTACTTGAGTTGTTTCAAGTTGCCACATTCTAGAAATTTAACAAAAGAAACCCTTCACCTCCATGCCTCGGCATCTAGCTGTTCCCAAGGCTGCACTTATCACAACTCCCCAAACACACAGGCCGTCCTTCTTGTACGTTTCACAGCCTAGTGCAGATCCGATAGTACTAAGAGACCTGGAATGCTTCGTAGAGCTCAAGAACCACACTGAATAAGGCTACTTAGATTCTGCTGCATGCCAACCTCTGGCATGATACAAGAGGAACGTTAGCCTGAGGCTAGTGGTCAAAAAGGGTCGCCAATTCACTGAATTGACTGAAGGATGAGCTCCTTCCAAAGCATGGCCACCTCCAAGTTTCTTTCCTAAAAACTCACTATTCATCACAAAGGCAATTGTGCAATGAAGGGAACTTGTGCAACTACAGTGTTTCTCAGGGAGAATTGAGCCCCCAACTCTGTAAATCCCAATGAGGAATATGAAGTTTCCCATCAAGACTTATTTTCAAAATGGCCAGCAGAGCATCGACCTTGCTGATTCTTTCTCTAATTTGTACATCCAAGGTCATTTAGAAGGCGGATACTTGAGTTGTTTCCACTTGCAACAATCTAGAGGTTTTACCAAAGAGCCCTTAAGAGCCCCTGATTCGGCATCCAGCTCTTCACAACGATGCATTGCTCACAAAGGCCCAAACACACAGGCCGTGCCTCTAGGACGTTTCTCATCCGAGTGCAGACCCGCCAGTACTAAGAAACCTGGAATGCTACCTAGAGCTCAAGAACCACACTGAATAACGCTACATGGATTCTGCTGCATGCCAAACTGTGGCATGATACAAGAGGAACGTTAGCTTGAGGCTAGTGTTCATTGGGGTCGCCAATTCACTGAAAATTACTGAAGGTTGAGCAGCTACCAAAGTATGGCAACGTCCAAGTGTCTTTCCGAGAAATTCACTTCTCATCACAAAGGGAACTGTGCCATGAAGGGAACATGTGCAACTACAGTATTTCTCACTGCGAATTGTTTCCGCAACCCTCTAAATCCCAATGAGGAAAATAAAGTATCCCTTTAAGCCTTATATTCAATATATATATTCCACAGAGAATTAACCCTGTTCTTTCTTTCTCTAGTTTGTAATTCCAAGGCGCTTTAGAAGGGAGATACTTGAGTTGTTTCAACTTACTACTTTCTAGAGTTTAAGAAAAGAAGCCCTTCACTTCCCATGACTCGGCATCTAGCTGTTCCCAATGGTGCATTGCTCACAACTCCCCAAACGCACAGGCCGTCCTTCCTGTACTTTTCTCATGCTAGTGCAGACCCGCAACTACTAGGACACCTGGAATTTTTCCTAGAGTTCAAGAACCACACTGAATAAGTCCACAAGGATTCTGCTGCATGCCAACATGTGGCATGATACAAGAGGAACGTTAGCTTGAGGCTAGTGTTCAATGGGGTCGCCAATTCACTGAAGATTACTGAAGGAGGAGCACCGACCAAAGAATGGCAACCACCAAGTTTCTTTCCGAGAAATTCACTTGTCATCACAAAGGGAATTGTGCCATGAAGGGAACATGTGCAACTACAGTATTTCTCAGTGAGAATGGATCCCGCAACTCTCTAAATCCCAATGAGGAAAATAAAGTTCCCCTTTAAGCCTTATATTCAAAAGGGTCCACAGAGCATTGATCCTATTGTTTCTTTCTCTATTTTGTAGTTGAAGGTGTTTTAGAAGGGAGATACTTGAGTTGTTTCAACTTACTACTTTCTAGAGTTTAAGAAAAGAAGCCCTTCACTTCCCATGACTCGGCATCTAGTTGTACCCAATGATGCATTGCTCACAACACCCCGAAGACAGACGCCGTCCTTCCTGTACTTTTCTCATCCTAGTGCAGACCCGCAAGTACTAAGAGACCTGGAATGCTTCCTAGAGCCCAGGAACCACAATGAATAAGGCTACATGGATTTTGCTGCATGACGACATGTGTCATGTTAGAAGAGGAACGTTAGCTTCAGGTTAGTGGTCAAGTGGGGTCGTCAATTCACTGAAGATTACCGAAGGATGAGCACCTACCAAAGAATGGCAACCTCCAAGTTTCTTTCCTAGAAACTCACTTGTCATCACAAAGGCAATTGTGCTATGAAGAGAACATGTGCAACTAAAGAATTTCTCAGAGAGAACTGAGCCCACAACTCTCTAAATCCCAATGAGGAAAGTCAAGTTTCCCTTCAAGCCTTATTTTCCAAAGGGCCCGCAGAGCACTGACCCTGCTGTTTCCTTCTCTATTTTGTACCTCCAACGTGCTTTAGACGGGAGATACTTGAGTTATTTCAAGTTGCCACATTCTAGAAATTTAACTAAAGAAACCCTTCACCTCCATGCCTCGGCATCTAGCTGTTCCCAAGGCTGCACTTATCACAACTCCCCAAACACACAGGCCATCCTTCTTGTACGTTTCACAGCCTAGTGCAGATCCGATAGTACTAAGAGACCTGGAATGCTTCGTAGAGCTCAAGAACCACACTGAATAAGGCTACTTAGATTCTGCTGCATGCCAACCTCTGGCATGATACAAGAGGAACGTTAGCCTGAGGCTACTGGTCAAAAAGGGTCGCCAATTCACTGAATTGACTGAAGGATGAGCTCCTTCCAAAGCATGGCCACCTCCAAGTTTCTTTCCTAGAAACTCACTTTTCATCACAAAGGCAATTGTGCAATGAAGGGAACTTGTGCAACTACAGTGTTTCTCAGGGAGAATTGAGCCCCCACCTCTCTAAATCCCAATGAGGAATATGAAGTTTCCCATCAAGACTTATTTTCAAAATGGCCAGCAGAGCATCGACCTTGCTGATTCTTTCTCTAATTTGTACATCCAAGGTCATTTAGAAGGGGGATACTTGAGTTGTTTCAACTTGCAACAATCTAGAGGTTTTACCAAAGAGCCCTTAAGAGCCCCTGATTCGGCATCCAGCTCTTCACAACGATGCATTGCTCACAAAGGCCCAAACACACAGGCCGTGCCTCTAGGACGTTTCTCATCCGAGTGCAGACCCGCCAGTACGAAGAAACCTGGAAAGCTACCTAGAGCTCAAGAACCACACTGAATAACGCTACATGGATTCTGCTGCATGCCAATCTGTGGCATGATACAAGAGGAACGTTAGCTTGAGGCTAGTGTTCAATGGGGTCGCCAATTCACTGAAAATTACTGAAGGTTGTGCAGCTACCAAAGTATGGCAACGTCCAAGTTTCTTTCCGAGAAATTCACTTCTCATCACAAAGGGAACTGTGCCATGAAGGGAACATGTGCAACTACAGTATTTCTCACTGAGAATTGATTCCGCAACTCTCTAAATCCCAATGAGGAAAGTAAAGTATCCCTTTAAGCCTTATATTCAATATATATATTCCACAGAGAATTAACCGTGTTCTTTCTTTCTCTAGTTTGTAATTCCAAGGCGCTTTAGAAGGGAGATACTTGAGTTGTTTTAACTTACTACTTTCTAGAGTTTAAGAGAAGAAGCCCTTCACTTCCCATGACTCGGCATCTAGCTGTTCCCAATGGTGCATTGCTCACAACTCCCCGAACGCACAGGCCATCCTTCCTGTACTTTTCTCATCCTAGTGCAGACCCGCAAGTACTAAGAGACCTGGAATGCTTCCTAGAGTTCAAGAACCACACTGAATAAGTCTACAAGGATTCTGCTGCATGCCAACATGTGGCATGATACAAGAGGAACGTTAGCTAGAGGCTAGTGTTCAATGCGGTCGCCAATTCACCAAAGATTACTGAAGGAGGAGCACCTACCAAAGAATGGCAACGTCCAAGTTTCTTTCCGAGAAATTCACTTGTCATCACAAAGGGAATTGTGCCATGAAGGGAACATGTGCAACTACAGTATTTCTCAGTGAGAATGGATCCCGCAACTCTCTAAATCCCAATGAGGAAAATAAAGATCCCCTTTAAGCCTTATATTCAAAAGGGTTCACAGAGCATTGATCCTATTGTTTCTTTCTCTATTTTGTAGTTGAAGGTGTTTTAGAAGGGAGATAGTTGAGTTGTTTCAACTTACTACTTTCTAGAGTTTAAGAAAAGAAGCCCTTCACTTCCCATGACTCGGCATCTAGTTGTACCCAATGATGCATTGCTCACAACACCCCGAAGATAGACGCCGTACTTCCTGTACTTTTCTCATCCTAGTGCAGACCCGCAAGTACTAAGAGACCTGGAATGCTTCCTAGAGCCCAGGAACCACAATGAATAAGGCTACATGGATTTTGCTGCATGACAACATGTGTCATGTTAGAAGAGGAACGTTAGCTTCAGGTTAGTGGTCAAGTGGGGTCGCCAATTCACTGAAGATTACCGAAGGATGAGCACCTACCAAAGAATGGCAACCTCCAAGTTTCTTTCCTTGAAACTCACTTGTCATCACAAAGGCAATTGTGCTATGAAGAGAACATGTGCAACTAAAGAATTTCTCAGAGAGAACTGAGCCCACAACTCTCTAAATCCCAATGAGGAAAGTCAAGTTTCCCTTCAAGCCTTATTTTCCAAAGGGCCCGCAGAGCACTGACCCTGCTGTTTCCTTCTCTATTTTGTACCTCCAACGTGCTTTAGACGGGAGGTACTTGAGTTGTTTCAAGTTGCCACATTCTAGAAATTTAACAAAAGAAACCCTTCACCTCCATGCCTCGGCATCTAGCTGTTCCCAAGGCTGCACTTATCACAACTCCCCAAACACACAGGCCGTCCTTCTTGTACGTTTCACAGCCTAGTGCAGATCCGATAGTACTAAGAGACCTGGAATGCTTCGTAGAGCTCAAGAACCACACTGAATAAGGCTACTTAGATTCTGCTGTATGCCAAGCTGTGGCATGATACAAGAGGAACGTTAGCCTGAGGCTACTGGTCAAAAAGGGTCGCCAATTCACTGAATTGACTGAAGGATGAGCTCCTTCCAAAGCATGGCCACCTCCAAGTTTCTTTCCTAGAAACTCACTTTTCATCACACAGGCAATTGTGCAATGAAGGGAACTTGTGCAACTACAGTGTTTCTCAGGGAGAATTGAGCCCCCACCTCTCTAAATCCCAATGAGGAATATGAAGTTTCCCGTCAAGACTTATTTTCAAAATGGCCAGCAGAGCATCGACCTTGCTGATTCTTTCTCTAATTTGTACATCCAAGGTCATTTAGAAGGGGGATACTTGAGTTGTTTCAACTTGCAACAATCTAGAGGTTTTACCAAAGAGCCCTTAAGAGCCCCTGATTCGGCATCCAGCTTTTCCCAACGATGCATTGCTCACAAAGGCCCAAACACACAGGTCGTGCCTCTAGGACGTTTCTCATCCGAGTGCAGACCCGCCAGTACGAAGAAACCTGGAATGCTACCTAGAGCTCAAGAACCACACTGAATAACGCTACATGGATTCTGCTGCATGCCAATGTGTGGCATGATACAAGAGGAACGTTAGCTTGAGGCTAGTGTTCAATGGGGTCGCCAATTCACTGAAAATTACTGAAGGTTGAGCAGCTACCAAAGTATGGCAACGTCCAAGTTTCTTTCCGAGAAATTCACTTCTCATCACAAAGGGAACTGTGCCATGAAGGGAACATGTGCAACTACAGTATTTCTCACTGAGAATTGATTCCGCAACTCTCTAAATCCCAATGAGGAAAATAAAGTATCCTTTTAAGCCTTATATTCAATATATATATTCCACAGAGAATTAACCCTGTTCTTTCTTTCTCTAGTTTGTAATTCCAAGGCGTTTTAGAAGGGAGATACTTGAGTTGTTTCAACTTACTACTTTCTAGAGTTTAAGAGAAGAAGCCCTTCACTTCCCATGACTCTGCATCTAGCTGTTCCCAATGGTGCATTGCTCACAACTCCCCGAACGCACAGGCCGTCCTTCCTGTACTTTTCTCATCCTAGTGCAGACCCGCAAGTACTAAGAGACCTGGAATGCTTCCTAGAGTTCAAGAACCACACTGAATAAGTCTACAAGGATTCTGCTGCATGCCAACATGTGGCATGATACAAGAGGAACGTTAGCTTGAGGCTAGTGTTCAATGGGGTCGCCAATTCACCAAAGATTCCTGAAGGAGGAGCACCTACCAAAGAATGGCAACGTCCAAGTTTCTTTCCGAGAAATTCACTTGTCATCACAAAGGGAATTGTGCCATGAAGGGAACATGTGCAACTACAGTATTTCTCAGTGAGAATGGATCCCGCAACTCTCTAAATCCCAATGAGGAAAATAAAGATCCCCTTTAAGCCATATATTCAAAAGGGTCCACAGAGCATTGATCCTATTGTTTCTTTCTGTATTTTGTAGTTGAAGGTGTTTTAGAAGGGAGATAGTTGAGTTGTTTCAACTTACTACTTTCTAGAGTTTAAGAAAAGAAGCCCTTCACTTCCCATGACTCGGCATCTAGTTGTACCCAATGATGCATTGCTCACAACACCCCGAAGACAGACACCGTCCTTCCTGTACTTTTCTCATCCTAGTGCAGACCCGCAAGTACTAAGAGACCTGGAAAGCTTCCTAGAGTCCAGAAACCACAATGAATAAGGCTACATGGATTTTGCTGCATGACAACATGTGTCATGTTAGAAGAGGAACGTTAGATTCAGGTTAGTGGTCAAGTGGGGTCGCCAATTCACTGAAGTTTACCGAAGGATGAGCACCTACCAAAGAATGGCAACCTCCAAGTTTCTTTCCTAGAAACTCACTTGTCATCACAAAGGCAATTGTGCTATGAAGAGAACATGTGCAACTAAAGAATTTCTCAGAGAGGACTGAGCCCACAACTCTCTAAATCCCAATGAGGAAAGTCAAGTTTCCCTTCAAGCCTTATTTTCCAAAGGGCCCGCAGAGCACTGACCCTGCTGTTTCCTTCTCTATTTTGTACCTCCAACGTGCTTTAGACGGGAGATACTTGAGTTGTTTCAAGTTGCCACATTCTAGAAATTTAACAAAAGAAACCCTTCACCTCCATGCCTCGGCATCTAGCTGTTCCCAAGGCTGCACTTATCACAACTCCCCAAACACACAGGCCGTCCTTCTTGTACGTTTCACAGCCTAGTGCAGATCTGATAGTACTAAGAGACCTGGAATGCTTCGTAGAGCTCAAGAACCACACTGAATAAGGCTACTTAGATTCTGCTGCATGCCAAGCTGTGGCATGATACAAGAGGAACGTTAGCCTGAGGCTAGTGGTCAAAAAGGGTCGCCAATTCACTGAATTGACTGAAGGATGAGCTCCTTCCAAAGCATGGCCACCTCCAAGTTTCTTTCCTAGAAACTCACTTTTCATCACACAGGCAATTGTGCAATGAAGGGAACTTGTGCAACTACAGTGTTTCTCAGGGAGAATTGAGCCCCCAACTCTCTAAATCCCAATGAGGAATATGAAGTTTCACGTCAAGACTTATTTTCAAAATGGCCAGCAGAGCATCGACCTTGCTGATTCTTTCTCTAATTTGTACATCCAAGGTCATTTAGAAGGGGGATACTTGAGTTGTTTCAACTTGCAACAATCTAGAGGTTTTACCAAAGAGCCCTTAAGAGCCCCTGATTCGGCATCCAGCTTTCCCAACGATGCATTGCTCACAAAGGCCCAAACACACAGGTCGTGCCTCTAGGACGTTTCTCATCCGAGTGCAGACCCGCCAGTACGAGGAAACCTGGAATACTACCTAGAGCTCAAGAACCACACTGAATAACGCTACATGGATTCTGCTGCATGCCAATGTGTGGCATGATACAAGAGGAACGTTAGCTTGAGGCTAGTGTTCAATGGGGTCGCCAATTCACTGAAAATTACTGAAGGTTGAGCAGCTACCAAAGTATGGCAACGTCCAAGTTTCTTTCCGAGAAATTCACTTCTCATCACAAAGGGAACTGTGCCATGAAGGGAACATGTGCATCTACAGTATTTCTCACTGAGAATTGATTCCGCAACTCTCTAAATCCCAATGAGGAAAATAAAGTATCCTTTTAAGCCTTATATTCAATATATATATTCCACAGAGAATTAACCCTGTTCTTTCTTTCTCTAGTTTGTAATTCCAAGGCACTTTAGAAGGGAGATACTTGAGTTGTTTCAACTTACTACTTTCTAGAGTTTAAGAAAAGAAGCCCTTCACTTCCCATGACTCGGCATCTAGTTGTACCCAATGATGCATTGCTCACAACACCCCGAAGACAGACGCCGCCCATCCTGTACTTTTCTCATCCTAGTGCAGATCCGCAAGTACTAAGAGACCTGGAATTCTTCCTAGAGCCCAGGAACCACAATGAATAAGGCTACATGGATTTTGCTGCATGACAACATGTGTCATGTTAGAAGAGAAACATTAGCTTCAGGTTAGAGGTCAAGTGGGGTCGCCAATTCACTGAAGATTACCGAAGGATGAGCACCTACCAAAGAATGGCAACCTCCAAGTCTCTTTCCTAGAAACTCACTTGTCATCACAAAGGCAATTGTGCTATGAAGAGAACATGTGCAACTAAAGAATTTCTCAGAGAGAACTGAGCCCACAACTCTCTAAATCCCAATGAGGAAAGTCAAGTTTCCCTTCAAGCCTTATTTTCCAAAGGGCCCGCAGAGCACTGACCCTGCTGTTTCCTTCTCTATTTTGTACCTCCAACGTGCTTTAGACGGGAGATACTTGAGTTGTTTCAAGTTGCCACATTCTAGAAATTTAACAAAAGAAACCCTTCACCTCCATGCCTCGGCATCTAGCTGTTCCCAAGGCTGCACTTATCACAACTCCCCAAACACACAGGCCGTCCTTCTTGTACGTTTCACAGCCTAGTGCAGATCCGATAGTACTAAGAGACCTGGAATGCTTCGTAGAGCTCAAGAACCACACTGAATAAGGCTACTTAGATTCTGCTGCATGCCAACCTCTGGCATGATACAAGAGGAACGTTAGCCTGAGGCTAGTGGTCAAAAAGGGTCGCCAATTCACTGAATTGACTGAAGGATGAGCTCCTTCCAAAGCATGGCCACCTCCAAGTTTCTTTCCTACAAACTCATTTTTCATCACACAGGCAATTGTGCAATGAAGGGAACTTGTGCAACTACAGTGTTTCTCAGGGAGAATTGAGCCCCCAACTCTCTAAATCCCAATGAGGAATATGAAGTTTCCTGTCAAGACTTATTTTCAAAATGGCCAGCAGAGCATCGACCTTGCTGATTCTTTCTCTAATTTGTATATCCAAGGTCATTTAGAAGGGGGATACTTGAGTTGTTTCAACTTGCAACAATCTAGAGGTTTTACCAAAGAGCCTTTAAGAGCCCCTGATTCGGCATCCAGCTTTTCCCAACGATGCATTGCTCACAAAGGCCCAAACACACAGGCCGTGCCTCTAGTACGTTTCTCATCCGAGTGCAGATCCGCCAGTACTAAGAAACCTGGAATGCTACCTAGAGCTCAAGAACCACACTGAATGACGCTACATGGATTTTGCTGCATGCCAATGTGTGGCATGATACAAGAGGAACGTTAGCTTGAGGCTAGTGTTCAATGGGGTCGCCAATTCACTGAAAATTACTGAAGGTTGTGCAGCTACCAAAGTATGGCAACGTCCAAGTTTCTTTCTGAGAAATTCACTTCTCATCACAAAGGGAACTGTGCCATGAAGGGAACATGTGCAACTACAGTATTTCTCACTGAGAATTGATTCCGCAACTCTCTAAATCCCAATGAGGAAAATAAAGTATCGTTTTAAGCCTTATATTCAATATATATATTCCACAGAGAATTAACCCTGTTCTTTCTTTCTCTAGTTTGTAATTCCAAGGCGCTTTAGAAGGGAGATACTTGAGTTGTTTCAACTTACTACTTTCTAGAGTTTAAGAGAAGAAGCCCTTCACTTCCCATGACTCGGCATCTAGCTGTTCCCAATGGTGCATTGCTCACAACTCCCCGAACGCACAGGCCGTCCTTCCTGTACTTTTCTCATCCTAGTGCAGACCCGCAAGTACTAAGAGACCTGGAATGCTTCCTAGAGTTCAAGAACCACACTGAATAAGTCTACAAGGATTCTGCTGCATGCCAACATGTGGCATGATACAAGAGGAACGTTAGCTTGAGGCTAGTGTTCAATGGGGTCGCCAATTCACCGAAGATTACTGAAGGAGGAGCACCTACCAAAGGATGGCAACGTCCAAGTTTCTTTCCGAGAAATTCACTTGTCATCACAAAGGGAATTGTGCCATGAAGGGAACATGTGCAACTACAGTATTTCTCAGTGAGAATGGATCCCGCAACTCTCTAAATCCCAATGAGGAAAATAAAGATCCCCTTTAAGCCATATATTCAAAAGGGTCCACAGAGCATTGATCCTATTGTTTCTTTCTGTATTTTGTAGTTGAAGGTGTTTTAGAAGGGAGATAGTTGAGTTGTTTCAACTTACTACTTTCTAGAGTTTAAGAAAAGAAGCCCTTCACTTCCCATGACTCGGCATCTAGTTGTACCCAATGATGCATTGCTCACAACACCCCGAAGACAGACACCGTCCTTCCTGTACTTTTCTCATCCTAGTGCAGACCCGCAAGTACTAAGAGACCTGGAATGCTTCCTAGAGCCCAGAAACCACAATGAATAAGGCTACATGGATTTTGCTGCATGACAACATGTGTCATGTTAGAAGAGGAACGTTAGATTCAGGTTAGTGGTCAAATGGGGTCGCCAATTCACTAAAGATTACCGAAGGATGAGCACCTACCAAAGAATGGCAACCTCCAAGTTTCTTTCCTAGAAACTCACTTGTCATCACAAAGGCAATTGTGCTATGAAGAGAACATGTGCAACTAAAGAATTTCTCAGAGAGGACTGAGCCCACAACTCTCTAAATCCCAATGAGGAAAGTCAAGTTTCCCTTCAAGCCTTATTTTCCAAAGGGCCCGCAGAGCACTGACCCTGCTGTTTCCTTCTCTATTTTGTACCTCCAACGTGCTTTAGACGGGAGATACTTGAGTTGTTTCAAGTTGCCACATTCTAGAAATTTAACAAAAGAAACCCTTCACCTCCATGCCTCGGCATCTAGCTGTTCCCAAGGCTGCACTTATCACAACTCCCCAAACACACAGGCCGTCCTTCTTGTACGTTTCACAGCCTAGTGCAGATCTGATAGTACTAAGAGACCTGGAATGCTTCGTAGAGCTCAAGAACCACACTGAATAAGGCTACTTAGATTCTGCTGCATGCCAACCTCTGGCATGATACAAGAGGAACGTTAGCCTGAGGCTAGTGGTCAAAAAGGGTCGCCAATTCACTGAATTGACTGAAGGATGAGCTCCTTCCAAAGCATGGCCACCTCCAAGTTTCTTTCCTAGAAACTCACTTTTCATCACACAGGCAATTGTGCAATGAAGGGAACTTGTGCAACTACAGTGTTTCTCAGGGAGAATTGAGCCCCCACCTCTCTAAATCCCAATGAGGAATATGAAGTTTCCCGTCAAGACTTATTTTCAAAATGGCCAGCAGAGCATCGACCTTGCTGATTCTTTCTCTAATTTGTACATCCAAGGTCATTTAGAAGGGGGATACTTGAGTTGTTTCAACTTGCAACAATCTAGAGGTTTTACCAAAGAGCCCTTAAGAGCCCCTGATTCGGCATCCAGCTTTTCCCAACGATGCATTGCTCACAAAGGCCCAAACACACAGGCCGTGCCTCTAGGACGTTTCTCATCCGAGTGCAGACCCGCCAGTACGAAGAAACCTGGAATGCTACCTAGAGCTCAAGAACCACACTGAATAACGCTACATGGATTCTGCTGCATGCCAATGTGTGGCATGATACAAGAGGAACGTTAGCTTGAGGCTAGTGTTCAATGGGGTCGCCAATTCACTGAAAATTACTGAAGGTTGAGCAGCTACCAAAGTATGGCAACGTCCAAGTTTCTTTCCGAGAAATTCACTTCTCATCACAAAGGGAACTGTGCCATGAAGGGAACATGTGCAACTACAGTATTTCTCACTGAGAATTGATTCCGCAACTCTCTAAATCCCAATGAGGAAAATAAAGTATCCTTTTAAGCCTTATATTCAATATATATATTCCACAGAGAATTAACCCTGTTCTTTCTTTCTCTAGTTTGTAATTCCTAGGCGCTTTAGAAGGGAGATACTTGAGTTGTTTCAACTTACTACTTTCTAGAGTTTAAGAGAAGAAGCCCTTCACTTCCCATGACTCTGCATCTAGCTGTTCCCAATGGTGCATTGCTCACAACTCCCCGAACGCACAGGCCGTCCTTCCTGTACTTTTCTCATCCTAGTGCAGACCCGCCAGTACGAAGAAACCTGGAATGCTACCTAGAGCTCAAGAACCACACTGAATAAAGCTACATGGATTCTGCTGCATGCCAATGTGTGGCATGATACAAGAGGAACGTTAGCTTGAGGCTAGTGTTCAATGGGGTCGCCAATTCACCAAAGATTACTGAAGGAGGAGCACCTACCAAAGAATGGCAACGTCCAAGTTTCTTTCCGAGAAATTCACTTGTCATCACAAAGGGAATTGTGCCATGAAGGGAACATGTGCAACTACAGTATTTCTCAGTGAGAATGGATCCCGCAACTCTCTAAATCCCAATGAGGAAAATAAAGATCCCCTTTAAGCCATATATTCAAAAGGGTCCACAGAGCATTGATCCTATTGTTTCTTTCTGTATTTTGTAGTTGAAGGTGTTTTAGAAGGGAGATAGTTGAGTTGTTTCAACTTACTACTTTCTAGAGTTTAAGAAAAGAAGCCCTTCACTTCCCATGACTCGGCATCTAGTTGTACCCAATGATGCATTGCTCACAACACCCCGAAGACAGACACCGTCCTTCCTGTACTTTTCTCATCCTAGTGCAGACCCGCAAGTACTAAGAGACCTGGAATGCTTCCTAGAGCCCAGAAACCACAATGAATAAGGCTACATGGATTTTGCTGCATGACAACATGTGTCATGTTAGAAGAGGAACGTTAGATTCAGGTTAGTGGTCAAGTGGGGTCGCCAATTCACTGAAGATTACCGAAGGATGAGCACCTACCAAAGAATGGCAACCTCCAAGTTTCTTTCCTAGAAACTCACTTGTCATCACAAAGGCAATTGTGCTATGAAGAGAACATGTGCAACTAAAGAATTTCTCAGAGACAACTGAGCCCACAACTCTCTAAATCCCAATGAGGAAAGTCAAGTTTCCCTTCAAGCCTTATTTTCCAAAGGGCCCGCAGAGCACTGACCCTGCTGTTTCCTTCTCTATTTTGTACCTCCAACGTGCTTTAGACGGGAGATACTTGAGTTGTTTCAAGTTGCCACATTCTAGAAATTTAACAAAAGAAACCCTTCACCTCCATGCCTCGGCATCTAGCTGTTCCCAAGGCTGCACTTATCACAACTCCCCAAACACACAGGCCGTCCTTCTTGTACGTTTCACAGCCTAGTGCAGATCTGATAGTACTAAGAGACCTGGAATGCTTCGTAGAGCTCAAGAACCACACTGAATAAGGCTACTTAGATTCTGCTGCATGCCAACCTCTGGCATGATACAAGAGGAACGTTAGCCTGAGGCTAGTGGTCAAAAAGGGTCGCCAATTCACTGAATTGACTGAAGGATGAGCTCCTTCCAAAGCATGGCCACCTCCAAGTTTCTTTCCTAGAAACTCACTTTTCATCACACAGGCAATTGTGCAATGAAGGGAACTTGTGCAACTACAGTGTTTCTCAGGGAGAATTGAGCCCCCACCTCTCTAAATCCCAATGAGGAATATGAAGTTTCCCGTCAAGACTTATTTTCAAAATGGCCAGCAGAGCATCGACCTTGCTGATTCTTTCTCTAATTTGTACATCCAAGGTCATTTAGAAGGGGGATACTTGAGTTGTTTCAACTTGCAACAATCTAGAGGTTTTACCAAAGAGCCCTTAAGAGCCCCTGATTCGGCATCCAGCTTTTCCCAACGATGCATTGCTCACAAAGGCCCAAACACACAGGCCGTGCCTCTAGGACGTTTCTCATCCGAGTGCAGACCCGCCAGTACGAAGAAACCTGGAATGCTACCTAGAGCTCAAGAACCACACTGAATAAAGCTACATGGATTCTGCTGCATGCCAATGTGTGGCATGATACAAGAGGAACGTTAGCTTGAGGCTAGTGTTCAATGGGGTCGCCAATTCACTGAAAATTACTGAAGGTTGAGCAGCTACCAAAGTATGGCAACGTCCAAGTTTCTTTCCGAGAAATTCACTTCTCATCACAAAGGGAACTGTGCCATGAAGGGAACATGTGCAACTACAGTATTTCTCACTGAGAATTGATTCCGCAACTCGCTAAATCCCAATGAGGAAAATAAAGTATCCTTTTAAGCCTTATATTCAATATATATATTCCACAGAGAATTAACCCTGTTCTTTCTTTCTCTAGTTTGTAATTCCAAGGCGCTTTAGAAGGGAGATACTTGAGTTGTTTCAACTTACTACTTTCTAGAGTTTAAGAGAAGAAGCCCTTCACTTCCCATGACTCGGCATCTAGCTGTTCCCAATGGTGCATTGCTCACAACTCCCCGAACGCACAGGCCGTCCTTCCTGTACTTTTCTCATCCTAGTGCAGACCCGCAAGTACTAAGAGACCTGGAATGCTTCCTAGAGTTCAAGAACCACACTGAATAAGTCTACAAGGATTCTGCTGCATGCCAACATGTGGCATGATACAAGAGGAACGTTAGCTTGAGGCTAGTGTTCAATGGGGTCGCCAATTCACCGAAGATTACTGAAGGAGGAGCACCTACCAAAGAATGGCAACGTCCAAGTTTCTTTCCGAGAAATTCACTTGTCATCACAAAGGGAATTGTGCCATGAAGGGAACATGTGCAACTACAGTATTTCTCAGTGAGAATGGATCCCGCAACTCTCTAAATCCCAATGAGGAAAATAAAGATCCCCTTTAAGCCATATATTCAAAAGGGTCCACAGAGCATTGATCCTATTGTTTCTTTCTGTATTTTGTAGTTGAAGGTGTTTTAGAAGGGAGATAGTTGAGTTGTTTCAACTTACTACTTTCTAGAGTTTAAGAAAAGAAGCCCTTCACTTCCCATGACTCGGCATCTAGTTGTACCCAATGATGCATTGCTCACAACACCCCGAAGACAGACACCGTCCTTCCTGTACTTTTCTCATCCTAGTGCAGACCCGCAAGTACTAAGAGACCTGGAATGCTTCCTAGAGCCCAGAAACCACAATGAATAAGGCTACATGGATTTTGCTGCATGACAACATGTGTCATGTTAGAAGAGGAACGTTAGATTCAGGTTAGTGGTCAAGTGGGGTCGCCAATTCACTGAAGATTACCGAAGGATGAGCACCTACCAAAGAATGGCAACCTCCAAGTTTCTTTCCTAGAAACTCACTTGTCATCACAAAGGCAATTGTGCTATGAAGAGAACATGTGCAACTAAAGAATTTCTCAGAGACGACTGAGCCCACAACTCTCTAAATCCCAATGAGGAAAGTCAAGTTTCCCTTCAAGCCTTATTTTCCAAAGGGCCCGCAGAGCACTGACCCTGCTGTTTCCTTCTCTATTTTGTACCTCCAACGTGCTTTAGACGGGAGATACTTGAGTTGTTTCAAGTTGCCACATTCTAGAAATTTAACAAAAGAAACCCTTCACCTCCATGCCTCGGCATCTAGCTGTTCCCAAGGCTGCACTTATCACAACTCCCCAAACACACAGGCCGTCCTTCTTGTACGTTTCACAGCCTAGTGCAGATCCGATAGTACTAAGAGACCTGGAATGCTTCGTAGAGCTCAAGAACCACACTGAATAAGGCTACTTAGATTCTGCTGCATGCCAACCTCTGACATGATACAAGAGGAACGTTAGCCTGAGGCTAGTGGTCAAAAAGGGTCGCCAATTCACTGAATTGACTGAAGGATGAGCTCCTTCCAAAGCATGGCCACCTCCAAGTTTCTTTCCTAGAAACTCACTTTTCATCACACAGGCAATTGTGCAATGAAGGGAACTTGTGCAACTACAGTGTTTCTCAGGGAGAATTGAGCCCCCACCTCTCTAAATCCCAATGAGGAATATGAAGTTTCCCGTCAAGACTTATTTTCAAAATGGCCAGCAGAGCATCGACCTTGCTGATTCTTTCTCTAATTTGTACATCCAAGGTCATTTAGAAGGGGGATACTTGAGTTGTTTCAACTTGCAACAATCTAGAGGTTTTACCAAAGAGCCCTTAAGAGCCCCTGATTCGGCATCCAGCTTTTCCCAACGATGCATTGCTCACAAAGGCCCAAACACACAGGCCGTGCCTCTAGGACGTTTCTCATCCGAGTGCAGACCCGCCAGTACGAAGAAACCTGGAATGCTACCTAGAGCTCAAGAACCACACTGAATAACGCTACATGGATTCTGCTGCATGCCAATGTGTGGCATGATACAAGAGGAACGTTAGCTTGAGGCTAGTGTTCAATGGGGTCGCCAATTCACTGAAAATTACTGAAGGTTGAGCAGCTACCAAAGTATGGCAACGTCCAAGTTTCTTTCCGAGAAATTCACTTCTCATCACAAAGGGAACTGTGCCATGAAGGGAACATGTGCAACTACAGTATTTCTCACTGAGAATTGATTCCGCAATTCGCTAAATCCCAATGAGGAAAATAAAGTATCCTTTTAAGCCTTATATTCAATATATATATTCCACAGAGAATTAACCCTGTTCTTTCTTTCTCTAGTTTGTAATTCCAAGGCGCTTTAGAAGGGAGATACTTGAGTTGTTTCAACTTACTACTTTCTAGAGTTTAAGAGAAGAAGCCCTTCACTTCCCATGACTCGGCATCTAGCTGTTCCCAATGGTGCATTGCTCACAACTCCCCGAACGCACAGGCCGTCCTTCCTGTACTTTTCTCATCCTAGTGCAGACCCGCAAGTACTAAGAGACCTGGAATGCTTCCTAGAGTTCAAGAACCACACTGAATAAGTCTACAAGGATTCTGCTGCATGCCAACATGTGGCATGATACAAGAGGAACGTTAGCTTGAGGCTAGTGTTCAATGGGGTCGCCAATTCACCGAAGATTACTGAAGGAGGAGCACCTACCAAAGAATGGCAACGTCCAAGTTTCTTTCCGAGAAATTCACTTGTCATCACAAAGGGAATTGTGCCATGAAGGGAACATGTGCAACTACAGTATTTCTCAGTGAGAATGGATCCCGCAACTCTCTAAATCCCAATGAGGAAAATAAAGATCCCCTTTAAGCCATATATTCAAAAGGGTCCACAGAGCATTGATCCTATTGTTTCTTTCTGTATTTTGTAGTTGAAGGTGTTTTAGAAGGGAGATAGTTGAGTTGTTTCAACTTACTACTTTCTAGAGTTTAAGAAAAGAAGCCCTTCACTTCCCATGACTCGGCATCTAGTTGTACCCAATGATGCATTGCTCACAACACCCCGAAGACAGACACCGTCCTTCCTGTACTTTTCTCATCCTAGTGCAGACCCGCAAGTACTAAGAGACCTGGAATGCTTCCTAGAGCCCAGAAACCACAATGAATAAGGCTACATGGATTTTGCTGCATGACAACATGTGTCATGTTAGAAGAGGAACGTTAGATTCAGGTTAGTGGTCAAGTGGGGTCGCCAATTCACTGAAGATTACCGAAGGATGAGCACCTACCAAAGAATGGCAACCTCCAAGTTTCTTTCCTAGAAACTCACTTGTCATCACAAAGGCAATTGTGCTATGAAGAGAACATGTGCAACTAAAGAATTTCTCAGAGACGACTGAGCCCACAACTCTCTAAATCCCAATGAGGAAAGTCAAGTTTCCCTTCAAGCCTTATTTTCCAAAGGGCCCGCAGAGCACTGACCCTGCTGTTTCCTTCTCTATTTTGTACCTCCAACGTGCTTTAGACGGGAGATACTTGAGTTGTTTCAAGTTGCCACATTCTAGAAATTTAACAAAAGAAACCCTTCACCTCCATGCCTCGGCATCTAGCTGTTCCCAAGGCTGCACTTATCACAACTCCCCAAACACACAGGCCGTCCTTCTTGTACGTTTCACAGCCTAGTGCAGATCCGATAGTACTAAGAGACCTGGAATGCTTCGTAGAGCTCAAGAACCACACTGAATAAGGCTACTTAGATTCTGCTGCATGCCAACCTCTGGCATGATACAAGAGGAACGTTAGCCTGAGGCTAGTGGTCAAAAAGGGTCGCCAATTCACTGAATTGACTGAAGGATGAGCTCCTTCCAAAGCATGGCCACCTCCAAGTTTCTTTCCTAGAAACTCACTTTTCATCACACAGGCAATTGTGCAATGAAGGGAACTTGTGCAACTACAGTGTTTCTCAGGGAGAATTGAGCCCCCACCTCTCTAAATCCCAATGAGGAATATGAAGTTTCCCGTCAAGACTTATTTTCAAAATGGCCAGCAGAGCATCGACCTTGCTGATTCTTTCTCTAATTTGTACATCCAAGGTCATTTAGAAGGGGGATACTTGAGTTGTTTCAACTTGCAACAATCTAGAGGTTTTACCAAAGAGCCCTTAAGAGCCCCTGATTCGGCATCCAGCTTTTCCCAACGATGCATTGCTCACAAAGGCCCAAACACACAGGCCGTGCCTCTAGGACGTTTCTCATCCGAGTGCAGACCCGCCAGTACGAAGAAACCTGGAATGCTACCTAGAGCTCAAGAACCACACTGAATAACGCTACATGGATTCTGCTGCATGCCAATGTGTGGCATGATACAAGAGGAACGTTAGCTTGAGGCTAGTGTTCAATGGGGTCGCCAATTCACTGAAAATTACTGAAGGTTGAGCAGCTACCAAAGTATGGCAACGTCCAAGTTTCTTTCCGAGAAATTCACTTCTCATCACAAAGGGAACTGTGCCATGAAGGGAACATGTGCAACTACAGTATTTCTCACTGAGAATTGATTCCGCAACTCTCTAAATCCCAATGAGGAAAATAAAGTATCCTTTTAAGCCTTATATTCAATATATATATTCCACAGAGAATTAACCCTGTTCTTTCTTTCTCTAGTTTGTAATTCCAAGGCGCTTTAGAAGGGAGATACTTGAGTTGTTTCAACTTACTACTTTCTAGAGTTTAAGAGAAGAAGCCCTTCACTTCCCATGACTCTGCATCTAGCTGTTCCCAATGGTGCATTGCTCACAACTCCCCGAACGCACAGGCCGTCCTTCCTGTACTTTTCTCATCCTAGTGCAGACCCGCAAGTACTAAGAGACCTGGAATGCTTCCTAGAGTTCAAGAACCACACTGAATAAGTCTACAAGGATTCTGCTGCATGCCAACATGTGGCATGATACAAGAGGAACGTTAGCTTGAGGCTAGTGTTCAATGGGGTCGCCAATTCACCGAAGATTACTGAAGGAGGAGCACCGACCAAAGAATGGCAACGTCCAAGTTTCTTTCCGAGAAATTCACTTGTCATCACAAAGGGAATTGTGCCATGAAGGGAACATGTGCAACTACAGTATTTCTCAGTGAGAATGGATCCCGCAACTCTCTAAATCCCAATGAGGAAAATAAAGATCCCCTTTAAGCCATATATTCAAAAGGGTCCACAGAGCATTGATCCTATTGTTTCTTTCTGTATTTTGTAGTTGAAGGTGTTTTAGAAGGGAGATAGTTGAGTTGTTTCAACTTACTACTTTCTAGAGTTTAAGAAAAGAAGCCCTTCACTTCCCATGACTCGGCATCTAGTTGTACCCAATGATGCATTGCTCACAACACCCCGAAGACAGACACCGTCCTTCCTGTACTTTTCTCATCCTAGTGCAGACCCGCAAGTACTAAGAGACCTGGAATGCTTCCTAGAGCCCAGAAACCACAATGAATAAGGCTACATGGATTTTGCTGCATGACAACATGTGTCATGTTAGAAGAGGAACGTTAGATTCAGGTTAGTGGTCAAGTGGGGTCGCCAATTCACTGAAGATTACCGAAGGATGAGCACCTACCAAAGAATGGCAACCTCCAAGTTTCTTTCCTAGAAACTCACTTGTCATCACAAAGGCAATTGTGCTATGAAGAGAACATGTGCAACTAAAGAATTTCTCAGAGACGACTGAGCCCACAACTCTCTAAATCCCAATGAGGAAAGTCAAGTTTCCCTTCAAGCCTTATTTTCCAAAGGGCCCGCAGAGCACTGACCCTGCTGTTTCCTTCTCTATTTTGTACCTCCAACGTGCTTTAGACGGGAGATACTTGAGTTGTTTCAAGTTGCCACATTCTAGAAATTTAACAAAAGAAACCCTTCACCTCCATGCCTCGGCATCTAGCTGTTCCCAAGGCTGCACTTATCACAACTCCCCAAACACACAGGCCGTCCTTCTTGTACGTTTCACAGCCTAGTGCAGATCCGATAGTACTAAGAGACCTGGAATGCTTCGTAGAGCTCAAGAACCACACTGAATAAGGCTACTTAGATTCTGCTGCATGCCAAGCTGTGGCATGATACAAGAGGAACGTTAGCCTGAGGCTAGTGGTCAAAAAGGGTCGCCAATTCACTGAATTGACTGAAGGATGAGCTCCTTCCAAAGCATGGCCACCTCCAAGTTTCTTTCCTAGAAACTCACTTTTCATCACACAGGCAATTGTGCAATGAAGGGAACTTGTGCAACTACAGTGTTTCTCAGGGAGAATTGAGCCCCCACCTCTCTAAATCCCAATGAGGAATATGAAGTTTCCCGTCAAGACTTATTTTCAAAATGGCCAGCAGAGCATCGACCTTGCTGATTCTTTCTCTAATTTGTACATCCAAGGTCATTTAGAAGGGGGATACTTGAGTTGTTTCAACTTGCAACAATCTAGAGGTTTTACCAAAGAGCCCTTAAGAGCCCCTGATTCGGCATCCAGCTTTTCCCAACGATGCATTGCTCACAAAGGCCCAAACACACAGGCCGTGCCTCTAGGACGTTTCTCATCCGAGTGCAGACCCGCCAGTACGAAGAAACCTGGAATGCTACCTAGAGCTCAAGAACCACACTGAATAACGCTACATGGATTCTGCTGCATGCCAATGTGTGGCATGATACAAGAGGAACGTTAGCTTGAGGCTAGTGTTCAATGGGGTCGCCAATTCACTGAAAATTACTGAAGGTTGAGCAGCTACCAAAGTATGGCAACGTCCAAGTTTCTTTCCGAGAAATTCACTTCTCATCACAAAGGGAACTGTGCCATGAAGGGAACATGTGCAACTACAGTATTTCTCACTGAGAATTGATTCCGCAACTCTCTAAATCCCAATGAGGAAAATAAAGTATCCTTTTAAGCCTTATATTCAATATATATATTCCACAGAGAATTAACCCTGTTCTTTCTTTCTCTAGTTTGTAATTCCTAGGCGCTTTAGAAGGGAGATACTTGAGTTGTTTCAACTTACTACTTTCTAGAGTTTAAGAGAAGAAGCCCTTCACTTCCCATGACTCTGCATCTAGCTGTTCCCAATGGTGCATTGCTCACAACTCCCCGAACGCACAGGCCGTCCTTCCTGTACTTTTCTCATCCTAGTGCAGACCCGCAAGTACTAAGAGACCTGGAATGCTTCCTAGAGTTCAAGAACCACACTGAATAAGTCTACAAGGATTCTGCTGCATGCCAACATGTGGCATGATACAAGAGGAACGTTAGCTTGAGGCTAGTGTTCAATGGGGTCGCCAATTCACCGAAGATTACTGAAGGAGGAGCACCTACCAAAGAATGGCAACGTCCAAGTTTCTTTCCGAGAAATTCACTTGTCATCACAAAGGGAATTGTGCCATGAAGGGAACATGTGCAACTACAGTATTTCTCAGTGAGAATGGATCCCGCAACTCTCTAAATCCCAATGAGGAAAATAAAGATCCCCTTTAAGCCATATATTCAAAAGGGTCCACAGAGCATTGATCCTATTGTTTCTTTCTGTATTTTGTAGTTGAAGGTGTTTTAGAAGGGAGATAGTTGAGTTGTTTCAACTTACTACTTTCTAGAGTTTAAGAAAAGAAGCCCTTCACTTCCCATGACTCGGCATCTAGTTGTACCCAATGATGCATTGCTCACAACACCCCGAAGACAGACACCGTCCTTCCTGTACTTTTCTCATCCTAGTGCAGACCCGCAAGTACTAAGAGACCTGGAATGCTTCCTAGAGCCCAGAAACCACAATGAATAAGGCTACATGGATTTTGCTGCATGACAACATGTGTCATGTTAGAAGAGGAACGTTAGATTCAGGTTAGTGGTCAAGTGGGGTCGCCAATTCACTGAAGATTACCGAAGGATGAGCACCTACCAAAGAATGGCAACCTCCAAGTTTCTTTCCTAGAAACTCACTTGTCATCACAAAAGCAATTGTGCTATGAAGAGAACATGTGCAACTAAAGAATTTCTCAGAGACAACTGAGCCCACAACTCTCTAAATCCCAATGAGGAAAGTCAAGTTTCCCTTCAAGCCTTATTTTCCAAAGGGCCCGCAGAGCACTGACCCTGCTGTTTCCTTCTCTATTTTGTACCTCCAACGTGCTTTAGACGGGAGATACTTGAGTTGTTTCAAGTTGCCACATTCTAGAAATTTAACAAAAGAAACCCTTCACCTCCATGCCTCGGCATCTAGCTGTTCCCAAGGCTGCACTTATCACAACTCCCCAAACACACAGGCCGTCCTTCTTGTACGTTTCACAGCCTAGTGCAGATCTGATAGTACTAAGAGACCTGGAATGCTTCGTAGAGCTCAAGAACCACACTGAATAAGGCTACTTAGATTCTGCTGCATGCCAACCTCTGGCATGATACAAGAGGAACGTTAGCCTGAGGCTAGTGGTCAAAAAGGGTCGCCAATTCACTGAATTGACTGAAGGATGAGCTCCTTCCAAAGCATGGCCACCTCCAAGTTTCTTTCCTAGAAACTCACTTTTCATCACACAGGCAATTGTGCAATGAAGGGAACTTGTGCAACTACAGTGTTTCTCAGGGAGAATTGAGCCCCCACCTCTCTAAATCCCAATGAGGAATATGAAGTTTCCCGTCAAGACTTATTTTCAAAATGGCCAGCAGAGCATCGACCTTGCTGATTCTTTCTCTAATTTGTACATCCAAGGTCATTTAGAAGGGGGATACTTGAGTTGTTTCAACTTGCAACAATCTAGAGGTTTTACCAAAGAGCCCTTAAGAGCCCCTGATTCGGCATCCAGCTTTTCCCAAAGATGCATTGCTCACAAAGGCCCAAACACACAGGCCGTGCCTCTAGGACCTTTCTCATCCGAGTGCAGACCCGCCAGTACGAAGAAACCTGGAATGCTACCTAGAGCTCAAGAACCACACTGAATAACGCTACATGGATTCTGCTGCATGCCAATGTGTGGCATGATACAAGAGGAACGTTAGCTTGAGGCTAGTGTTCAATGGGGTCGCCAATTCACTGAAAATTACTGAAGGTTGAGCAGCTACCAAAGTATGGCAACGTCCAAGTTTCTTTCCGAGAAATTCACTTCTCATCACAAAGGGAACTGTGCCATGAAGGGAACATGTGCAACTACAGTATTTCTCACTGAGAATTGATTCCGCAACTCGCTAAATCCCAATGAGGAAAATAAAGTATCCTTTTAAGCCTTATATTCAATATATATATTCCACAGAGAATTAACCCTGTTCTTTCTTTCTCTAGTTTGTAATTCCAAGGCGCTTTAGAAGGGAGATACTTGAGTTGTTTCAACTTACTACTTTCTAGAGTTTAAGAGAAGAAGCCCTTCACTTCCCATGACTCGGCATCTAGCTGTTCCCAATGGTGCATTGCTCACAACTCCCCGAACGCACAGGCCGTCCTTCCTGTACTTTTCTCATCCTAGTGCAGACCCGCAAGTACTAAGAGACCTGGAATGCTTCCTAGAGTTCAAGAACCACACTTAATAAGTCTACAAGGATTCTGCTGCATGCCAACATGTGGCATGATACAAGAGGAACGTTAGCTTGAGGCTAGTGTTCAATGGGGTCGCCAATTCACCGAAGATTACTGAAGGAGGAGCACCTACCAAAGAATGGCAACGTCCAAGTTTCTTTCCGAGAAATTCACTTGTCATCACAAAGGGAATTGTGCCATGAAGGGAACATGTGCAACTACAGTATTTCTCAGTGAGAATGGATCCCGCAACTCTCTAAATCCCAATGAGGAAAATAAAGATCCCCTTTAAGCCATATATTCAAAAGGGTCCACAGAGCATTGATCCTATTGTTTCTTTCTGTATTTTGTAGTTGAAGGTGTTTTAGAAGGGAGATAGTTGAGTTGTTTCAACTTACTACTTTCTAGAGTTTAAGAAAAGAAGCCCTTCACTTCCCATGACTCGGCATCTAGTTGTACCCAATGATGCATTGCTCACAACACCCCGAAGACAGACACCGTCCTTCCTGTACTTTTCTCATCCTAGTGCAGACCCGCAAGTACTAAGAGACCTGGAATGCTTCCTAGAGCCCAGAAACCACAATGAATAAGGCTACATGGATTTTGCTGCATGACAACATGTGTCATGTTAGAAGAGGAACGTTAGATTCAGGTTAGTGGTCAAGTGGGGTCGCCAATTCACTGAAGATTACCGAAGGATGAGCACCTACCAAAGAATGGCAACCTCCAAGTTTCTTTCCTAGAAACTCACTTGTCATCACAAAGGCAATTGTGCTATGAAGAGAACATGTGCAACTAAAGAATTTCTCAGAGACAACTGAGCCCACAACTCTCTAAATCCCAATGAGGAAAGTCAAGTTTCCCTTCAAGCCTTATTTTCCAAAGGGCCCGCAGAGCACTGACCCTGCTGTTTCCTTCTCTATTTTGTACCTCCAACGTGCTTTAGACGGGAGATACTTGAGTTGTTTCAAGTTGCCACATTCTAGAAATTTAACAAAAGAAACCCTTCACCTCCATGCCTCGGCATCTAGCTGTTCCCAAGGCTGCACTTATCACAACTCCCCAAACACACAGGCCGTCCTTCTTGTACGTTTCACAGCCTAGTGCAGGTCTGATAGTACTAAGAGACCTGGAATGCTTCGTAGAGCTCAAGAACCACACTGAATAAGGCTACTTAGATTCTGCTGCATGCCAACCTCTGGCATGATACAAGAGGAACGTTAGCCTGAGGCTAGTGGTCAAAAAGGGTCGCCAATTCACTGAATTGACTGAAGGATGAGCTCCTTCCAAAGCATGGCCACCTCCAAGTTTCTTTCCTAGAAACTCACTTTTCATCACACAGGCAATTGTGCAATGAAGGGAACTTGTGCAACTACAGTGTTTCTCAGGGAGAATTGAGCCCCCACCTCTCTAAATCCCAATGAGGAATATGAAGTTTCCCGTCAAGACTTATTTTCAAAATGGCCAGCAGAGCATCGACCTTGCTGATTCTTTCTCTAATTTGTACATCCAAGGTCATTTAGAAGGGGGATACTTGAGTTGTTTCAACTTGCAACAATCTAGAGGTTTTACCAAAGAGCCCTTAAGAGCCCCTGATTCGGCATCCAGCTTTTCCCAACGATGCATTGCTCACAAAGGCCCAAACACACAGGCCGTGCCTCTAGGACGTTTCTCATCCGAGTGCAGACCCGCCAGTACGAAGAAACCTGGAATGCTACCTAGAGCTCAAGAACCACACTGAATAACGCTACATGGATTCTGCTGCATGCCAATGTGTGGCATGATACAAGAGGAACGTTAGCTTGAGGCTAGTGTTCAATGGGGTCGCCAATTCACTGAAAATTACTGAAGGTTGAGCAGCTACCAAAGTATGGCAACGTCCAAGTTTCTTTCCGAGAAATTCACTTCTCATCACAAAGGGAACTGTGCCATGAAGGGAACATGTGCAACTACAGTATTTCTCACTGAGAATTGATTCCGCAACTCGCTAAATCCCAATGAGGAAAATAAAGTATCCTTTTAAGCCTTATATTCAATATATATATTCCACAGAGAATTAACCCTGTTCTTTCTTTCTCTAGTTTGTAATTCCAAGGCGCTTTAGAAGGGAGATACTTGAGTTGTTTCAACTTACTACTTTCTAGAGTTTAAGAGAAGAAGCCCTTCACTTCCCATGACTCGGCATCTAGCTGTTCCCAATGGTGCATTGCTCACAACTCCCCGAACGCACAGGCCGTCCTTCCTGTACTTTTCTCATCCTAGTGCAGACCCGCAAGTACTAAGAGACCTGGAATGCTTCCTAGAGTTCAAGAACCACACTGAATAAGTCTACAAGGATTCTGCTGCATGCCAACATGTGGCATGATACAAGAGGAACGTTAGCTTGAGGCTAGTGTTCAATGGGGTCGCCAATTCACCGAAGATTACTGAAGGAGGAGCACCTACCAAAGAATGGCAACGTCCAAGTTTCTTTCCGAGAAATTCACTTGTCATCACAAAGGGAATTGTGCCATGAAGGGAACATGTGCAACGACAGTATTTCTCAGTGAGAATGGATCCCGCAACTCTCTAAATCCCAATGAGGAAAATAAAGATCCCCTTTAAGCCATATATTCAAAAGGGTCCACAGAGCATTGATCCTATTGTTTCTTTCTGTATTTTGTAGTTGAAGGTGTTTTAGAAGGGAGATAGTTGAGTTGTTTCAACTTACTACTTTCTAGAGTTTAAGAAAAGAAGCCCTTCACTTCCCATGACTCGGCATCTAGTTGTACCCAATGATGCATTGCTCACAACACCCCGAAGACAGACACCGTCCTTCCTGTACTTTTCTCATCCTAGTGCAGACCCGCAAGTACTAAGAGACCTGGAATGCTTCCTAGAGCCCAGAAACCACAATGAATAAGGCTACATGGATTTTGCTGCATGACAACATGTGTCATGTTAGAAGAGGAACGTTAGATTCAGGTTAGTGGTCAAGTGGGGTCGCCAATTCACTGAAGATTACCGAAGGATGAGCACCTACCAAAGAATGGCAACCTCCAAGTTTCTTTCCTAGAAACTCACTTGTCATCACAAAGGCAATTGTGCTATGAAGAGAACATGTGCAACTAAAGAATTTCTCAGAGACAACTGAGCCCACAACTCTCTAAATCCCAATGAGGAAAGTCAAGTTTCCCTTCAAGCCTTATTTTCCAAAGGGCCCGCAGAGCACTGACCCTGCTGTTTCCTTCTCTATTTTGTACCTCCAACGTGCTTTAGACGGGAGATACTTGAGTTGTTTCAAGTTGCCACATTCTAGAAATTTAACAAAAGAAACCCTTCACCTCCATGCCTCGGCATCTAGCTGTTCCCAAGGCTGCACTTATCACAACTCCCCAAACACACAGGCCGTCCTTCTTGTACGTTTCACAGCCTAGTGCAGATCTGATAGTACTAAGAGACCTGGAATGCTTCGTAGAGCTCAAGAACCACACTGAATAAGGCTACGTAGATTCTGCTGCATGCCAACCTCTGGCATGATACAAGAGGAACGTTAGCCTGAGGCTAGTGGTCAAAAAGGGTCGCCAATTCACTGAATTGACTGAAGGATGAGCTCCTTCCAAAGCATGGCCACCTCCAAGTTTCTTTCCTAGAAACTCACTTTTCATCACACAGGCAATTGTGCAATGAAGGGAACTTGTGCAACTACAGTGTTTCTCAGGGAGAATTGAGCCCCCACCTCTCTAAATCCCAATGAGGAATATGAAGTTTCCCGTCAAGACTTATTTTCAAAATGGCCAGCAGAGCATCGACCTTGCTGATTCTTTCTCTAATTTGTACATCCAAGGTCATTTAGAAGGGGGATACTTGAGTTGTTTCAACTTGCAACAATCTAGAGGTTTTACCAAAGAGCCCTTAAGAGCCCCTGATTCGGCATCCAGCTTTTCCCAACGATGCATTGCTCACAAAGGCCCAAACACACAGGCCGTGCCTCTAGGACGTTTCTCATCCGAGTGCAGACCCGCCAGTACGAAGAAACCTGGAATGCTACCTAGAGCTCAAGAACCACACTGAATAACGCTACATGGATTCTGCTGCATGCCAATGTGTGGCATGATACAAGAGGAACGTTAGCTTGAGGCTAGTGTTCAATGGGGTCGCCAATTCACTGAAAATTACTGAAGGTTGAGCAGCTACCAAAGTATGGCAACGTCCAAGTTTCTTTCCGAGAAATTCACTTCTCATCACAAAGGGAACTGTGCCATGAAGGGAACATGTGCAACTACAGTATTTCTCACTGAGAATTGATTCCGCAACTCGCTAAATCCCAATGAGGAAAATAAAGTATCCTTTTAAGCCTTATATTCAATATATATATTCCACAGAGAATTAACCCTGTTCTTTCTTTCTCTAGTTTGTAATTCCAAGGCGCTTTAGAAGGGAGATACTTGAGTTGTTTCAACTTACTACTTTCTAGAGTTTAAGAGAAGAAGCCCTTCACTTCCCATGACTCGGCATCTAGCTGTTCCCAATGGTGCATTGCTCACAACTCCCCGAACGCACAGGCCGTCCTTCCTGTACTTTTCTCATCCTAGTGCAGACCCGCAAGTACTAAGAGACCTGGAATGCTTCCTAGAGTTCAAGAACCACACTGAATAAGTCTACAAGGATTCTGCTGCATGCCAACATGTGGCATGATACAAGAGGAACGTTAGCTTGAGGCTAGTGTTCAATGGGGTCGCCAATTCACCGAAGATTACTGAAGGAGGAGCACCTACCAAAGAATGGCAACGTCCAAGTTTCTTTCCGAGAAATTCACTTGTCATCACAAAGGGAATTGTGCCATGAAGGGAACATGTGCAACGACAGTATTTCTCAGTGAGAATGGATCCCGCAACTCTCTAAATCCCAATGAGGAAAATAAAGATCCCCTTTAAGCCATATATTCAAAAGGGTCCACAGAGCATTGATCCTATTGTTTCTTTCTGTATTTTGTAGTTGAAGGTGTTTTAGAAGGGAGATAGTTGAGTTGTTTCAACTTACTACTTTCTAGAGTTTAAGAAAAGAAGCCCTTCACTTCCCATGACTCGGCATCTAGTTGTACCCAATGATGCATTGCTCACAACACCTCGAAGACAGACACCGTCCTTCCTGTACTTTTCTCATCCTAGTGCAGACCCACAAGTACTAAGAGACCTGGAATGCTTCCTAGAGCCCAGAAACCACAATGAATAAGGCTACATGGATTTTGCTGCATGACAACATGTGTCATGTTAGAAGAGGAACGTTAGATTCAGGTTAGTGGTCAAGTGGGGTCGCCAATTCACTGAAGATTACCGAAGGATGAGCACCTACCAAAGAATGGCAACCTCCAAGTTTCTTTCCTAGAAACTCACTTGTCATCACAAAGGCAATTGTGCTATGAAGAGAACATGTGCAACTAAAGAATTTCTCAGAGACAACTGAGCCCACAACTCTCTAAATCCCAATGAGGAAAGTCAAGTTTCCCTTCAAGCCTTATTTTCCAAAGGGCCCGCAGAGCACTGACCCTGCTGTTTCCTTCTCTATTTTGTACCTCCAACGTGCTTTAGACGGGAGATACTTGAGTTGTTTCAAGTTGCCACATTCTAGAAATTTAACAAAAGAAACCCTTCACCTCCATGCCTCGGCATCTAGCTGTTCCCAAGGCTGCACTTATCACAACTCCCCAAACACACAGGCCGTCCTTCTTGTACGTTTCACAGCCTAGTGCAGATCTGATAGTACTAAGAGACCTGGAATGCTTCGTAGAGCTCAAGAACCACACTGAATAAGGCTACGTAGATTCTGCTGCATGCCAACCTCTGGCATGATACAAGAGGAACGTTAGCCTGAGGCTAGTGGTCAAAAAGGGTCGCCAATTCACTGAATTGACTGAAGGATGAGCTCCTTCCAAAGCATGGCCACCTCCAAGTTTCTTTCCTAGAAACTCACTTTTCATCACACAGGCAATTGTGCAATGAAGGGAACTTGTGCAACTACAGTGTTTCTCAGGGAGAATTGAGCCCCCACCTCTCTAAATCCCAATGAGGAATATGAAGTTTCCCGTCAAGACTTATTTTCAAAATGGCCAGCAGAGCATCGACCTTGCTGATTCTTTCTCTAATTTGTACATCCAAGGTCATTTAGAAGGGGGATACTTGAGTTGTTTCAACTTGCAACAATCTAGAGGTTTTACCAAAGAGCCCTTAAGAGCCCCTGATTCGGCATCCAGCTTTTCCCAACGATGCATTGCTCACAAAGGCCCAAACACACAGGCCGTGCCTCTAGGACGTTTCTCATCCGAGTGCAGACCCGCCAGTACGAAGAAACCTGGAATGCTACCTAGAGCTCAAGAACCACACTGAATAACGCTACATGGATTCTGCTGCATGCCAATGTGTGGCATGATACAAGAGGAACGTTAGCTTGAGGCTAGTGTTCAATGGGGTCGCCAATTCACTGAAAATTACTGAAGGTTGAGCAGCTACCAAAGTATGGCAACGTCCAAGTTTCTTTCCGAGAAATTCACTTCTCATCACAAAGGGAACTGTGCCATGAAGGGAACATGTGCAACTACAGTATTTCTCACTGAGAATTGATTCCGCAACTCGCTAAATCCCAATGAGGAAAATAAAGTATCCTTTTAAGCCTTATATTCAATATATATATTCCACAGAGAATTAACCCTGTTCTTTCTTTCTCTAGTTTGTAATTCCAAGGCGCTTTAGAAGGGAGATACTTGAGTTGTTTCAACTTACTACTTTCTAGAGTTTAAGAGAAGAAGCCCTTCACTTCCCATGACTCGGCATCTAGCTGTTCCCAATGGTGCATTGCTCACAACTCCCCGAACGCACAGGCCGTCCTTCCTGTACTTTTCTCATCCTAGTGCAGACCCGCAAGTACTAAGAGACCTGGAATGCTTCCTAGAGTTCAAGAACCACACTGAATAAGTCTACAAGGATTCTGCTGCATGCCAACATGTGGCATGATACAAGAGGAACGTTAGCTTGAGGCTAGTGTTCAATGGGGTCGCCAATTCACCGAAGATTACTGAAGGAGGAGCACCTACCAAAGAATGGCAACGTCCAAGTTTCTTTCCGAGAAATTCACTTGTCATCACAAAGGGAATTGTGCCATGAAGGGAACATGTGCAACGACAGTATTTCTCAGTGAGAATGGATCCCGCAACTCTCTAAATCCCAATGAGGAAAATAAAGATCCCCTTTAAGCCATATATTCAAAAGGGTCCACAGAGCATTGATCCTATTGTTTCTTTCTGTATTTTGTAGTTGAAGGTGTTTTAGAAGGGAGATAGTTGAGTTGTTTCAACTTACTACTTTCTAGAGTTTAAGAAAAGAAGCCCTTCACTTCCCATGACTCGGCATCTAGTTGTACCCAATGATGCATTGCTCACAACACCTCGAAGACAGACACCGTCCTTCCTGTACTTTTCTCATCCTAGTGCAGACCCACAAGTACTAAGAGACCTGGAATGCTTCCTAGAGCCCAGAAACCACAATGAATAAGGCTACATGGATTTTGCTGCATGACAACATGTGTCATGTTAGAAGAGGAACGTTAGATTCAGGTTAGTGGTCAAGTGGGGTCGCCAATTCACTGAAGATTACCGAAGGATGAGCACCTACCAAAGAATGGCAACCTCCAAGTTTCTTTCCTAGAAACTCACTTGTCATCACAAAGGCAATTGTGCTATGAAGAGAACATGTGCAACTAAAGAATTTCTCAGAGACAACTGAGCCCACAACTCTCTAAATCCCAATGAGGAAAGTCAAGTTTCCCTTCAAGCCTTATTTTCCAAAGGGCCCGCAGAGCACTGACCCTGCTGTTTCCTTCTCTATTTTGTACCTCCAACGTGCTTTAGACGGGAGATACTTGAGTTGTTTCAAGTTGCCACATTCTAGAAATTTAACAAAAGAAACCCTTCACCTCCATGCCTCGGCATCTAGCTGTTCCCAAGGCTGCACTTATCACAACTCCCCAAACACACAGGCCGTCCTTCTTGTACGTTTCACAGCCTAGTGCAGATCTGATAGTACTAAGAGACCTGGAATGCTTCGTAGAGCTCAAGAACCACACTGAATAAGGCTACGTAGATTCTGCTGCATGCCAACCTCTGGCATGATACAAGAGGAACGTTAGCCTGAGGCTAGTGGTCAAAAAGGGTCGCCAATTCACTGAATTGACTGAAGGATGAGCTCCTTCCAAAGCATGGCCACCTCCAAGTTTCTTTCCTAGAAACTCACTTTTCATCACACAGGCAATTGTGCAATGAAGGGAACTTGTGCAACTACAGTGTTTCTCAGGGAGAATTGAGCCCCCACCTCTCTAAATCCCAATGAGGAATATGAAGTTTCCCGTCAAGACTTATTTTCAAAATGGCCAGCAGAGCATCGACCTTGCTGATTCTTTCTCTAATTTGTACATCCAAGGTCATTTAGAAGGGGGATACTTGAGTTGTTTCAACTTGCAACAATCTAGAGGTTTTACCAAAGAGCCCTTAAGAGCCCCTGATTCGGCATCCAGCTTTTCCCAACGATGCATTGCTCACAAAGGCCCAAACACACAGGCCGTGCCTCTAGGACGTTTCTCATCCGAGTGCAGACCCGCCAGTACTAAGAAACCTGGAATGCTACCTAGAGCTCAAGAACCACACTGAATAACGCTACATGGATTCTGCTGCATGCCAATCTGTGGCATGATACAAGAGGAACGTTAGCTTGAGGCTAGTGTTCAATGGGGTCGCCAATTCACTGAAAATGACTGAAGGTTGAGCAGCTACCAAAGTATGGCAACGTCCAAGTTTCTTTCCGAGAAATTCACTTCTCATCACAAAGGGAACTGTGCCATGAAGGGAACATGTGCAACTACAGTATTTCTCACTGAGAATTGATTCCGCAACTCGCTAAATCCCAATGAGGAAAATAAAGTATCCTTTTAAGCCTTATATTCAATATATATATTCCACAGAGAATTAACCCTGTTCTTTCTTTCTCTAGTTTGTAATTCCAAGGCGCTTTAGAAGGGAGATACTTGAGTTGTTTCAACTTACTACTTTCTAGAGTTTAAGAGAAGAAGCCCTTCACTTCCCATGACTCGGCATCTAGCTGTTCCCAATGGTGCATTGCTCACAACTCCCCGAACGCACAGGCCGTCCTTCCTGTACTTTTCTCATCCTAGTGCAGACCCGCAAGTACTAAGAGACCTGGAATGCTTCCTAGAGTTCAAGAACCACACTGAATAAGTCTACAAGGATTCTGCTGCATGCCAACATGTGGCATGATACAAGAGGAACGTTAGCTTGAGGCTAGTGTTCAATGGGGTCGCCAATTCACCGAAGATTACTGAAGGAGGAGCACCTACCAAAGAATGGCAACGTCCAAGTTTCTTTCCGAGAAATTCACTTGTCATCACAAAGGGAATTGTGCCATGAAGGGAACATGTGCAACTACAGTATTTCTCAGTGAGAATGGATCCCGCAACTCTCTAAATCCCAATGAGGAAAATAAAGATCCCCTTTAAGCCATATATTCAAAAGGGTCCACAGAGCATTGATCCTATTGTTTCTTTCTGTATTTTGTAGTTGAAGGTGTTTTAGAAGGGAGATAGTTGAGTTGTTTCAACTTACTACTTTCTAGAGTTTAAGAAAAGAAGCCCTTCACTTCCCATGACTCGGCATCTAGTTGTACCCAATGATGCATTGCTCACAACACCTCGAAGACAGACACCGTCCTTCCTGTACTTTTCTCATCCTAGTGCAGACCCGCAAGTACTAAGAGACCTGGAATGCTTCCTAGAGCCCAGAAACCACAATGAATAAGGCTACATGGATTTTGCTGCATGACAACATGTGTCATGTTAGAAGAGGAACGTTAGATTCAGGTTAGTGGTCAAGTGGGGTCGCCAATTCACTGAAGATTACCGAAGGATGAGCACCTACCAAAGAATGGCAACCTCCAAGTTTCTTTCCTAGAAACTCACTTGTCATCACAAAGGCAATTGTGCTATGAAGAGAACATGTGCAACTAAAGAATTTCTCAGAGACAACTGAGCCCACAACTCTCTAAATCCCAATGAGGAAAGTCAAGTTTCCCTTCAAGCCTTATTTTCCAAAGGGCCCGCAGAGCACTGACCCTGCTGTTTCCTTCTCTATTTTGTACCTCCAACGTGCTTTAGACGGGAGATACTTGAGTTGTTTCAAGTTGCCACATTCTAGAAATTTAACAAAAGAAACCCTTCACCTCCATGCCTCGGCATCTAGCTGTTCCCAAGGCTGCACTTATCACAACTCCCCAAACACACAGGCCGTCCTTCTTGTACGTTTCACAGCCTAGTGCAGATCTGATAGTACTAAGAGACCTGGAATGCTTCGTAGAGCTCAAGAACCACACTGAATAAGGCTACTTAGATTCTGCTGCATGCCAACCTCTGGCATGATACAAGAGGAACGTTAGCCTGAGGCTAGTGGTCAAAAAGGGTCGCCAATTCACTGAATTGACTGAAGGATGAGCTCCTTCCAAAGCATGGCCACCTCCAAGTTTCTTTCCTAGAAACTCACTTTTCATCACACAGGCAATTGTGCAATGAAGGGAACTTGTGCAACTACAGTGTTTCTCAGGGAGAATTGAGCCCCCACCTCTCTAAATCCCAATGAGGAATATGAAGTTTCCCGTCAAGACTTATTTTCAAAATGGCCAGCAGAGCATCGACCTTGCTGATTCTTTCTCTAATTTGTACATCCAAGGTCATTTAGAAGGGGGATACTTGAGTTGTTTCAACTTGCAACAATCTAGAGGTTTTACCAAAGAGCCCTTAAGAGCCCCTGATTCGGCATCCAGCTTTTCCCAACGATGCATTGCTCACAAAGGCCCAAACACACAGGCCGTGCCTCTAGGACGTTTCTCATCCGAGTGCAGACCCGCCAGTACGAAGAAACCTGGAATGCTACCTAGAGCTCAAGAACCACACTGAATAACGCTACATGGATTCTGCTGCATGCCAATGTGTGGCATGATACAAGAGGAACGTTAGCTTGAGGCTAGTGTTCAATGGGGTCGCCAATTCACTGAAAATTACTGAAGGTTGAGCAGCTACCAAAGTATGGCAACGTCCAAGTTTCTTTCCGAGAAATTCACTTCTCATCACAAAGGGAACTGTGCCATGAAGGGAACATGTGCAACTACAGTATTTCTCACTGAGAATTGATTCCGCAGCTCGCTAAATCCCAATGAGGAAAATAAAGTATCCTTTTAAGCCTTATATTCAATATATATATTCCACAGAGAATTAACCCTGTTCTTTCTTTCTCTAGTTTGTAATTCCAAGGCGCTTTAGAAGGGAGATACTTGAGTTGTTTCAACTTACTACTTTCTAGAGTTTAAGAGAAGAAGCCCTTCACTTCCCATGACTCGGCATCTAGCTGTTCCCAATGGTGCATTGCTCACAACTCCCCGAACGCACAGGCCGTCCTTCCTGTACTTTTCTCATCCTAGTGCAGACCCGCAAGTACTAAGAGACCTGGAATGCTTCCTAGAGTTCAAGAACCACACTGAATAAGTCTACAAGGATTCTGCTGCATGCCAACATGTGGCATGATACAAGAGGAACGTTAGCTTGAGGCTAGTGTTCAATGGGGTCGCCAATTCACCGAAGATTACTGAAGGAGGAGCACCTACCAAAGAATGGCAACGTCCAAGTTTCTTTCCGAGAAATTCACTTGTCATCACAAAGGGAATTGTGCCATGAAGGGAACATGTGCAACTACAGTATTTCTCAGTGAGAATGGATCCCGCAACTCTCTAAATCCCAATGAGGAAAATAAAGATCCCCTTTAAGCCATATATTCAAAAGGGTCCACAGAGCATTGATCCTATTGTTTCTTTCTGTATTTTGTAGTTGAAGGTGTTTTAGAAGGGAGATAGTTGAGTTGTTTCAACTTACTACTTTCTAGAGTTTAAGAAAAGAAGCCCTTCACTTCCCATGACTCGGCATCTAGTTGTACCCAATGATGCATTGCTCACAACACCCCGAAGACAGACACCGTCCTTCCTGTACTTTTCTCATCCTAGTGCAGACCCGCAAGTACTAAGAGACCTGGAATGCTTCCTAGAGCCCAGAAACCACAATGAATAAGGCTACATGGATTTTGCTGCATGACAACATGTGTCATGTTAGAAGAGGAACGTTAGATTCAGGTTAGTGGTCAAGTGGGGTCGCCAATTCACTGAAGATTACCGAAGGATGAGCACCTACCAAAGAATGGCAACCTCCAAGTTTCTTTCCTAGAAACTCACTTGTCATCACAAAGGCAATTGTGCTATGAAGAGAACATGTGCAACTAAAGAATTTCTCAGAGACAACTGAGCCCACAACTCTCTAAATCCCAATGAGGAAAGTCAAGTTTCCCTTCAAGCCTTATTTTCCAAAGGGCCCGCAGAGCACTGACCCTGCTGTTTCCTTCTCTATTTTGTACCTCCAACGTGCTTTAGACGGGAGATACTTGAGTTGTTTCAAGTTGCCACATTCTAGAAATTTAACAAAAGAAACCCTTCACCTCCATGCCTCGGCATCTAGCTGTTCCCAAGGCTGCACTTATCACAACTCCCCAAACACACAGGCCGTCCTTCTTGTACGTTTCACAGCCTAGTGCAGATCCGATAGTACTAAGAGACCTGGAATGCTTCGTAGAGCTCAAGAACCACACTGAATAAGGCTACGTAGATTCTGCTGCATGCCAACCTCTGGCATGATACAAGAGGAACGTTAGCCTGAGGCTAGTGGTCAAAAAGGGTCGCCAATTCACTGAATTGACTGAAGGATGAGCTCCTTCCAAAGCATGGCCACCTCCAAGTTTCTTTCCTAGAAACTCACTTTTCATCACACAGGCAATTGTGCAATGAAGGGAACTTGTGCAACTACAGTGTTTCTCAGGGAGAATTGAGCCCCCACCTCTCTAAATCCCAATGAGGAATATGAAGTTTCCCGTCAAGACTTATTTTCAAAATGGCCAGCAGAGCATCGACCTTGCTGATTCTTTCTCTAATTTGTACATCCAAGGTCATTTAGAAGGGGGATACTTGAGTTGTTTCAACTTGCAACAATCTAGAGGTTTTACCAAAGAGCCCTTAAGAGCCCCTGATTCGGCATCCAGCTTTTCCCAACGATGCATTGCTCACAAAGGCCCAAACACACAGGCCGTGCCTCTAGGACGTTTCTCATCCGAGTGCAGACCCGCCAGTACGAAGAAACCTGGAATGCTACCTAGAGCTCAAGAACCACACTGAATAACGCTACATGGATTCTGCTGCATGCCAATGTGTGGCATGATACAAGAGGAACGTTAGCTTGAGGCTAGTGTTCAATGGGGTCGCCAATTCACTGAAAATTACTGAAGGTTGAGCAGCTACCAAAGTATGGCAACGTCCAAGTTTCTTTCCGAGAAATTCACTTCTCATCACAAAGGGAACTGTGCCATGAAGGGAACATGTGCAACTACAGTATTTCTCACTGAGAATTGATTCCGCAACTCTCTAAATCCCAATGAGGAAAATAAAGTATCCTTTTAAGCCTTATATTCAATATATATATTCCACAGAGAATTAACCCTGTTCTTTCTTTCTCTAGTTTGTAATTCCAAGGCGCTTTAGAAGGGAGATACTTGAGTTGTTTCAACTTACTACTTTCTAGAGTTTAAGAGAAGAAGCCCTTCACTTCCCATGACTCGGCATCTAGCTGTTCCCAATGGTGCATTGCTCACAACTCCCCGAACGCACAGGCCGTCCTTCCTGTACTTTTCTCATCCTAGTGCAGACCCGCAAGTACTAAGAGACCTGGAATGCTTCCTAGAGTTCAAGAACCACACTGAATAAGTCTACAAGGATTCTGCTGCATGCCAACATGTGGCATGATACAAGAGGAACGTTAGCTTGAGGCTAGTGTTCAATGGGGTCGCCAATTCACCGAAGATTACTGAAGGAGGAGCACCTACCAAAGAATGGCAACGTCCAAGTTTCTTTCCGAGAAATTCACTTGTCATCACAAAGGGAATTGTGCCATGAAGGGAACATGTGCAACTACAGTATTTCTCAGTGAGAATGGATCCCGCAACTCTCTAAATCCCAATGAGGAAAATAAAGATCCCCTTTAAGCCATATATTCAAAAGGGTCCACAGAGCATTGATCCTATTGTTTCTTTCTGTATTTTGTAGTTGAAGGTGTTTTAGAAGGGAGATAGTTGAGTTGTTTCAACTTACTACTTTCTAGAGTTTAAGAAAAGAAGCCCTTCACTTCCCATGACTCGGCATCTAGTTGTACCCAATGATGCATTGCTCACAACACCTCGAAGACAGACACCGTCCTTCCTGTACTTTTCTCATCCTAGTGCAGACCCGCAAGTACTAAGAGACCTGGAATGCTTCCTAGAGCCCAGAAACCACAATGAATAAGGCTACATGGATTTTGCTGCATGACAACATGTGTCATGTTAGAAGAGGAACGTTAGATTCAGGTTAGTGGTCAAGTGGGGTCGCCAATTCACTGAAGATTACCGAAGGATGAGCACCTACCAAAGAATGGCAACCTCCAAGTTTCTTTCCTAGAAACTCACTTGTCATCACAAAGGCAATTGTGCTATGAAGAGAACATGTGCAACTAAAGAATTTCTCAGAGACAACTGAGCCCACAACTCTCTAAATCCCAATGAGGAAAGTCAAGTTTCCCTTCAAGCCTTATTTTCCAAAGGGCCCGCAGAGCACTGACCCTGCTGTTTCCTTCTCTATTTTGTACCTCCAACGTGCTTTAGACGGGAGATACTTGAGTTGTTTCAAGTTGCCACATTCTAGAAATTTAACAAAAGAAACCCTTCACCTCCATGCCTCGGCATCTAGCTGTTCCCAAGGCTGCACTTATCACAACTCCCCAAACACACAGGCCGTCCTTCTTGTACGTTTCACAGCCTAGTGCAGATCTGATAGTACTAAGAGACCTGGAATGCTTCGTAGAGCTCAAGAACCACACTGAATAAGGCTACTTAGATTCTGCTGCATGCCAACCTCTGGCATGATACAAGAGGAACGTTAGCCTGAGGCTAGTGGTCAAAAAGGGTCGCCAATTCACTGAATTGACTGAAGGATGAGCTCCTTCCAAAGCATGGCCACCTCCAAGTTTCTTTCCTAGAAACTCACTTTTCATCACACAGGCAATTGTGCAATGAAGGGAACTTGTGCAACTACAGTGTTTCTCAGGGAGAATTGAGCCCCCACCTCTCTAAATCCCAATGAGGAATATGAAGTTTCCCGTCAAGACTTATTTTCAAAATGGCCAGCAGAGCATCGACCTTGCTGATTCTTTCTCTAATTTGTACATCCAAGGTCATTTAGAAGGGGGATACTTGAGTTGTTTCAACTTGCAACAATCTAGAGGTTTTACCAAAGAGCCCTTAAGAGCCCCTGATTCGGCATCCAGCTTTTCCCAACGATGCATTGCTCACAAAGGCCCAAACACACAGGCCGTGCCTCTAGGACGTTTCTCATCCGAGTGCAGACCCGCCAGTACGAAGAAACCTGGAATGCTACCTAGAGCTCAAGAACCACACTGAATAACGCTACATGGATTCTGCTGCATGCCAATGTGTGGCATGATACAAGAGGAACGTTAGCTTGAGGCTAGTGTTCAATGGGGTCGCCAATTCACTGAAAATTACTGAAGGTTGAGCAGCTACCAAAGTATGGCAACGTCCAAGTTTCTTTCCGAGAAATTCACTTCTCATCACAAAGGGAACTGTGCCATGAAGGGAACATGTGCAACTACAGTATTTCTCACTGAGAATTGATTCCGCAACTCGCTAAATCCCAATGAGGAAAATAAAGTATCCTTTTAAGCCTTATATTCAATATATATATTCCACAGAGAATTAACCCTGTTCTTTCTTTCTCTAGTTTGTAATTCCAAGGCGCTTTAGAAGGGAGATACTTGAGTTGTTTCAACTTACTACTTTCTAGAGTTTAAGAGAAGAAGCCCTTCACTTCCCATGACTCGGCATCTAGCTGTTCCCAATGGTGCATTGCTCACAACTCCCCGAACGCACAGGCCGTCCTTCCTGTACTTTTCTCATCCTAGTGCAGACCCGCAAGTACTAAGAGACCTGGAATGCTTCCTAGAGTTCAAGAACCACACTGAATAAGTCTACAAGGATTCTGCTGCATGCCAACATGTGGCATGATACAAGAGGAACGTTAGCTTGAGGCTAGTGTTCAATGGGGTCGCCAATTCACCGAAGATTACTGAAGGAGGAGCACCTACCAAAGAATGGCAACGTCCAAGTTTCTTTCCGAGAAATTCACTTGTCATCACAAAGGGAATTGTGCCATGAAGGGAACATGTGCAACTACAGTATTTCTCAGTGAGAATGGATCCCGCAACTCTCTAAATCCCAATGAGGAAAATAAAGATCCCCTTTAAGCCATATATTCAAAAGGGTCCACAGAGCATTGATCCTATTGTTTCTTTCTGTATTTTGTAGTTGAAGGTGTTTTAGAAGGGAGATAGTTGAGTTGTTTCAACTTACTACTTTCTAGAGTTTAAGAAAAGAAGCCCTTCACTTCCCATGACTCGGCATCTAGTTGTACCCAATGATGCATTGCTCACAACACCCCGAAGACAGACACCGTCCTTCCTGTACTTTTCTCATCCTAGTGCAGACCCGCAAGTACTAAGAGACCTGGAATGCTTCCTAGAGCCCAGAAACCACAATGAATAAGGCTACATGGATTTTGCTGCATGACAACATGTGTCATGTTAGAAGAGGAACGTTAGATTCAGGTTAGTGGTCAAGTGGGGTCGCCAATTCACTGAAGATTACCGAAGGATGAGCACCTACCAAAGAATGGCAACCTCCAAGTTTCTTTCCTAGAAACTCACTTGTCATCACAAAGGCAATTGTGCTATGAAGAGAACATGTGCAACTAAAGAATTTCTCAGAGACAACTGAGCCCACAACTCTCTAAATCCCAATGAGGAAAGTCAAGTTTCCCTTCAAGCCTTATTTTCCAAAGGGCCCGCAGAGCACTGACCCTGCTGTTTCCTTCTCTATTTTGTACCTCCAACGTGCTTTAGACGGGAGATACTTGAGTTGTTTCAAGTTGCCACATTCTAGAAATTTAACAAAAGAAACCCTTCACCTCCATGCCTCGGCATCTAGCTGTTCCCAAGGCTGCACTTATCACAACTCCCCAAACACACAGGCCGTCCTTCTTGTACGTTTCACAGCCTAGTGCAGATCCGATAGTACTAAGAGACCTGGAATGCTTCGTAGAGCTCAAGAACCACACTGAATAAGGCTACGTAGATTCTGCTGCATGCCAACCTCTGGCATGATACAAGAGGAACGTTAGCCTGAGGCTAGTGGTCAAAAAGGGTCGCCAATTCACTGAATTGACTGAAGGATGAGCTCCTTCCAAAGCATGGCCACCTCCAAGTTTCTTTCCTAGAAACTCACTTTTCATCACACAGGCAATTGTGCAATGAAGGGAACTTGTGCAACTACAGTGTTTCTCAGGGAGAATTGAGCCCCCACCTCTCTAAATCCCAATGAGGAATATGAAGTTTCCCGTCAAGACTTATTTTCAAAATGGCCAGCAGAGCATCGACCTTGCTGATTCTTTCTCTAATTTGTACATCCAAGGTCATTTAGAAGGGGGATACTTGAGTTGTTTCAACTTGCAACAATCTAGAGGTTTTACCAAAGAGCCCTTAAGAGCCCCTGATTCGGCATCCAGCTTTTCCCAACGATGCATTGCTCACAAAGGCCCAAACACACAGGCCGTGCCTCTAGGACGTTTCTCATCCGAGTGCAGACCCGCCAGTACGAAGAAACCTGGAATGCTACCTAGAGCTCAAGAACCACACTGAATAACGCTACATGGATTCTGCTGCATGCCAATGTGTGGCATGATACAAGAGGAACGTTAGCTTGAGGCTAGTGTTCAATGGGGTCGCCAATTCACTGAAAATTACTGAAGGTTGAGCAGCTACCAAAGTATGGCAACGTCCAAGTTTCTTTCCGAGAAATTCACTTCTCATCACAAAGGGAACTGTGCCATGAAGGGAACATGTGCAACTACAGTATTTCTCACTGAGAATTGATTCCGCAACTCTCTAAATCCCAATGAGGAAAATAAAGTATCCTTTTAAGCCTTATATTCAATATATATATTCCACAGAGAATTAACCCTGTTCTTTCTTTCTCTAGTTTGTAATTCCAAGGCGCTTTAGAAGGGAGATACTTGAGTTGTTTCAACTTACTACTTTCTAGAGTTTAAGAGAAGAAGCCCTTCACTTCCCATGACTCGGCATCTAGCTGTTCCCAATGGTGCATTGCTCACAACTCCCCGAACGCACAGGCCGTCCTTCCTGTACTTTTCTCATCCTAGTGCAGACCCGCAAGTACTAAGAGACCTGGAATGCTTCCTAGAGTTCAAGAACCACACTGAATAAGTCTACAAGGATTCTGCTGCATGCCAACATGTGGCATGATACAAGAGGAACGTTAGCTTGAGGCTAGTGTTCAATGGGGTCGCCAATTCACCGAAGATTACTGAAGGAGGAGCACCTACCAAAGAATGGCAACGTCCAAGTTTCTTTCCGAGAAATTCACTTGTCATCACAAAGGGAATTGTGCCATGAAGGGAACATGTGCAACTACAGTATTTCTCAGTGAGAATGGATCCCGCAACTCTCTAAATCCCAATGAGGAAAATAAAGATCCCCTTTAAGCCATATATTCAAAAGGGTCCACAGAGCATTGATCCTATTGTTTCTTTCTGTATTTTGTAGTTGAAGGTGTTTTAGAAGGGAGATAGTTGAGTTGTTTCAACTTACTACTTTCTAGAGTTTAAGAAAAGAAGCCCTTCACTTCCCATGACTCGGCATCTAGTTGTACCCAATGATGCATTGCTCACAACACCCCGAAGACAGACACCGTCCTTCCTGTACTTTTCTCATCCTAGTGCAGACCCGCAAGTACTAAGAGACCTGGAATGCTTCCTAGAGCCCAGAAACCACAATGAATAAGGCTACATGGATTTTGCTGCATGACAAAATGTGTCATGTTAGAAGAGGAACGTTAGATTCAGGTTAGTGGTCAAGTGGGGTCGCCAATTCACTGAAGATTACCGAAGGATGAGCACCTACCAAAGAATGGCAACCTCCAAGTTTCTTTCCTAGAAACTCACTTGTCATCACAAAGGCAATTGTGCTATGAAGAGAACATGTGCAACTAAAGAATTTCTCAGAGAGGACTGAGCCCACAACTCTCTAAATCCCAATGAGGAAAGTCAAGTTTCCCTTCAAGCCTTATTTTCCAAAGGGCCCGCAGAGTACTGACCCTGCTGTTTCCTTCTCTATTTTGTACCTCCAACGTGCTTTAGACGGGAGATACTTGAGTTGTTTCAAGTTGCCACATTCTAGAAATTTAACAAAAGAAACCCTTCACCTCCATGCCTCGGCATCTAGCTGTTCCCAAGGCTGCACTTATCACAACTCCCCAAACACACAGGCCGTCCTTCTTGTACGTTTCACAGCCTAGTGCAGATCTGATAGTACTAAGAGACCTGGAATGCTTCGTAGAGCTCAAGAACCACACTGAATAAGGCTACTTAGATTCTGCTGCATGCCAACCTCTGGCATGATACAAGAGGAACGTTAGCCTGAGGCTAGTGGTCAAAAAGGGTCGCCAATTCACTGAATTGACTGAAGGATGAGCTCCTTCCAAAGCATGGCCACCTCCAAGTTTCTTTCCTAGAAACTCACTTTTCATCACACAGGCAATTGTGCAATGAAGGGAACTTGTGCAACTACAGTGTTTCTCAGGGAGAATTGAGCCCCCACCTCTCTAAATCCCAATGAGGAATATGAAGTTTCCCGTCAAGACTTATTTTCAAAATGGCCAGCAGAGCATCGACCTTGCTGATTCTTTCTCTAATTTGTACATCCAAGGTCATTTAGAAGGGGGATACTTGAGTTGTTTCAACTTGCAACAATCTAGAGGTTTTACCAAAGAGCCCTTAAGAGCCCCTGATTCGGCATCCAGCTTTTCCCAACGATGCATTGCTCACAAAGGCCCAAACACACAGGCCGTGCCTCTAGGACGTTTCTCATCCGAGTGCAGACCCGCCAGTACGAAGAAACCTGGAATGCTACCTAGAGCTCAAGAACCACACTGAATAATGCTACATGGATTCTGCTGCATGCCAATGTGTGGCATGATACAAGAGGAACGTTAGCTTGAGGCTAGTGTTCAATGGGGTCGCCAATTCACTGAAAATTACTGAAGGTTGAGCAGCTACCAAAGTATGGCAACGTCCAAGTTTCTTTCCGAGAAATTCACTTCTCATCACAAAGGGAACTGTGCCATGAAGGGAACATGTGCAACTACAGTATTTCTCACTGAGAATTGATTCCGCAACTCTCTAAATCCCAATGAGGAAAATAAAGTATCCTTTTAAGCCTTATATTCAATATATATATTCCACAGAGAATTAACCCTGTTCTTTCTTTCTCTAGTTTGTAATTCCAAGGCGCTTTAGAAGGGAGATACTTGAGTTGTTTCAACTTACTACTTTCTAGAGTTTAAGAGAAGAAGCCCTTCACTTCCCATGACTCGGCATCTAGCTGTTCCCAATGGTGCATTGCTCACAACTCCCCGAACGCACAGGCCGTCCTTCCTGTACTTTTCTCATCCTAGTGCAGACCCGCAAGTACTAAGAGACCTGGAATGCTTCCTAGAGTTCAAGAACCACACTGAATAAGTCTACAAGGATTCTGCTGCATGCCAACATGTGGCATGATACAAGAGGAACGTTAGCTTGAGGCTAGTGTTCAATGGGGTCGCCAATTCACCGAAGATTACTGAAGGAGGAGCACCTACCAAAGAATGGCAACGTCCAAGTTTCTTTCCGAGAAATTCACTTGTCATCACAAAGGGAATTGTGCCATGAAGGGAACATGTGCAACTACAGTATTTCTCAGTGAGAATGGATCCCGCAACTCTCTAAATCCCAATGAGGAAAATAAAGATCCCCTTTAAGCCATATATTCAAAAGGGTCCACAGAGCATTGATCCTATTGTTTCTTTCTGTATTTTGTAGTTGAAGGTGTTTTAGAAGGGAGATAGTTGAGTTGTTTCAACTTACTACTTTCTAGAGTTTAAGAAAAGAAGCCCTTCACTTCCCATGACTCGGCATCTAGTTGTACCCAATGATGCATTGCTCACAACACCTCGAAGACAGACACCGTCCTTCCTGTACTTTTCTCATCCTAGTGCAGACCCGCAAGTACTAAGAGACCTGGAATGCTTCCTAGAGCCCAGAAACCACAATGAATAAGGCTACATGGATTTTGCTGCATGACAACATGTGTCATGTTAGAAGAGGAACGTTAGATTCAGGTTAGTGGTAAAGTGGGGTCGCCAATTCACTGAAGATTACCGAAGGATGAGCACCTACCAAAGAATGGCAACCTCCAAGTTTCTTTCCTAGAAACTCACTTGTCATCACAAAGGCAATTGTGCTATGAAGAGAACATGTGCAACTAAAGAATTTCTCAGAGACAACTGAGCCCACAACTCTCTAAATCCCAATGAGGAAAGTCAAGTTTCCCTTCAAGCCTTATTTTCCAAAGGGCCCGCAGAGCACTGACCCTGCTGTTTCCTTCTCTATTTTGTACCTCCAACGTGCTTTAGACGGGAGATACTTGAGTTGTTTCAAGTTGCCACATTCTAGAAATTTAACAAAAGAAACCCTTCACCTCCATGCCTCGGCATCTAGCTGTTCCCAAGGCTGCACTTATCACAACTCCCCAAACACACAGGCCGTCTTTCTTGTACGTTTCACAGCCTAGTGCAGATCTGATAGTACTAAGAGACCTGGAATGCTTCGTAGAGCTCAAGAACCACACTGAATAAGGCTACGTAGATTCTGCTGCATGCCAACCTCTGGCATGATACAAGAGGAACGTTAGCCTGAGGCTAGTGGTCAAAAAGGGTCGCCAATTCACTGAATTGACTGAAGGATGAGCTCCTTCCAAAGCATGGCCACCTCCAAGTTTCTTTCCTAGAAACTCACTTTTCATCACACAGGCAATTGTGCAATGAAGGGAACTTGTGCAACTACAGTGTTTCTCAGGGAGAATTGAGCCCCCACCTCTCTAAATCCCAATGAGGAATATGAAGTTTCCCGTCAAGACTTATTTTCAAAATGGCCAGCAGAGCATCGACCTTGCTGATTCTTTCTCTAATTTGTACATCCAAGGTCATTTAGAAGGGGGATACTTGAGTTGTTTCAACTTGCAACAATCTAGAGGTTTTACCAAAGAGCCCTTAAGAGCCCCTGATTCGGCATCCAGCTTTTCCCAACGATGCATTGCTCACAAAGGCCCAAACACACAGGCCGTGCCTCTAGGACGTTTCTCATCCGAGTGCAGACCCGCCAGTACGAAGAAACCTGGAATGCTACCTAGAGCTCAAGAACCACACTGAATAACGCTACATGGATTCTGCTGCATGCCAATGTGTGGCATGATACAAGAGGAACGTTAGCTTGAGGCTAGTGTTCAATGGGGTCGCCAATTCACTGAAAATTACTGAAGGTTGAGCAGCTACCAAAGTATGGCAACGTCCAAGTTTCTTTCCGAGAAATTCACTTCTCATCACAAAGGGAACTGTGCCATGAAGGGAACATGTGCAACTACAGTATTTCTCACTGAGAATTGATTCCGCAACTCGCTAAATCCCAATGAGGAAAATAAAGTATCCTTTTAAGCCTTATATTCAATATATATATTCCACAGAGAATTAACCCTGTTCTTTCTTTCTCTAGTTTGTAATTCCAAGGTGCTTTAGAAGGGAGATACTTGAGTTGTTTCAACTTACTACTTTCTAGAGTTTAAGAGAAGAAGCCCTTCACTTCCCATGACTCGGCATCTAGCTGTTCCCAATGGTGCATTGCTCACAACTCCCCGAACGCACAGGCCGTCCTTCCTGTACTTTTCTCATCCTAGTGCAGACCCGCAAGTACTAAGAGACCTGGAATGCTTCCTAGAGTTCAAGAACCACACTGAATAAGTCTACAAGGATTCTGCTGCATGCCAACATGTGGCATGATACAAGAGGAACGTTAGCTTGAGGCTAGTGTTCAATGGGGTCGCCAATTCACCGAAGATTACTGAAGGAGGAGCACCTACCAAAGAATGGCAACGTCCAAGTTTCTTTCCGAGAAATTCACTTGTCATCACAAAGGGAATTGTGCCATGAAGGGAACATGTGCAACTACAGTATTTCTCAGTGAGAATGGATCCCGCAACTCTCTAAATCCCAATGAGGAAAATAAAGATCCCCTTTAAGCCATATATTCAAAAGGGTCCACAGAGCATTGATCCTATTGTTTCTTTCTGTATTTTGTAGTTGAAGGTGTTTTAGAAGGGAGATAGTTGAGTTGTTTCAACTTACTACTTTCTAGAGTTTAAGAAAAGAAGCCCTTCACTTCCCATGACTCGGCATCTAGTTGTACCCAATGATGCATTGCTCCCAAAACCCCGAAGACAGACACCGTCCTTCCTGTACTTTTCTCATCCTAGTGCAGACCCGCAAGTACTAAGAGACCTGGAATGCTTCCTAGAGCCCAGAAACCACAATGAATAAGGCTACATGGATTTTGCTGCATGACAACATGTGTCATGTTAGAAGACGAACGTTAGATTCAGGTTAGTGGTCAAGTGGGGTCGCCAATTCACTGAAGATTACCGAAGGATGAGCACCTACCAAAGAATGGCAACCTCCAAGTTTCTTTCCTAGAAACTCACTTGTCATCACAAAGGCAATTGTGCTATGAAGAGAACATGTGCAACTAAAGAATTTCTCAGAGACAACTGAGCCCACAACTCTCTAAATCCCAATGAGGAAAGTCAAGTTTCCCTTCAAGCCTTATTTTCCAAAGGGCCCGCAGAGCACTGACCCTGCTGTTTCCTTCTCTATTTTGTACCTCCAACGTGCTTTAGACGGGAGATACTTGAGTTGTTTCAAGTTGCCACATTCTAGAAATTTAACAAAAGAAACCCTTCACCTCCATGCCTCGGCATCTAGCTGTTCCCAAGGCTGCACTTATCACAACTCCCCAAACACACAGGCCGTCCTTCTTGTACGTTTCACAGCCTAGTGCAGATCCGATAGTACTAAGAGACCTGGAATGCTTCGTAGAGCTCAAGAACCACACTGAATAAGGCTACTTAGATTCTGCTGCATGCCAACCTCTGGCATGATACAAGAGGAACGTTAGCCTGAGGCTAGTGGTCAAAAAGGGTCGCCAATTCACTGAATTGACTGAAGGATGAGCTCCTTCCAAAGCATGGCCACCTCCAAGTTTCTTTCCTAGAAACTCATTTTTCATCACACAGGCAATTGTGCAATGAAGGGAACTTGTGCAACTACAGTGTTTCTCAGGGAGAATTGAGCCCCCACCTCTCTAAATCCCAATGAGGAATATGAAGTTTCCCGTCAAGACTTATTTTCAAAATGGCCAGCAGAGCATCGACCTTGCTGATTCTTTCTCTAATTTGTACATCCAAGGTCATTTAGAAGGGGGATACTTGAGTTGTTTCAACTTGCAACAATCTAGAGGTTTTACCAAAGAGCCCTTAAGAGCCCCTGATTCGGCATCCAGCTTTTCCCAACGATGCATTGCTCACAAAGGCCCAAACACACAGGCCGTGCCTCTAGGACGTTTCTCATCCGAGTGCAGACCCGCCAGTACGAAGAAACCTGGAATGCTACCTAGAGCTCAAGAACCACACTGAATAACGCTACATGGATTCTGCTGCATGCCAATGTGTGGCATGATACAAGAGGAACGTTAGCTTGAGGCTAGTGTTCAATGGGGTCGCCAATTCACTGAAAATTACTGAAGGTTGAGCAGCTACCAAAGTATGGCAACGTCCAAGTTTCTTTCCGAGAAATTCACTTCTCATCACAAAGGGAACTGTGCCATGAAGGGAACATGTGCAACTACAGTATTTCTCACTGAGAATTGATTCCGCAACTCTCTAAATCCCAATGAGGAAAATAAAGTATCCTTTTAAGCCTTATATTCAATATATATATTCCACAGAGAATTAACCCTGTTCTTTCTTTCTCTAGTTTGTAATTCCTAGGCGCTTTAGAAGGGAGATACTTGAGTTGTTTCAACTTACTACTTTCTAGAGTTTAAGAGAAGAAGCCCTTCACTTCCCATGACTCTGCATCTAGCTGTTCCCAATGGTGCATTGCTCACAACTCCCCGAACGCACAGGCCGTCCTTCCTGTACTTTTCTCATCCTAGTGCAGACCCGCAAGTACTAAGAGACCTAGAATGCTTCCTAGAGTTCAAGAACCACACTGAATAAGTCTACAAGGATTCTGCTGCATGCCAACATGTGGCATGATACAAGAGGAACGTTAGCTTGAGGCTAGTGTTCAATGGGGTCGCCAATTCACCGAAGATTACTGAAGGAGGAGCACCTACCAAAGAATGGCAACGTCCAAGTTTCTTTCCGAGAAATTCACTTGTCATCACAAAGGGAATTGTGCCATGAAGGGAACATGTGCAACTACAGTATTTCTCAGTGAGAATGGATCCCGCAACTCTCTAAATCCCAATGAGGAAAATAAAGATCCCCTTTAAGCCATATATTCAAAAGGGTCCACAGAGCATTGATCCTATTGTTTCTTTCTGTATTTTGTAGTTGAAGGTGTTTTAGAAGGGAGATAGTTGAGTTGTTTCAACTTACTACTTTCTAGAGTTTAAGAAAAGAAGCCCTTCACTTCCCATGACTCGGCATCTAGTTGTACCCAATGATGCATTGCTCACAACACCCCGAAGACAGACACCGTCCTTCCTGTACTTTTCTCATCCTAGTGCAGACCCGCAAGTACTAAGAGACCTGGAATGCTTCCTAGAGCCCAGAAACCACAATGAATAAGGCTACATGGATTTTGCTGCATGACAAAATGTGTCATGTTAGAAGAGGAACGTTAGATTCAGGTTAGTGGTCAAGTGGGGTCGCCAATTCACTGAAGATTACTGAAGGATGAGCACCTACCAAAGAATGGCAACCTCCAAGTTTCTTTCCTAGAAACTCACTTGTCATCACAAAGGCAATTGTGCTATGAAGAGAACATGTGCAACTAAAGAATTTCTCAGAGAGGACTGAGCCCACAACTCTCTAAATCCCAATGAGGAAAGTCAAGTTTCCCTTCAAGCCTTATTTTCCAAAGGGCCCGCAGAGCACTGACCCTGCTGTTTCCTTCTCTATTTTGTACCTCCAACGTGCTTTAGACGGGAGATACTTGAGTTGTTTCAAGTTGCCACATTCTAGAAATTTAACAAAAGAAACCCTTCACCTCCATGCCTCGGCATCTAGCTGTTCCCAAGGCTGCACTTATCACAACTCCCCAAACACACAGGCCGTCCTTCTTGTACGTTTCACAGCCTAGTGCAGATCCGATAGTACTAAGAGACCTGGAATGCTTCGTAGAGCTCAAGAACCACACTGAATAAGGCTACTTAGATTCTGCTGCATGCCAACCTCTGGCATGATACAAGAGGAACGTTAGCCTGAGGCTAGTGGTCAAAAAGGGTCGCCAATTCACTGAATTGACTGAAGGATGAGCTCCTTCCAAAGCATGGCCACCTCCAAGTTTCTTTCCTAGAAACTCATTTTTCATCACACAGGCAATTGTGCAATGAAGGGAACTTGTGCAACTACAGTGTTTCTCAGGGAGAATTGAGCCCCCACCTCTCTAAATCCCAATGAGGAATATGAAGTTTCCCGTCAAGACTTATTTTCAAAATGGCCAGCAGAGCATCGACCTTGCTGATTCTTTCTCTAATTTGTACATCCAAGGTCATTTAGAAGGGGGATACTTGAGTTGTTTCAACTTGCAACAATCTAGAGGTTTTACCAAAGAGCCCTTAAGAGCCCCTGATTCGGCATCCAGCTTTTCCCAACGATGCATTGCTCACAAAGGCCCAAACACACAGGCCGTGCCTCTAGGACGTTTCTCATCCGAGTGCAGACCCGCCAGTACGAAGAAACCTGGAATGCTACCTAGAGCTCAAGAACCACACTGAATAACGCTACATGGATTCTGCTGCATGCCAATGTGTGGCATGATACAAGAGGAACGTTAGCTTGAGGCTAGTGTTCAATGGGGTCGCCAATTCACTGAAAATTACTGAAGGTTGAGCAGCTACCAAAGTATGGCAACGTCCAAGTTTCTTTCCGAGAAATTCACTTCTCATCACAAAGGGAACTGTGCCATGAAGGGAACATGTGCAACTACAGTATTTCTCACTGAGAATTGATTCCGCAACTCTCTAAATCCCAATGAGGAAAATAAAGTATCCTTTTAAGCCTTATATTCAATATATATATTCCACAGAGAATTAACCCTGTTCTTTCTTTCTCTAGTTTGTAATTCCTAGGCGCTTTAGAAGGGAGATACTTGAGTTGTTTCAACTTACTACTTTCTAGAGTTTAAGAGAAGAAGCCCTTCACTTCCCATGACTCTGCATCTAGCTGTTCCCAATGGTGCATTGCTCACAACTCCCCGAACGCACAGGCCGTCCTTCCTGTACTTTTCTCATCCTAGTGCAGACCCGCAAGTACTAAGAGACCTAGAATGCTTCCTAGAGTTCAAGAACCACACTGAATAAGTCTACAAGGATTCTGCTGCATGCCAACATGTGGCATGATACAAGAGGAACGTTAGCTTGAGGCTAGTGTTCAATGGGGTCGCCAATTCACCGAAGATTACTGAAGGAGGAGCACCTACCAAAGAATGGCAACGTCCAAGTTTCTTTCCGAGAAATTCACTTGTCATCACAAAGGGAATTGTGCCATGAAGGGAACATGTGCAACTAGAGTATTTCTCAGTGAGAATGGATCCCGCAACTCTCTAAATCCCAATGAGGAAAATAAAGATCCCCTTTAAGCCATATATTCAAAAGGGTCCACAGAGCATTGATCCTATTGTTTCTTTCTGTATTTTGTAGTTGAAGGTGTTTTAGAAGGGAGATAGTTGAGTTGTTTCAACTTACTACTTTCTAGAGTTTAAGAAAAGAAGCCCTTCACTTCCCATGACTCGGCATCTAGTTGTACCCAATGATGCATTGCTCACAACACCCCGAAGACAGACACCGTCCTTCCTGTACTTTTCTCATCCTAGTGCAGACCCGCAAGTACTAAGAGACCTGGAATGCTTCCTAGAGCCCAGAAACCACAATGAATAAGGCTACATGGATTTTGCTGCATGACAAAATGTGTCATGTTAGAAGAGGAACGTTAGATTCAGGTTAGTGGTCAAGTGGGGTCGCCAATTCACTGAAGATTACCGAAGGATGAGCACCTACCAAAGAATGGCAACCTCCAAGTTTCTTTCCTAGAAACTCACTTGTCATCACAAAGGCAATTGTGCTATGAAGAGAACATGTGCAACTAAAGAATTTCTCAGAGAGGACTGAGCCCACAACTCTCTAAATCCCAATGAGGAAATCAAGTTTCCCTTCAAGCCTTATTTTCCAAAGGGCCCGCAGAGCACTGACCCTGCTGTTTCCTTCTCTATTTTGTACCTCCAACGTGCTTTAGACGGGAGATACTTGAGTTGTTTCAAGTTGCCACATTCTAGAAATTTAACAAAAGAAACGCTTCACCTCCATGCCTCGGCATCTAGCTGTTCCCAAGGCTGCACTTATCACAACTCCCCAAACACACAGGCCGTCCTTCTTGTACGTTTCACAGCCTAGTGCAGATCTGATAGTACTAAGAGACCTGGAATGCTTCGTAGAGCTCAAGAACCACACTGAATAAGGCTACTTAGATTCTGCTGCATGCCAACCTCTGGCATGATACAAGACGAACGTTAGCCTGAGGCTAGTGGTCAAAAAGGGTCGCCAATTCACTGAATTGACTGAAGGATGAGCTCCTTCCAAAGCATGGCCACCTCCAAGTTTCTTTCCTAGAAACTCACTTTTCATCACACAGGCAATTGTGCAATGAAGGGAACTTGTGCAACTACAGTGTTTCTCAGGGAGAATTGAGCCCCCACCTCTCTAAATCCCAATGAGGAATATGAAGTTTCCCGTCAAGACTTATTTTCAAAATGGCCAGCAGAGCATCGACCTTGCTGATTCTTTCTCTAATTTGTACATCCAAGGTCATTTAGAAGGGGGATACTTGAGTTGTTTCAACCTGCAACAATCTAGAGGTTTTACCAAAGAGCCCTTAAGAGCCCCTGATTCGGCATCCAGCTCTTCACAACGATGCATTGCTCACAAAGGCCCAAACACACAGGCCGTGCCTCTAGGACGTTTCTCATCCGAGTGCAGACCCGCCAGTACTAAGAAACCTGGAATGCTACCTAGAGCTCAAGAACCACACTGAATAACGCTACATGGATTCTGCTGCATGCCAATGTGTGGCATGATACAAGAGGAACGTTAGCTTGAGGCTAGTGTTCAATGGGGTCGCCAATTCACTGAAAATTACTGAAGGTTGAGCAGCTACCAAAGTATGGCAACGTCCAAGTTTCTTTCCGAGAAATTCACTTCTCATCACAAAGGGATCTGTGCCATGAAGGGAACATGTGCAACTACAGTATTTCTCACTGAGAATTGATTCCGCAAGTCTCTAAATCCCAATGAGGAAAATAAAGTATCCTTTTAAGCCTTATATTCAATATATATATTCCACAGAGAATTAACCCTGTTCTTTCTTTCTCTAGTTTGTAATTCCTAGGCGCTTTAGAAGGGAGATACTTGAGTTGTTTCAACTTACTACTTTCTAGAGTTTAAGAGAAGAAGCCCTTCACTTCCCATGACTCTGCATCTAGCTGTTCCCAATGGTGCATTGCTCACAACTCCCCGAACGCACAGGCCGTCCTTCCTGTACTTTTCTCATCCTAGTGCAGACCCGCAAGTACTAAGAGACCTAGAATGCTTCCTAGAGTTCAAGAACCACACTGAATAAGTCTACAAGGATTCTGCTGCATGCCAACATGTGGCATGATACAAGAGGAACGTTAGCTTGAGGCTAGTGTTCAATGGGGTCGCCAATTCACCGAAGATTACTGAAGGAGGAGCACCTACCAAAGAATGGCAACGTCCAAGTTTCTTTCCGAGAAATTCACTTGTCATCACAAAGGGAATTGTGCCATGAAGGGAACATGTGCAACTACAGTATTTCTCAGTGAGAATGGATCCCGCAACTCTCTAAATCCCAATGAGGAAAATAAAGATCCCCTTTAAGCCATATATTCAAAAGGGTCCACAGAGCATTGATCCTATTGTTTCTTTCTGTATTTTGTAGTTGAAGGTGTTTTAGAAGGGAGATAGTTGAGTTGTTTCAACTTACTACTTTCTAGAGTTTAAGAAAAGAAGCCCTTCACTTCCCATGACTCGGCATCTAGTTGTACCCAATGATGCATTGCTCACAACACCCCGAAGACAGACACCGTCCTTCCTGTACTTTTCTCATCCTAGTGCAGACCCGCAAGTACTAAGAGACCTGGAATGCTTCCTAGAGCCCAGAAACCACAATGAATAAGGCTACATGGATTTTGCTGCATGACAAAATGTGTCATGTTAGAAGAGGAACGTTAGATTCAGGTTAGTGGTCAAGTGGGGTCGCCAATTCACTGAAGATTACCGAAGGATGAGCACCTACCAAAGAATGGCAACCTCCAAGTTTCTTTCCTAGAAACTCACTTGTCATCACAAAGGCAATTGTGCTATGAAGAGAACATGTGCAACTAAAGAATTTCTCAGAGAGGACTGAGCCCACAACTCTCTAAATCCCAATGAGGAAAGTCAAGTTTCCCTTCAAGCCTTATTTTCCAAACGGCCCGCAGAGCACTGACCCTGCTGTTTCCTTCTCTATTTTGTACCTCCAACGTGCTTTAGACGGGAGATACTTGAGTTGTTTCAAGTTGCCACATTCTAGAAATTTAACAAAAGAAACCCTTCACCTCCATGCCTCGGCATCTAGCTGTTCCCAAGGCTGCACTTATCACAACTCCCCAAACACACAGGCCGTCCTTCTTGTACGTTTCACAGCCTAGTGCAGATCTGATAGTACTAAGAGACCTGGAATGCTTCGTAGAGCTCAAGAACCACACTGAATAAGGCTACTTAGATTCTGCTGCATGCCAACCTCTGGCATGATACAAGAGGAACGTTAGCCTGAGGCTAGTGGTCAAAAAGGGTCGCCAATTCACTGAATTGACTGAAGGATGAGCTCCTTCCAAAGCATGGCCACCTCCAAGTTTCTTTCCTAGAAACTCACTTTTCATCACACAGGCAATTGTGCAATGAAGGGAACTTGTGCAACTACAGTGTTTCTCAGGGAGAATTGAGCCCCCACCTCTCTAAATCCCAATGAGGAATATGAAGTTTCCCGTCAAGACTTATTTTCAAAATGGCCAGCAGAGCATCGACCTTGCTGATTCTTTCTCTAATTTGTACATCCAAGGTCATTTAGAAGGGGGATACTTGAGTTGTTTCAACCTGCAACAATCTAGAGGTTTTACCAAAGAGCCCTTAAGAGCCCCTGATTCGGCATCCAGCTCTTCACAACGATGCATTGCTCACAAAGGCCCAAACACACAGGCCGTGCCTCTAGGACGTTTCTCATCCGAGTGCAGACCCGCCAGTACTAAGAAACCTGGAATGCTACCTAGAGCTCAAGAACCACACTGAATAACGCTACATGGATTCTGCTGCATGCCAATGTGTGGCATGATACAAGAGGAACGTTAGCTTGAGGCTAGTGTTCAATGGGGTCGCCAATTCACTGAAAATTACTGAAGGTTGAGCAGCTACCAAAGTATGGCAACGTCCAAGTTTCTTTCCGAGAAATTCACTTCTCATCACAAAGGGATCTGTGCCATGAAGGGAACATGTGCAACTACAGTATTTCTCACTGAGAATTGATTCCGCAAGTCTCTAAATCCCAATGAGGAAAATAAAGTATCCTTTTAAGCCTTATATTCAATATATATATTCCACAGAGAATTAACCCTGTTCTTTCTTTCTCTAGTTTGTAATTCCTAGGCGCTTTAGAAGGGAGATACTTGAGTTGTTTCAACTTACTACTTTCTAGAGTTTAAGAGAAGAAGCCCTTCACTTCCCATGACTCTGCATCTAGCTGTTCCCAATGGTGCATTGCTCACAACTCCCCGAACGCACAGGCCGTCCTTCCTGTACTTTTCTCATCCTAGTGCAGACCTGCAAGTACTAAGAGACCTAGAATGCTTCCTAGAGTTCAAGAACCACACTGAATAAGTCTACAAGGATTCTGCTGCATGCCAACATGTGGCATGATACAAGAGGAACGTTAGCTTGAGGCTAGTGTTCAATGGGGTCGCCAATTCACCGAAGATTACTGAAGGAGGAGCACCTACCAAAGAATGGCAACGTCCAAGTTTCTTTCCGAGAAATTCACTTGTCATCACAAAGGGAATTGTGCCATGAAGGGAACATGTGCAACTACAGTATTTCTCAGTGAGAATGGATCCCGCAACTCTCTAAATCCCAATGAGGAAAATAAAGATCCCCTTTAAGCCATATATTCAAAAGGGTCCACAGAGCATTGATCCTATTGTTTCTTTCTGTATTTTGTAGTTGAAGGTGTTTTAGAAGGGAGATAGTTGAGTTGTTTCAACTTACTACTTTCTAGAGTTTAAGAAAAGAAGCCCTTCACTTCCCATGACTCGGCATCTAGTTGTACCCAATGATGCATTGCTCACAACACCCCGAAGACAGACACCGTCCTTCCTGTACTTTTCTCATCCTAGTGCAGACCCGCAAGTACTAAGAGACCTGGAATGCTTCCTAGAGCCCAGAAACCACAATGAATAAGGCTACATGGATTTTGCTGCATGACAACATGTGTCATGTTAGAAGAGGAACGTTAGATTCAGGTTAGTGGTCAAGTGGGGTCGCCAATTCACTGAAGATTACCGAAGGATGAGCACCTACCAAAGAATGGCAACCTCTAAGTTTCTTTCCTAGAAACTCACTTGTCATCACAAAGGCAATTGTGCTATGAAGAGAACATGTGCAACTAAAGAATTTCTCAGAGAGGACTGAGCCCACAACTCTCTAAATCCCAATGAGGAAAGTCAAGTTTCCCTTCAAGCCTTATTTTCCAAAGGGCCCGCAGAGCACTGACCCTGCTGTTTCCTTCTCTATTTTGTACCTCCAACGTGCTTTAGACGGGAGATACTTGAGTTGTTTCAAGTTGCCACATTCTAGAAATTTAACAAAAGAAACCCTTCACCTCCATGCCTCGGCATCTAGCTGTTCCCAAGGCTGCACTTATCACAACTCCCCAAACACACAGGCCGTCCTTCTTGTACGTTTCACAGCCTAGTGCAGATCTGATAGTACTAAGAGACCTGGAATGCTTCGTAGAGCTCAAGAACCACACTGAATAAGGCTACTTAGATTCTGCTGCATGCCAACCTCTGGCATGATACAAGAGGAACGTTAGCCTGAGGCTAGTGGTCAAAAAGGGTCGCCAATTCACTGAATTGACTGAAGGATGAGCTCCTTCCAAAGCATGGCCACCTCCAAGTTTCTTTCCTAGAAACTCACTTTTCATCACACAGGCAATTGTGCAATGAAGGGAACTTGTGCAACTACAGTGTTTCTCAGGGAGAATTGAGCCCCCACCTCTCTAAATCCCAATGAGGAATATGAAGTTTCCCGTCAAGACTTATTTTCAAAATGGCCAGCAGAGCATCGACCTTGCTGATTCTTTCTCTAATTTGTACATCCAAGGTCATTTAGAAGGGGGATACTTGAGTTGTTTCAACTTGCAACAATCTAGAGGTTTTACCAAAGAGCCCTTAAGAGCCCCTGATTCGGCATCCAGCTTTTCCCAACGATGCATTGCTCACAAAGGCCCAAACACACAGGCCGTGCCTCTAGGACGTTTCTCATCCGAGTGCAGACCCGCCAGTACGAAGAAACCTGGAATGCTACCTAGAGCTCAAGAACCACACTGAATAACGCTACATGGATTCTGCTGCATGCCAATGTGTGGCATGATACAAGAGGAACGTTAGCTTGAGGCTAGTGTTCAATGGGGTCGCCAATTCACTGAAAATTACTGAAGGTTGAGCAGCTACCAAAGTATGGCAACGTCCAAGTTTCTTTCCGAGAAATTCACTTCTCATCACAAAGGGAACTGTGCCATGAAGGGAACATGTGCAACTACAGTATTTCTCACTGAGAATTGATTCCGCAACTCGCTAAATCCCAATGAGGAAAATAAAGTATCCTTTTAAGCCTTATATTCAATATATATATTCCACAGAGAATTAACCCTGTTCTTTCTTTCTCTAGTTTGTAATTCCAAGGCGCTTTAGAAGGGAGATACTTGAGTTGTTTCAACTTACTACTTTCTAGAGTTTAAGAGAAGAAGCCCTTCACTTCCCATGACTCGGCATCTAGCTGTTCCCAATGGTGCATTGCTCACAACTCCCCGAACGCACAGGCCGTCCTTCCTGTACTTTTCTCATCCTAGTGCAGACCCGCAAGTACTAAGAGACCTGGAATGCTTCCTAGAGTTCAAGAACCACACTGAATAAGTCTACAAGGATTCTGCTGCATGCCAACATGTGGCATGATACAAGAGGAACGTTAGCTTGAGGCTAGTGTTCAATGGGGTCGCCAATTCACCGAAGATTACTGAAGGAGGAGCACCTACCAAAGAATGGCAACGTCCAAGTTTCTTTCCGAGAAATTCACTTGTCATCACAAAGGGAATTGTACCATAAAGGGAACATGTGCAACTACAGTATTTCTCAGTGAGAATGGATCCCGCAACTCTCTAAATCCCAATGAGGAAAATAAAGATCCCCTTTAAGCCATATATTCAAAAGGGTCCACAGAGCATTGATCCTATTGTTTCTTTCTGTATTTTGTAGTTGAAGGTGTTTTAGAAGGGAGATAGTTGAGTTGTTTCAACTTACTACTTTCTAGAGTTTAAGAAAAGAAGCCCTTCACTTCCCATGACTCGGCATCTAGTTGTACCCAATGATGCATTGCTCACAACACCCCGAAGACAGACACCGTCCTTCCTGTACTTTTCTCATCCTAGTGCAGACCCGCAAGTACTAAGAGACCTGGAATGCTTCCTAGAGCCCAGAAACCACAATGAATAAGGCTACATGGATTTTGCTGCATGACAACATGTGTCATGTTAGAAGAGGAACGTTAGATTCAGGTTAGTGGTCAAGTGGGGTCGCCAATTCACTGAAGATTACCGAAGGATGAGCACCTACCAAAGAATGGCAACCTCCAAGTTTCTTTCCTAGAAACTCACTTGTCATCACAAAGGCAATTGTGCTATGAAGAGAACATGTGCAACTAAAGAATTTCTCAGAGACAACTGAGCCCACAACTCTCTAAATCCCAATGAGGAAAGTCAAGTTTCCCTTCAAGCCTTATTTTCCAAAGGGCCCGCAGAGCACTGACCCTGCTGTTTCCTTCTCTATTTTGTACCTCCAACGTGCTTTAGACGGGAGATACTTGAGTTGTTTCAAGTTGCCACATTCTAGAAATTTAACAAAAGAAACCCTTCACCTCCATGCCTCGGCATCTAGCTGTTCCCAAGGCTGCACTTATCACAACTCCCCAAACACACAGGCCGTCCTTCTTGTACGTTTCACAGCCTAGTGCAGATCTGATAGTACTAAGAGACCTGGAATGCTTCGTAGAGCTCAAGAACCACACTGAATAAGGCTACTTAGATTCTGCTGCATGCCAACCTCTGGCATGATACAAGAGGAACGTTAGCCTGAGGCTAGTGGTCAAAAAGGGTCGCCAATTCACTGAATTGACTGAAGGATGAGCTCCTTCCAAAGCATGGCCACCTCCAAGTTTCTTTCCTAGAAACTCACACAGGCAATTGTGCAATGAAGGGAACTTGTGCAACTACAGTGTTTCTCAGGGAGAATTGAGCCCCCACCTCTCTAAATCCCAATGAGGAATATGAAGTTTCCCGTCAAGACTTATTTTCAAAATGGCCAGCAGAGCATCGACCTTGCTGATTCTTTCTCTAATTTGTACATCCAAGGTCATTTAGAAGGGGGATACTTGAGTTGTTTCAACTTGCAACAATCTAGAGGTTTTACCAAAGAGCCCTTAAGAGCCCCTGATTCGGCATCCAGCTTTTCCCAACGATGCATTGCTCACAAAGGCCCAAACACACAGGCCGTGCCTCTAGGACGTTTCTCATCCGAGTGCAGACCCGCCAGTACGAAGAAACCTGGAATGCTACCTAGAGCTCAAGAACCACACTGAATAACGCTACATGGATTCTGCTGCATGCCAATGTGTGGCATGATACAAGAGGAACGTTAGCTTGAGGCTAGTGTTCAATGGGGTCGCCAATTCACTGAAAATTACTGAAGGTTGAGCAGCTACCAAAGTATGGCAACGTCCAAGTTTCTTTCCGAGAAATTCACTTCTCATCACAAAGGGAACTGTGCCATGAAGGGAACATGTGCAACTACAGTATTTCTCACTGAGAATTGATTCCGCAACTCGCTAAATCCCAATGAGGAAAATAAAGTATCCTTTTAAGCCTTATATTCAATATATATATTCCACAGAGAATTAACCCTGTTCTTTCTTTCTCTAGTTTGTAATTCCAAGGCGCTTTAGAAGGGAGATACTTGAGTTGTTTCAACTTACTACTTTCTAGAGTTTAAGAGAAGAAGCCCTTCACTTCCCATGACTCGGCATCTAGCTGTTCCCAATGGTGCATTGCTCACAACTCCCCGAACGCACAGGCCGTCCTTCCTGTACTTTTCTCATCCTAGTGCAGACCCGCAAGTACTAAGAGACCTGGAATGCTTCCTAGAGTTCAAGAACCACACTGAATAAGTCTACAAGGATTCTGCTGCATGCCAACATGTGGCATGATACAAGAGGAACGTTAGCTTGAGGCTAGTGTTCAATGGGGTCGCCAATTCACCGAAGATTACTGAAGGAGGAGCACCTACCAAAGAATGGCAACGTCCAAGTTTCTTTCCGAGAAATTCACTTGTCATCACAAAGGGAATTGTGCCATGAAGGGAACATGTGCAACTACAGTATTTCTCAGTGAGAATGGATCCCGCAACTCTCTAAATCCCAATGAGGAAAATAAAGATCCCCTTTAAGCCATATATTCAAAAGGGTCCACAGAGCATTGATCCTATTGTTTCTTTCTGTATTTTGTAGTTGAAGGTGTTTTAGAAGGGAGATAGTTGAGTTGTTTCAACTTACTACTTTCTAGAGTTTAAGAAAAGAAGCCCTTCACTTCCCATGACTCGGCATCTAGTTGTACCCAATGATGCATTGCTCACAACACCCCGAAGACAGACACCGTCCTTCCTGTACTTTTCTCATCCTAGTGCAGACCCGCAAGTACTAAGAGACCTGGAATGCTTCCTAGAGCCCAGAAACCACAATGAATAAGGCTACATGGATTTTGCTGCATGACAACATGTGTCATGTTAGAAGAGGAACGTTAGATTCAGGTTAGTGGTCAAGTGGGGTCGCCAATTCACTGAAGATTACCGAAGGATGAGCACCTACCAAAGAATGGCAACCTCCAAGTTTCTTTCCTAGAAACTCACTTGTCATCACAAAGGCAATTGTGCTATGAAGAGAACATGTGCAACTAAAGAATTTCTCAGAGAGGACTAAGCCCACAACTCTCTAAATCCCAATGAGGAAAGTCAAGTTTCCCTTCAAGCCTTATTTTCCAAAGGGCCCGCAGAGCACTGACCCTGCTGTTTCCTTCTCTATTTTGTACCTCCAACGTGCTTTAGACGGGAGATACTTGAGTTGTTTCAAGTTGCCACATTCTAGAAATTTAACAAAAGAAACCCTTCACCTCCATGCCTCGGCATCTAGCTGTTCCCAAGGCTGCACTTATCACAACTCCCCAAACACACAGGCCGTCCTTCTTGTACGTTTCACAGCCTAGTGCAGATCTGATAGTACTAAGAGACCTGGAATGCTTCGTAGAGCTCAAGAACCACACTGCATAAGGCTACTTAGATTCTGCTGCATGCCAACCTCTGGCATGATACAAGAGGAACGTTAGCCTGAGGCTAGTGGTCAAAAAGGGTCGCCAATTCACTGAATTGACTGAAGGATGAGCTCCTTCCAAAGCATGGCCACCTCCAAGTTTCTTTCCTAGAAACTCACTTTTCATCACACAGGCAATTGTGCAATGAAGGGAACTTGTGCAACTACAGTGTTTCTCAGGGAGAATTGAGCCCCCACCTCTCTAAATCCCAATGAGGAATATGAAGTTTCCCGTCAAGACTTATTTTCAAAATGGCCAGCAGAGCATCGACCTTGCTGAATCTTTCTCTAATTTGTACATCCAAGGTCATTTAGAAGGGGGATACTTGAGTTGTTTCAACTTGCAACAATCTAGAGGTTTTACCAAAGAGCCCTTAAGAGCCCCTGATTCGGCATCCAGCTTTTCCCAACGATGCATTGCTCACAAAGGCCCAAACACACAGGCCGTGCCTCTAGGACGTTTCTCATCCGAGTGCAGACCCGCCAGTACGAAGAAACCTGGAATGCTACCTAGAGCTCAAGAACCACACTGAATAACGCTACATGGATTCTGCTGCATGCCAATGTGTGGCATGATACAAGAGGAACGTTAGCTTGAGGCTAGTGTTCAATGGGGTCGCCAATTCACTGAAAATTACTGAAGGTTGAGCAGCTACCAAAGTATGGCAACGTCCAAGTTTCTTTCCGAGAAATTCACTTCTCATCACAAAGGGAACTGTGCCATGAAGGGAACATGTGCAACTACAGTATTTCTCACTGAGAATTGATTCCGCAACTCGCTAAATCCCAATGAGGAAAATAAAGTATCCTTTTAAGCCTTATATTCAATATATATATTCCACAGAGAATTAACCCTGTTCTTTCTTTCTCTAGTTTGTAATTCCAAGGCGCTTTAGAAGGGAGATACTTGAGTTGTTTCAACTTACTACTTTCTAGAGTTTAAGAGAAGAAGCCCTTCACTTCCCATGACTCGGCATCTAGCTGTTCCCAATGGTGCATTGCTCACAACTCCCCGAACGCACAGGCCGTCCTTCCTGTACTTTTCTCATCCTAGTGCAGACCCGCAAGTACTAAGAGACCTGGAATGCTTCCTAGAGTTCAAGAACCACACTGAATAAGTCTACAAGGATTCTGCTGCATGCCAACATGTGGCATGATACAAGAGGAACGTTAGCTTGAGGCTAGTGTTCAATGGGGTCGCCAATTCACCGAAGATTACTGAAGGAGGAGCACCTACCAAAGAATGGCAACGTCCAAGTTTCTTTCCGAGAAATTCACTTGTCATCACAAAGGGAATTGTGCCATGAAGGGAACATGTGCAACTACAGTATTTCTCAGTGAGAATGGATCCCGCAACTCTCTAAATCCCAATGAGGAAAATAAAGATCCCCTTTAAGCCATATATTCAAAAGGGTCCACAGAGCATTGATCCTATTGTTTCTTTCTGTATTTTGTAGTTGAAGGTGTTTTAGAAGGGAGATAGTTGAGTTGTTTCAACTTACTACTTTCTAGAGTTTAAGAAAAGAAGCCCTTCACTTCCCATGACTCGGCATCTAGTTGTACCCAATGATGCATTGCTCACAACACCCCGAAGACAGACACCGTCCTTCCTGTACTTTTCTCATCCTAGTGCAGACCCGCAAGTACTAAGAGACCTGGAATGCTTCCTAGAGCCCAGAAACCACAATGAATAAGGCTACATGGATTTTGCTGCATGACAACATGTGTCATGTTAGAAGAGGAACGTTAGATTCAGGTTAGTGGTCAAGTGGGGTCGCCAATTCACTGAAGATTACCGAAGGATGAGCACCTACCAAAGAATGGCAACCTCCAAGTTTCTTTCCTAGAAACTCACTTGTCATCACAAAGGCAATTGTGCTATGAAGAGAACATGTGCAACTAAAGAATTTCTCAGAGAGGACTAAGCCCACAACTCTCTAAATCCCAATGAGGAAAGTCAAGTTTCCCTTCAAGCCTTATTTTCCAAAGGGCCCGCAGAGCACTGACCCTGCTGTTTCCTTCTCTATTTTGTACCTCCAACGTGCTTTAGACGGGAGATACTTGAGTTGTTTCAAGTTGCCACATTCTAGAAATTTAACAAAAGAAACCCTTCACCTCCATGCCTCGGCATCTAGCTGTTCCCAAGGCTGCACTTATCACAACTCCCCAAACACACAGGCCGTCCTTCTTGTACGTTTCACAGCCTAGTGCAGATCTGATAGTACTAAGAGACCTGGAATGCTTCGTAGAGCTCAAGAACCACACTGCATAAGGCTACTTAGATTCTGCTGCATGCCAACCTCTGGCATGATACAAGAGGAACGTTAGCCTGAGGCTAGTGGTCAAAAAGGGTCGCCAATTCACTGAATTGACTGAAGGATGAGCTCCTTCTAAAGCATGGCCACCTCCAAGTTTCTTTCCTAGAAACTCACTTTTCATCACACAGGCAATTGTGCAATGAAGGGAACTTGTGCAACTACAGTGTTTCTCAGGGAGAATTGAGCCCCCACCTCTCTAAATCCCAATGAGGAATATGAAGTTTCCCGTCAAGACTTATTTTCAAAATGGCCAGCAGAGCATCGACCTTGCTGATTCTTTCTCTAATTTGTACATCCAAGGTCATTTAGAAGGGGGATACTTGAGTTGTTTCAACTTGCAACAATCTAGAGGTTTTACCAAAGAGCCCTTAAGAGCCCCTGATTCGGCATCCAGCTTTTCCCAACGATGCATTGCTCACAAAGGCCCAAACACACAGGCCGTGCCTCTAGGACGTTTCTCATCCGAGTGCAGACCCGCCAGTACGAAGAAACCTGGAATGCTACCTAGAGCTCAAGAACCACACTGAATAACGCTACATGGATTCTGCTGCATGCCAATGTGTGGCATGATACAAGAGGAACGTTAGCTTGAGGCTAGTGTTCAATGGGGTCGCCAATTCACTGAAAATTACTGAAGGTTGAGCAGCTACCAAAGTATGGCAACGTCCAAGTTTCTTTCCGAGAAATTCACTTCTCATCACAAAGGGAACTGTGCCATGAAGGGAACATGTGCAACTACAGTATTTTTCACTGAGAATTGATTCCGCAACTCTCTAAATCCCAATGAGGAAAATAAAGTATCCTTTTAAGCCTTATATTCAATATATATATTCCACAGAGAATTAACCCTGTTCTTTCTTTCTCTAGTTTGTAATTCCAAGGCGCTTTAGAAGGGAGATACTTGAGTTGTTTCAACTTACTACTTTCTAGAGTTTAAGAGAAGAAGCCCTTCACTTCCCATGACTCTGCATCTAGCTGTTCCCAATGGTGCATTGCTCACAACTCCCCGAACGCACAGGCCGTCCTTCCTGTACTTTTCTCATCCTAGTGCAGACCCGCAAGTACTAAGAGACCTGGAATGCTTCCTAGAGTTCAAGAACCACACTGAATAAGTCTACAAGGATTCTGCTGCATGCCAACATGTGGCATGATACAAGAGGAACGTTAGCTTGAGGCTAGTGTTCAATGGGGTCGCCAATTCACCGAAGATTACTGAAGGAGGAGCACCTACCAAAGAATGGCAACGTCCAAGTTTCTTTACGAGAAATTCACTTGTCATCACAAAGGGAATTGTGCCATGAAGGGAACATGTGCAACTACAGTATTTCTCAGTGAGAATGGATCCCGCAACTCTCTAAATCCCAATGAGGAAAATAAAGATCCCCTTTAAGCCTTATATTCAAAAGGGTCCACAGAGCATTGATCCTATTGTTTCTTTCTCTATTTTGTAGTTGAAGGTGTTTTAGAAGGGAGATACTTGAGTTGTTTCAACTTCCTACTTTCTAGAGTTTAAGAAAAGAAGCCCTTCACTTCCCATGACTCGGCATCTAGTTGTACCCAATGATGCATTGCTCACAACACCCCGAAGACAGACGCCGTCCATCCTGTACTTTTCTCATCCTAGTGCAGACCCGCAAGTACTAAGAGACCTGGAATTCTTCCTAGAGCCCAGGAACCACAATGAATAAGGCTACATGGATTTTGCTGCATGACAACATGTGTCATGTTAGAAGAGAAACATTAGCTTCACGTTAGAGGTCAAGTGGGGTCACCAATTCACTGAAGATTACCGAAGGATGAGCACCTACCAAAGAATGGCAACCTCCAAGTCTCTTTCCTAGAAACTCACTTGTCATCACAAAGGCAATTGTGCTATGAAGAGAACATGTGCAACTAAAGAATTTCTCAGAGAGAACTGAGCCCACAACTCTCTAAATCCCAATGAGGAAAGTCAAGTTTCCCTTCAAGCCTTATTTTCCAAAGGGCCCGCAGAGCACTGACCCTGCTGTTTCCTTCTCTATTTTGTACCTCCAACGTGCTTTAGACGGGAGATACTTGAGTTGTTTCAAGTTGCCACATTCTAGAAATTTAACAAAAGAAACCCTTCACCTCCATGCCTCGGCATCTAGCTGTTCCCAAGGCTGCACTTATCACAACTCCCCAAACACACAGGCCGTCCTTCTTGTACGTTTCACAGCCTAGTGCAGATCCGATAGTACTAAGAGACCTGGAATGCTTCGTAGAGCTCAAGAACCACACTGAATAAGGCTACTTAGATTCTGCTGCATGCCAACCTCTGGCATGATACAAGAGGAACGTTAGCCTGAGGCTAGTGGTCAAAAAGGGTCGCCAATTCACTGAATTGACTGAAGGATGAGCTCCTTCCAAAGCATGGCCACCTCCAAGTTTCTTTCCTACAAACTCATTTTTCATCACACAGGCAATTGTGCAATGAAGGGAACTTGTGCAACTACAGTGTTTCTCAAGGAGAATTGAGCCCCCACCTCTCTAAATCCCAATGAGGAATATGAAGTTTCCTGTCAAGACTTATTTTCAAAATGGCCAGCAGAGCATCGACCTTGCTGATTCTTTCTCTAATTTGTACATCCAAGGTCATTTAGAAGGGGGATACTTGAGTTGTTTCAACTTGCAACAATCTAGAGGTTTTACCAAAGAGCCTTTAAGAGCCCCTGATTCGGCATCCAGCTTTTCCCAAAGATGCATTGCTCACAAAGGCCCAAACACACAGGCCGTGCCTCTAGGACGTTTCTCATCCGAGTGCAGACCCGCCAGTACTAAGAAACCTGGAATGCTACCTAGAGCTCAAGAACCACACTGAATGACGCTACATGGATTTTGCTGCATGCCAATCCGTGGCATGATACAAGAGGAACGTTAGCTTGAGGCTAGTGTTCAATGGGGTCGCCAATTCACTGAAAATTACTGAAGGTTGAGCAGCTACCAAAGTATGGCAACGTCCAAGTTTCTTTCCGAGAAATTCACTTCTCATCACAAAGGGAACTGTGCCATGAAGGGAACATGTGCAACTACAGTATTTCTCACTGAGAATTGATTCCGCAACTCTCGAAATCCCAATGAGGAAAATAAAGTATCCTTTTAAGCCTTATATTCAATATATATATTCCACAGAGAATTAACCCTGTTCTTTCTTTCTCTAGTTTGTAATTCCTAGGCGCTTTAGAAGAGAGATACTTGAGTTGTTTCAACTTACTACTTTCTAGAGTTTAAGAGAAGAAGCCCTTCACTTCCCATGACTCTGCATCTAGCTGTTCCCAATGGTGCATTGCTCACAACTCCCCGAACGCACAGGCCGTCCTTCCTGTACTTTTCTCATCCTAGTGCAGACCCGCAAGTACTAAGAGACCTAGAATGCTTCCTAGAGTTCAAGAACCACACTGAATAAGTCTACAAGGATTCTGCTGCATGCCAACATGTGGCATGATACAATAGGAACGTTAGCTTGAGGCTAGTGTTCAATGGGGTCGCCAATTCACCGAAGATTACTGAAGGAGGAGCACCTACCAAAGAATGGCAACGTCCAAGTTTCTTTCCGAGAAATTCACTTGTCATCACAAAGGGAATTGTGCCATGAAGGGAACATGTGCAACTACAGTATTTCTCAGTGAGAATGGATCCCGCAACTCTCTAAATCCCAATGAGGAAAATAAAGATCCCCTTTAAGCCACATATACAAAAGGGTCCACAGAGCATTTATCCTATTGTTTCTTTCTGTATTTTGTAGTTGAAGGTGTTTTAGAAGGGAGATAGTTGAGTTGTTTCAACTTAATACTTTCTAGAGTTTAAGAAAAGAAGCCCTTCACTTCCCATGACTCGGCATCTAGTTGTACCCAATGATGCATTGCTCACAACACCCCGAAGACAGACACCGTCCTTCCTGTACTTTTCTCATCCTAGTGCAGACCCGCAAGTACTAAGAGACCTGGAATGCTTCCTAGAGCCCAGAAACCACAATGAATAAGGCTACATGGATTTTGCTGCATGACAAAATGTGTCATGTTAGAAGAGGAACGTTAGATTCAGGTTAGTGGTCAAGTGGGGTCGCCAATTCACTGAAGATTACCGAAGGATGAGCACCTACCAAAGAATGGCAACCTCCAAGTTTCTTTCCTAGAAACTCACTTGTCATCACAAAGACAATTGTGCTATGAAGAGAACATGTGCAACTAAAGAATTTCTCAGAGAGGACTGAGCCCACAACTCTCTAAATCCCAATGAGGAAAGTCAAGTTTCCCTTCAAGCCTTATTTTCCAAAGGGCCCGCAGAGCACTGACCCTGCTGTTTCCTTCTCTATTTTGTACCTCCAACGTGCTTTAGACGGGAGATACTTGAGTTGTTTCAAGTTGCCACATTCTAGAAATTTAACAAAAGAAACCCTTCACCTCCATGCCTCGGCATCTAGCTGTTCCCAAGGCTGCACTTATCACAACTCCCCAAACACACAGGCCGTCCTTCTTGTACGTTTCACAGCCTAGTGCAGATCTGATAGTACTAAGAGACCTGGAATGCTTCGTAGAGCTCAAGAACCACACTGAATAAGGCTACTTAGATTCTGCTGCATGCCAACCTCTGGCATGATACAAGAGGAACGTTAGCCTGAGGCTAGTGGTCAAAAAGGGTCGCCAATTCACTGAATTGACTGAAGGATGAGCTCCTTCCAAAGCATGGCCACCTCCAAGTTTCTTTCCTAGAAACTCACTTTTCATCACACAGGCAATTGTGCAATGAAGGGAACTTGTGCAACTACAGTGTTTCTCAGGGAGAATTGAGCCCCCACCTCTCTAAATCCCAATGAGGAATATGAAGTTTCCCGTCAAGACTTATTTTCAAAATGGCCAGCAGAGCATCGACCTTGCTGATTCTTTCTCTAATTTGTACATCCAAGGTCATTTAGAAGGGGGATACTTGAGTTGTTTCAACTTGCAACAATCTAGAGGTTTTACCAAAGAGCCCTTAAGAGCCCCTGATTCGGCATCCAGCTTTTCCCAACGATGCATTGCTCACAAAGGCCCAAACACACAGGCCGTGCCTCTAGGACGTTTCTCATCCGAGTGCAGACCCGCCAGTACGAAGAAACCTGGAATGCTACCTAGAGCTCAAGAACCACACTGAATAACGCTACATGGATTCTGCTGCATGCCAATATGTGGCATGATACAAGAGGAACGTTAGCTTGAGGCTAGTGTTCAATGGGGTCGCCAATTCACTGAAAATTACTGAAGGTTGAGCAGCTACCAAAGTATGGCAACGTCCAAGTTTCTTTCCGAGAAATTCACTTCTCATCACAAAGGGAACTGTGCCATGAAGGGAACATGTGCAACTACAGTATTTCTCACTGAGAATTGATTCCGCAAATCGCTAAATCCCAATGAGGAAAATAAAGTATCCTTTTAAGCCTTATATTCAATATATATATTCCACAGAGAATTAACCCTGTTCTTTCTTTCTCTAGTTTGTAATTCCAAGGCGCTTTAGAAGGGAGATACTTGAGTTGTTTCAACTTACTACTTTCTAGAGTTTAAGAGAAGAAGCCCTTCACTTCCCATGACTCGGCATCTAGCTGTTCCCAATGGTGCATTGCTCACAACTCCCCGAACGCACAGGCCGTCCTTCCTGTACTTTTCTCATCCTAGTGCAGACCCGCAAGTACTAAGAGACCTGGAATGCTTCCTAGAGTTCAAGAACCACACTGAATAAGTCTACAAGGATTCTGCTGCATGCCAACATGTGGCATGATACAAGAGGAACGTTAGCTTGAGGCTAGTGTTCAATGGGGTCGCCAATTCACCGAAGATTACTGAAGGAGGAGCACCTACCAAAGAATGGCAACGTCCAAGTTTCTTTCCGAGAAATTCACTTGTCATCACAAAGGGAATTGTGCCATGAAGGGAACATGTGCAACTACAGTATTTCTCAGTGAGAATGGATCCCGCAACTCTCTAAATCCCAATGAGGAAAATAAAGATCCCCTTTAAGCCATATATTCAAAAGGGTCCACAGAGCATTGATCCTATTGTTTCTTTCTGTATTTTGTAGTTGAAGGTGTTTTAGAAGGGAGATAGTTGAGTTGTTTCAACTTACTACTTTCTAGAGTTTAAGAAAAGAAGCCCTTCACTTCCCATGACTCGGCATCTAGTTGTACCCAATGATGCATTGCTCACAACACCCCGAAGACAGACACCGTCCTTCCTGTACTTTTCTCATCCTAGTGCAGACCCGCAAGTACTAAGAGACCTGGAATGCTTCCTAGAGCCCAGAAACCACAATGAATAAGGCTACATGGATTTTGCTGCATGACAAAATGTGTCATGTTAGAAGAGGAACGTTAGATTCAGGTTAGTGGTCAAGTGGGGTCTCCAATTCACTGAAGATTACCGAAGGATGAGCACCTACCAAAGAATGGCAACCTCCAAGTTTCTTTCCTAGAAACTCACTTGTCGTCACAAAGGCAATTGTGCTATGAAGAGAACATGTGCAACTAAAGAATTTCTCAGAGAGGACTGAGCCCACAACTCTCTAAATCCCAATGAGGAAAGTCAAGTTTCCCTTCAAGCCTTATTTTCCAAAGGGCCCGCAGAGCACTGACCCTGCTGTTTCCTTCTCTATTTTGTACCTCCAACGTGCTTTAGACGGGAGATACTTGAGTTGTTTCAAGTTGCCACATTCTAGAAATTTAACAAAAGAAACCCTTCACCTCCATGCCTCGGCATCTAGCTGTTCCCAAGGCTGCACTTATCACAACTCCCCAAACACACAGGCCGTCCTTCTTGTACGTTTCACAGCCTAGTGCAGATCTGATAGTACTAAGAGACCTGGAATGCTTCGTAGAGCTCAAGAACCACACTGAATAAGGCTACTTAGATTCTGCTGCATGCCAACCTCTGGCATGATACAAGAGGAACGTTAGCCTGAGGCTAGTGGTCAAAAAGGGTCGCCAATTCACTGAATTGACTGAAGGATGAGCTCCTTCCAAAGCATGGCCACCTCCAAGTTTCTTTCCTAGAAACTCACTTTTCATCACACAGGCAATTGTGCAATGAAGGGAACTTGTGCAACTACAGTGTTTCTCAGGGAGAATTGAGCCCCCACCTCTCTAAATCCCAATGAGGAATATGAAGTTTCCCGTCAAGACTTATTTTCAAAATGGCCAGCAGAGCATCGACCTTGCTGATTCTTTCTCTAATTTGTACATCCAAGGTCATTTAGAAGGGGGATACTTGAGTTGTTTCAACTTGCAACAATCTAGAGGTTTTACCAAAGAGCCCTTAAGAGCCCCTGATTCGGCATCCAGCTTTTCCCAACGATGCATTGCTCACAAAGGCCCAAACACACAGGCCGTGCCTCTAGGACGTTTCTCATCCGAGTGCAGACCCGCCAGTACGAAGAAACCTGGAATGCTACCTAGAGCTCAAGAACCACACTGAATAACGCTACATGGATTCTGCTGCATGCCAATGTGTGGCATGATACAAGAGGAACGTTAGCTTGAGGCTAGTGTTCAATGGGGTCGCCAATTCACTGAAAATTACTGAAGGTTGAGCAGCTACCAAAGTATGGCAACGTCCAAGTTTCTTTCCGAGAAATTCACTTCTCATCACAAAGGGAACTGTGCCATGAAGGGAACATGTGCAACTACAGTATTTCTCACTGAGAATTGATTCCGCAACTATCTAAATCCCAATGAGGAAAATAAAGTATCCTTTTAAGCCTTATATTCAATATATATATTCCACAGAGAATTAACCCTGTTCTTTCTTTCTCTAGTTTGTAATTCCTAGGCGCTTTAGAAGGGAGATACTTGAGTTGTTTCAACTTACTACTTTCTAGAGTTTAAGAGAAGAAGCCCTTCACTTCCCATGACTCTGCATCTAGCTGTTCCCAATGGTGCATTGCTCACAACTCCCCGAACGCACAGGCCGTCCTTCCTGTACTTTTCTCATCCTAGTGCAGACCCGCAAGTACTAAGAGACCTAGAATGCTTCCTAGAGTTCAAGAACCACACTGAATAAGTCTACAAGGATTCTGCTGCATGCCAACATGTGGCATGATACAAGAGGAACGTTAGCTTGAGGCTAGTGTTCAATGGGGTCGCCAATTCACCGAAGATTACTGAAGGAGGAGCACCTACCAAAGAATGGCAACGTCCAAGTTTCTTTCCGAGAAATTCACTTGTCATCACAAAGGGAATTTTGCCATGAAGGGAACATGTGCAACTACAGTATTTCTCAGTGAGAATGGATCCCGCAACTCTCTAAATCCTAATGAGGAAAATAAAGATCCCCTTTAAGCCTTATATTCAAAAGGGTCCACAGAGCATTGATCCTATTGTTTCTTTCTCTATTTTGTAGTTGAAGGTGTTTTAGAAGGGAGATACTTGAGTTGTTTCAACTTCCTACTTTCTAGAGTTTAAGAAAAGAAGCCCTTCACTTCCCATGACTCGGCATCTAGTTGTACCCAATGATGCATTGCTCACAACACCCCGAAGACAGACGCCGTCCATCCTGTACTTTTCTCATCCTAGTGCAGACCCGCAAGTACTAAGAGACCTGGAATTCTTCCTAGAGCCCAGGAACCACAATGAATAAGGCTACATGGATTTTGCTGCATGACAACATGTGTCATGTTAGAAGAGAAACATTAGCTTCAGGTTAGAGGTCAAGTGGGGTCGCCAATTCACTGAAGATTACCGAAGGATGAGCACCTACCAAAGAATGGCAACCTCCAAGTCTCTTTCCTAGAAACTCACTTGTCATCACAAAGGCAATTGTGCTATGAAGAGAACATGTGCAACTAAAGAATTTCTCAGAGAGAACTGAGCCCACAACTCTCTAAATCCCAATGAGGAAAGTCAAGTTTCCCTTCAAGCCTTATTTTCCAAAGGGCCCGCAGAGCACTGACCCTGCTGTTTCCTTCTCTATTTTGTACCTCCAACGTGCTTTAGACGGGAGATACTTGAGTTGTTTCAAGTTGCCACATTCTAGAAATTTAACAAAAGAAACCCTTCACCTCCATGCCTCGGCATCTAGCTGTTCCCAAGGCTGCACTTATCACAACTCCCCAAACACACAGGCCGTCCTTCTTGTACGTTTCACAGCCTAGTGCAGATCCGATAGTACTAAGAGACCTGGAATGCTTCGTAGAGCTCAAGAACCACACTGAATAAGGCTACTTAGATTCTGCTGCATGCCAACCTCTGGCATGATACAAGAGGAACGTTAGCCTGAGGCTAGTGGTCAAAAAGGGTCGCCAATTCACTGAATTGACTGAAGGATGAGCTCCTTCCAAAGCATGGCCACCTCCAAGTTTCTTTCCTACAAACTCATTTTTCATCACACAGGCAATTGTGCAATGAAGGGAACTTGTGCAACTACAGTGTTTCTCAAGGAGAATTGAGCCCCCACCTCTCTAAATCCCAATGAGGAATATGAAGTTTCCCATCAAGACTTATTTTCAAAATGGCCAGCAGAGCATCGACCTTGCTGATTCTTTCTCTAATTTGTACATCCAAGGTCATTTAGAAGGGGGTTACTTGAGTTGTTTCAACTTGCAACAATCTAGAGGTTTTACCAAAGAGCCTTTAAGAGCCCCTGATTCGGCATCCAGCTTTTCCCAACGATGCATTGCTCACAAAGGCCCAAACACACAGGCCGTGCCTCTAGTACGTTTCTCATCCGAGTGCAGACCCGCCAGTACTAAGAAACCTGGAATGCTACCTAGAGCTCAAGAACCACACTGAATGACGCTACATGGATTTTGCTGCATGCCAATCTGTGGCATGATACAAGAGGAACGTTAGCTTGAGGCTAGTGTTCAATGGGGTCGCCAATTCACTGAAAATTACTGAAGGTTGAGCAGCTACCAAAGTATGGCAACGTCCAAGTTTCTTTCCGAGAAATTCACTTCTCATCACAAAGGGAACTGTGCCATGAAGGGAACATGTGCAACTACAGTATTTCTCACTGAGAATTGATTCCGCAACTCTCTAAATCCCAATGAGGAAAATAAAGTATCCTTTTAAGCCTTATATTCAATATATATATTCCACAGAGAATTAACCCTGTTCTTTCTTTCTCTAGTTTGTAATTCCTAGGCGCTTTAGAAGGGAGATACTTGAGTTGTTTCAACTTACTACTTTCTAGAGTTTAAGAGAAGAAGCCCTTCACTTCCCATGACTCGGCATCTAGCTGTTCCCAATGGTGCATTGCTCACAACTCCCCGAACGCACAGGCCGTCCTTCCTGTACTTTTCTCATCCTAGTGCAGACCCGCAAGTACTAAGAGACCTGGAATGCTTCCTAGAGTTCAAGAACCACACTGAATAAGTCTACAAGGATTCTGCTGCATGCCAACATGTGGCATGATACAAGAGGAACGTTAGCTTGAGGCTAGTGTTCAATGGGGTCGCCAATTCACCAAAGATTACTGAAGGAGGAGCACCTACCAAAGAATGGCAACGTCCAAGTTTCTTTCCGAGAAATTCACTTGTCATCACAAAGGGAATTGTGCCATGAAGGGAACATGTGCAACTACAGTATTTCTCAGTGAGAATGGATCCCGCAACTCTCTAAATCCCAATGAGGAAAATAAAGATCCCCTTTAAGCCATATATTCAAAAGGGTCCACAGAGCATTGATCCTATTGTTTCTTTCTGTATTTTGTAGTTGAAGGTGTTTTAGAAGGGAGATAGTTGAGTTGTTTCAACTTACTACTTTCTAGAGTTTAAGAAAAGAAGCCCTTCACTTCCCATGACTCGGCATCTAGTTGTACCCAATGATGCATTGCTCACAACACCCCGAAGACAGACACCGTCCTTCCTGTACTTTTCTCATCCTAGTGCAGACCCGCAAGTACTAAGAGACCTGGAATTCTTCCTAGAGCCCAGAAACCACAATGAATAAGGCTACATGGATTTTGCTGCATGACAACATGTGTCATGTTAGAAGAGGAACGTTAGCTTCAGGTTAGTGGTCAAGTGGGGTCGCCAATTCACTGAAGATTACCGAAGGATGAGCACCTACCAAAGAATGGCAACCTCCAAGTTTCTTTCCTAGAAACTCACTTGTCATCACAAAGGCAATTGTGCTATGAAGAGAACATGTGCAACTAAAGAATTTCTCAGAGAGGACTGAGCCCACAACTCTCTAAATCCCAATGAGGAAAGTCAAGTTTCCCTTCAAGCCTTATTTTCCAAAGGGCCCGCAGAGCACTGACCCTGCTGTTTCCTTCTCTATTTTGTACCGCCAACGTGCTTTAGACGGGAGATACTTGAGTTGTTTCAAGTTGCCACATTCTAGAAATTTAACAAAAGAAACCCTTCATTCCATGCCTCGGCATCTAGCTGTTCCCAAGGCTGCACTTATCACAACTCCCCAAACACACAGGCCGTCCTTCTTGTACGTTTCACAGCCTAGTGCAGATCTGATAGTACTAAGAGACCTGGAATGCTTCGTAGAGCTCAAGAACCACACTGAATAAGGCTACTTAGATTCTGCTGCATGCCAACCTCTGGCATGATACAAGAGGAACGTTAGCCTGAGGCTAGTGGTCAAAAAGGGTCGCCAATTCACTGAATTGACTGAAGGATGAGCTCCTTCCAAAGCATGGCCACCTCCAAGTTTCTTTCCTAGAAACTCACTTTTCATCACACAGGCAATTGTGCAATGAAGGGAACTTGTGCAACTACAGTGTTTCTCAGGGAGAATTGAGCCCCCACCTCTCTAAATCCCAATGAGGAATATGAAGTTTCCCGTCAAGACTTATTTTCAAAATGGCCAGCAGAGCATCGACCTTGCTGATTCTTTCTCTAATTTGTACATCCAAGGTCATTTAGAAGGGGGATACTTGAGTTGTTTCAACTTGCAACAATCTAGAGGTTTTACCAAAGAGCCCTTAAGAGCCCCTGATTCGGCATCCAGCTTTTCCCAACGATGCATTGCTCACAAAGGCCCAAACACACAGGCCGTGCCTCTAGGACGTTTCTCATCCGAGTGCAGACCCGCCAGTACGAAGAAACCTGGAATGCTACCTAGAGCTCAAGAACCACACTGAATAATGCTACATGGATTCTGCTGCATGCCAAACTGTGGCATGATACAAGAGGAACGTTAGCTTGAGGCTAGTGTTCATTGGGGTCGCCAATTCACTGAAAATTACTGAAGTTTGAGCAGCTACCAAAGTATGGCAACATCCAAGTGTCTTTCTGAGAAATTCACTTCTCATCACAAAGGGAACTGTGCCATGAAGGGAACATGTGCAACTACAGTATTTCTCACTGCGAATTGTTTCCGCAACTGTCTAAATCCCAATGAGGAAAATAAAGTATCCCTTTAAGCCTTATATTCAATATATATATTCCACAGAGAATTAACCCTGTTCTTTGTTTCTCTAGTTTGTAATTCCAAGGCGCTTTAGAAGGGAGATACTTGAGTTGTTTCAACTTACTACTTTCTAGAGTTTAAGAGAAGAAGCCCTTCACTTCCCATGACTCTGCATCTAGCTGTTCCCAATGGTGCATTGCTCACAACTCCCCGAACGTACAGGCCGTCCTTCCTGTACTTTTCTCATCCTAGTGCAGACCCGCAAGTACTAAGAGACCTGGAATTCTTCCTAGAGCCCAGGAACCACAATGAATAAGGCTACATGGATTTTGCTGCATGACAATATGTGTCATATTAGAAGAGAAACATTAGCTTCAGGTTAGAGGTCAAGTGGGGTCGCCAATTCACTGAAGATTACCGAAGGATGAGCACCTACCAAAGAATGGCAACCTCCAAGTCTCTTTCCTAGAAACTCACTTGTCATCACAAAGGCAATTGTGCTATGAAGAGAACATGTGCAACTAAAGAATTTCTCAGAGAGAACTGAGCCCACAACTCTCTAAATCCCAATGAGGAAAGTCAAGTTTCCCTTCAAGCCTTATTTTCCAAATGGCCCGCAGAGCACTGACCCTGCTGTTTCCTTCTCTATTTTGTACCTCCAACGTGCTTTAGACGGGAGATACTTGAGTTGTTTCAAGTTGCCACATTCTAGAAATTTAACAAAAGAAACCCTTCACCTCCATGCCTCGGCATCTAGCTGTTCCCAAGGCTGCACTTATCACAACTCCCCAAACACACAGGCCGTCCTTCTTGTACGTTTCACAGCCTAGTGCAGATCCGATAGTACTAAGAGACCTGGAATGCTTCGTAGAGCTCAAGAACCACACTGAATAAGGCTACTTAGATTCTGCTGCATGCCAACCTCTGGCATGATACAAGAGGAACGTTAGCCTGAGGCTAGTGGTCAAAAAGGGTCGCCAATTCACTGAATTGACTGAAGGATGAGCTCCTTCCAAAGCATGGCCACCTCCAAGTTTCTTTCCTACAAACTCATTTTTCATCACACAGGCAATTGTGCAATGAAGGGAACTTGTGCAACTACAGTGTTTCTCAAGGAGAATTGAGCCCCCACCTCTCTAAATCCCAATGAGGAATATGAAGTTTCCTGTCAAGACTTATTTTCAAAATGGCCAGCAGAGCATCGACCTTGCTGATTCTTTCTCTAATTTGTACATCCAAGGTCATTTAGAAGGGGGATACTTGAGTTGTTTCAACTTGCAACCATCTAGAGGTTTTACCAAAGAGCCTTTAAGAGCCCCTGATTCGGCATCCAGCTTTTCCCAACGATGCATTGCTCACAAATGCCCAAACACACAGGCCGTGCCTCTAGTACGTTTCTCATCCGAGTGCAGACCCGCCAGTACTAAGAAACCTGGAATGCTACCTAGAGCTCAAGAACCACACTGAATGACGCTACATGGATTTTGCTGCATGCCAATCTGTGGCATGATACAAGAGGAACGTTAGCTTGAGGCTAGTGTTCAATGGGGTCGCCAATTCACTGAAAATTACTGAAGGTTGAGCAGCTACCAAAGTATGGCAACGTCCAAGTTTCTTTCCGAGAAATTCACTTCTCATCACAAAGGGAACTGTGCCATGAAGGGAACATGTGCAACTACAGTATTTCTCACTGAGAATTGATTCCGCAACTCTCTAAATCCCAATGAGGAAAATAAAGTATCCTTTTAAGCCTTATATTCAATATATATATTCCACAGAGAATTAACCCTGTTCTTTCTTTCTCTAGTTTGTAATTCCTAGGCGCTTTAGAAGGGAGATACTTGAGTTGTTTCAACTTACTACTTTCTAGAGTTTAAGAGAAGAAGCCCTTCACTTCCCATGACTCGGCATCTAGCTGTTCCCAATGGTGCATTGCTCACAACTCCCCGAACGCACAGGCCGTCCTTCCTGTACTTTTCTCATCCTAGTGCAGACCCGCAAGTACTAAGAGACCTGGAATGCTTCCTAGAGTTCAAGAACCACACTGAATAAGTCTACAAGGATTCTGCTGCATGCCAACATGTGGCATGATACAAGAGGAACGTTAGCTTGAGGCTAGTGTTCAATGGGGTCGCCAATTCACCGAAGATTACTGAAGGAGGAGCACCTACCAAAGAATGGCAACGTCCAAGTTTCTTTCCGAGAAATTCACTTGTCATCACAAAGGGAATTGTGCCATGAAGGGAACATGTGCAACTACAGTATTTCTCAGTGAGAATGGATCCCGCAACTCTCTAAATCCCAATGAGGAAAATAAAGATCCCCTTTAAGCCATATATTCAAAAGGGTCCACAGAGCATTGATCCTATTGTTTCTTTCTGTATTTTGTAGTTGAAGGTGTTTTAGAAGGGAGATAGTTGAGTTGTTTCAACTTACTACTTTCTAGAGTTTAAGAAAAGAAGCCCTTCACTTCCCATGACTCGGCATCTAGTTGTACCCAATGATGCATTGCTCACAACACCCCGAAGACAGACACCGTCCTTCCTGTACTTTTCTCATCCTAGTGCAGACCCGCAAGTACTAAGAGACCTGGAATTCTTCCTAGAGCCCAGAAACCACAATGAATAAGGCTACATGGATTTTGCTGCATGACAACATGTGTCATGTTAGAAGAGGAACGTTAGCTTCAGGTTAGTGGTCAAGTGGGGTCGCCAATTCACTGAAGATTACCGAAGGATGAGCACCTACCAAAGAATGGCAACCTCCAAGTTTCTTTCTTAGAAACTCACTTGTCATCACAAAGGCAATTGTGCTATGAAGAGAACATGTGCAACTAAAGAATTTCTCAGAGAGGACTGAGCCCACAACTCTCTAAATCCCAATGAGGAAAGTCAAGTTTCCCTTCAAGCCTTATTTTCCAAAGGGCCCGCAGAGCACTGACCCTGCTGTTTCCTTCTCTATTTTGTACCGCCAACGTGCTTTAGACGGGAGATACTTGAGTTGTTTCAAGTTGCCACATTCTAGAAATTTAACAAAAGAAACCCTTCACCTCCATGCCTCGGCATCTAGCTGTTCCCAAGGCTGCACTTATCACAACTCCCCAAACACACAGGCCGTCCTTCTTGTACGTTTCACAGCCTAGTGCAGATCCGATAGTACTAAGAGACCTGGAATGCTTCGTAGAGCTCAAGAACCACACTGAATAAGGCTACTTAGATTCTGCTGCATGCCAACCTCTGGCATGATACAAGAGGAACGTTAGCCTGAGGCTAGTGGTCAAAAAGGGTCGCCAATTCACTGAATTGACTGAAGGATGAGCTCCTTCCAAAGCATGGCCACCTCCAAGTTTCTTTCCTACAAACTCATTTTTCATCACACAGGCAATTGTGCAATGAAGGGAACTTGTGCAACTACAGTGTTTCTCAAGGAGAATTGAGCCCCCACCTCTCTAAATCCCAATGAGGAATATGAAGTTTCCTGTCAAGACTTATTTTCAAAATGGCCAGCAGAGCATCGACCTTGCTGATTCTTTCTCTAATTTGTACATCCAAGGTCATTTAGAAGGGGGATACTTGAGTTGTTTCAACTTGCAACAATCTAGAGGTTTTACCAAAGAGCCTTTAAGAGCCCCTGATTCGGCATCCAGCTTTTCCCAACGATGCATTGCTCACAAAGGCCCAAACACACAGGCCGTGCCTCTAGTACGTTTCTCATCCGAGTGCAGACCCGCCAGTACTAAGAAACCTGGAATGCTACCTAGAGCTCAAGAACCACAGTGAATGACGCTACATGGATTTTGCTGCATGCCAATCTGTGGCATGATACAAGAGGAACGTTAGCTTGAGGCTAGTGTTCAATGGGGTCGCCAATTCACTGAAAATTACTGAAGGTTGAGCAGCTACCAAAGTATGGCAACGTCCAAGTTTCTTTCCGAGAAATTCACTTCTCATCACAAAGGGAACTGTGCCATGAAGGGAACATGTGCAACTACAGTATTTCTCACTGAGAATTGATTCCGCAACTCTCTAAATCCCAATGAGGAAAATAAAGTATCCTTTTAAGCCTTATATTCAATATATATATTCCACAGAGAATTAACCCTGTTCTTTCTTTCTCTAGTTTGTAATTCCTAGGCGCTTTAGAAGGGAGATACTTGAGTTGTTTCAACTTACTACTTTCTAGAGTTTAAGAGAAGAAGCCCTTCACTTCCCATGACTCGGCATCTAGCTGTTCCCAATGGTGCATTGCTCACAACTCCCCGAACGCACAGGCCGTCCTTCCTGTACTTTTCTCATCCTAGTGCAGACCCGCAAGTACTAAGAGACCTGGAATGCTTCCTAGAGTTCAAGAACCACACTGAATAAGTCTACAAGGATTCTGCTGCATGCCAACATGTGGCATGATACAAGAGGAACGTTAGCTTGAGGCTAGTGTTCAATGGGGTCGCCAATTCACCAAAGATTACTGAAGGAGGAGCACCTACCAAAGAATGGCAACGTCCAAGTTTCTTTCCGAGAAATTCACTTGTCATCACAAAGGGAATTGTGCCATGAAGGGAACATGTGCAACTACAGTATTTCTCAGTGAGAATGGATCCCGCAACTCTCTAAATCCCAATGAGGAAAATAAAGATCCCCTTTAAGCCATATATTCAAAAGGGTCCACAGAGCATTGATCCTATTGTTTCTTTCTGTATTTTGTAGTTGAAGGTGTTTTAGAAGGGAGATAGTTGAGTTGTTTCAACTTACTACTTTCTAGAGTTTAAGAAAAGAAGCCCTTCACTTCCCATGACTCGGCATCTAGTTGTACCCAATGATGCATTGCTCACAACACCCCGAAGACAGACACCGTCCTTCCTGTACTTTTCTCATCCTAGTGCAGACCCGCAAGTACTAAGAGACCTGGAATTCTTCCTAGAGCCCAGAAACCACAATGAATAAGGCTACATGGATTTTGCTGCATGACAACATGTGTCATGTTAGAAGAGGAACGTTAGCTTCAGGTTAGTGGTCAAGTGGGGTCGCCAATTCACTGAAGATTACCGAAGGATGAGCACCTACCAAAGAATGGCAACCTCCAAGTTTCTTTCCTAGAAACTCACTTGTCATCACAAAGGCAATTGTGCTATGAAGAGAACATGTGCAACTAAAGAATTTCTCAGAGAGGACTGAGCCCACAACTCTCTAAATCCCAATGAGGAAAGTCAAGTTTCCCTTCAAGCCTTATTTTCCAAAGGGCCCGCAGAGCACTGACCCTGCTGTTTCCTTCTCTATTTTGTACCGCCAACGTGCTTTAGACGGGAGATACTTGAGTTGTTTCAAGTTGCCACATTCTAGAAATTTAACAAAAGAAACCCTTCACCTCCATGCCTCGGCATCTAGCTGTTCCCAAGGCTGCACTTATCACAACTCCCCAAACACACAGGCCGTCCTTCTTGTACGTTTCACAGCCTAGTGCAGATCTGATAGTACTAAGAGACCTGGAATGCTTCGTAGAGCTCAAGAACCACACTGAATAAGGCTACTTAGATTCTGCTGCATGCCAACCTCTGGCATGATACAAGAGGAACGTTAGCCTGAGGCTAGTGGTCAAACAGGGTCGCCAATTCACTGAATTGACTGAAGGATGAGCTCCTTCCAAAGCATGGCCACCTCCAAGTTTCTTTCCTAGAAACTCACTTTTCATCACACAGGCAATTGTGCAATGAAGGGAACTTGTGCAACTACAGTGTTTCTCAGGGAGAATTGAGCCCCCACCTCTCTAAATCCCAATGAGGAATATGAAGTTTCCCGTCAAGACTTATTTTCAAAATGGCCAGCAGAGCATCGACCTTGCTGATTCTTTCTCTAATTTGTACATCCAAGGTCATTTAGAAGGGGGATACTTGAGTTGTTTCAACTTGCAACAATCTAGAGGTTTTACCAAAGAGCCCTTAAGAGCCCCTGATTCGGCATCCAGCTTTTCCCAACGATGCTTTGCACACAAAGGCCCAAACACACAGGCCGTGCCTCTAGGACGTTTCTCATCCGAGTGCAGACCCGCCAGTACGAAGAAACCTGGAATGCTACCTAGAGCTCAAGAACCACACTGAATAATGCTACATGGATTCTGCTGCATGCCAAACTGTGGCATGATACAAGAGGAACGTTAGCTTGAGGCTAGTGTTCATTGGGGTCGCCAATTCACTGAAAATGACTGAAGGTTGAGCAGCTACCAAAGTATGGCAACGTCCAAGTGTCTTTCTGAGAAATTCACTTCTCATCACAAAGGGAACTGTGCCATGAAGGGAACATGTGCAACTACAGTATTTCTCACTGCGAATTGTTTCCGCAACTGTCTAAATCCCAATGAGGAAAATAAAGTATCCCTTTAAGCCTTATATTCAATATATATATTCCACAGAGAATTAACCCTGTTCTTTGTTTCTCTAGTTTGTAATTCCAAGGCGCTTTAGAAGGGAGATACTTGAGTTGTTTCAACTTACTACTTTCTAGAGTTTAAGAGAAGAAGCCCTTCACTTCCCATGACTCTGCATCTAGCTGTTCCCAATGGTGCATTGCTCACAACTCCCCGAACGCACAGGCCGTCCTTCCTGTACTTTTCTCATCCTAGTGCAGACCCGCAAGTACTAAGAGACCTGGAATTCTTCCTAGAGCCCAGGAACCACAATGAATAAGGCTACATGGATTTTGCTGCATGACAATATGTGTCATATTAGAAGAGAAACATTAGCTTCAGGTTAGAGGTCAAGTGGGGTCGCCAATTCACTGAAGATTACCGAAGGATGAGCACCTACCAAAGAATGGCAACCTCCAAGTCTCTTTCCTAGAAACTCACTTGTCATCACAAAGGCAATGGTGCTATGAAGAGAACATGTGCAACTAAAGAATTTCTCAGAGAGAACTGAGCCCACAACTCTCTAAATCCCAATGAGGAAAGTCAAGTTTCCCTTCAAGCCTTATTTTCCAAAGGGCCCGCAGAGCACTGTCCCTGCTGTTTCCTTCTCTATTTTGTACCTCCAACGTGCTTTAGACGGGAGATACTTGAGTTGTTTCAAGTTGCCACATTCCAGAAATTTAACAAAAGAAACCCTTCACCTCCATGCCTCGGCATCTAGCTGTTCCCAAGGCTGCACTTATCACAACTCCCCAAACACACAGGCCGTCCTTCTTGTACGTTTCACAGCCTAGTGCAGATCCGATAGTACTAAGAGACCTGGAATGCTTCGTAGAGCTCAAGAACCACACTGAATAAGGCTACTTAGATTCTGCTGCATGCCAACCTCTGGCATGATACAAGAGGAACGTTAGCCTGAGGCTAGTGGTCAAAAAGGGTCGCCAATTCACTGAATTGACTGAAGGATGAGCTCCTTCCAAACCATGGCCACCTCCAAGTTTCTTTCCTACAAACTCATTTTTCATCACACAGGCAATTGTGCAATGAAGGGAACTTGTGCAACTACAGTGTTTCTCAGGGAGAATTGAGCCCCCACCTCTCTAAATCCCAATGAGGAATATGAAGTTTCCCGTCAAGACTTATTTTCAAAATGGCCAGCAGAGCATCGACCTTGCTGATTCTTTCTCTAATTTGTACATCCAAGGTCATTTAGAAGGGGGATACTTGAGTTGTTTCAACTTGCAACAATCTAGAGGTTTTACCAAAGAGCCCTTAAGAGCCCCTGATTCGGCATCCAGCTTTTCCCAACGATGCATTGCTCACAAAGGCCCAAACACACAGGCCGTGCCTCTAGGACGTTTCTCATCCGAGTGCAGACCCGCCAGTACGAAGAAACCTGGAATGCTACCTAGAGCTCAAGAACCACACTGAATAACGCTACATGGATTCTGCTGCATGCCAATGTGTGGCATGATACAAAAGGAACGTTAGCTTGAGGCTAGTGTTCAATGGGGTCGCCAATTCACTGAAAATTACTGAAGGTTGAGCAGCTACCAAAGTATGGCAACGTCCAAGTTTCTTTCCGAGAAATTCACTTCTCATCACAAAGGGAACTGTGCCATGAAGGGAACATGTGCAACTACAGTATTTCTCACTGAGAATTGATTCCGCAACTCTCTATATCCCAATGAGGAAAATAAAGTATCCTTTTAAGCCTTATATTCAATATATATATTCCACAGAGAATTAACCCTGTTCTTTCTTTCTCTAGTTTGTAATTCCAAGGCGCTTTAGAAGGGAGATACTTGAGTTGTTTCAACTTACTACTTTCTAGAGTTTAAGAGAAGAAGCCCTTCACTTCCCATGACTCTGCATCTAGCTGTTCCCAATGGTGCATTGCTCACAACTCCCCGAACGCACAGGCCGTCCTTCCTGTACTTTTCTCATGCTAGTGCAGACCCGCAAGTACTAAGAGACCTGGAATGCTTCCTAGAGTTCAAGAACCACACTGAATAAGTCTACAAGGATTCTGCTGCATGCCAACATGTGGCATGATACAAGAGGAACGTTAGCTTGAGGCTAGTGTTCAATGGGGTCGCCAATTCACCGAAGATTACTGAAGGAGGAGCACCTACCAAAGAATGGCAACGTCCAAGTTTCTTTCCGAGAAATTCACTTGTCATCACAAAGGGAATTTTGCCATGAAGGGAACATGTGCAACTACAGTATTTCTCAGTGAGAATGGATCCCGCAACTCTCTAAATCCTAATGAGGAAAATAAAGATCCCCTTTAAGCCTTATATTCAAAAGGGTCCACAGAGCATTGATCCTATTGTTTCTTTCTCTATTTTGTAGTTGAAGGTGTTTTAGAAGGGAGATACTTGAGTTGTTTCAACTTCCTACTTTCTAGAGTTTAAGAAAAGAAGCCCTTCACTTCCCATGACTCGGCATCTAGTTGTACCCAATGATGCATTGCTCACAACACCCCGAAGACAGACGCTGTCCATCCTGTACTTTTCTCATCCTAGTGCAGACCCGCAAGTACTAAGAGACCTGGAATTCTTCCTAGAGCCCAGGAACCACAATGAATAAGGCTACATGGATTTTGCTGCATGACAACATGTGTCATGTTAGAAGAGAAACATTAGCTTCAGGTTAGAGGTCAAGTGGGGTCGCCAATTCACTGAAGATTACCGAAGGATGAGCACCTACCAAAGAATGGCAACCTCCAAGTCTCTTTCCTAGAAACTCACTTGTCATCACAAAGGCAATTGTGCTATGAAGAGAACATGTGCAACTAAAGAATTTCTCAGAGAGAACTGAGCCCACAACTCTCTAAATCCCAATGAGGAAAGTCAAGTTTCCCTTCAAGCCTTATTTTCCAAAGGGCCCGCAGAGCACTGACCCTGCTGTTTCCTTCTCTATTTTGTACCTCCAACGTGCTTTAGACGGGAGATACTTGAGTTGTTTCAAGTTGCCACATTCTAGAAATTTAACAAAAGAAACCCTTCACCTCCATGCCTCGGCATCTAGCTGTTCCCAAGGCTGCACTTATCACAACTCCCCAAACACACAGGCCGTCCTTCTTGTACGTTTCACAGCCTAGTGCAGATCTGATAGTACTAAGAGACCTGGAATGCTTCGTAGAGCTCAAGAACCACACTGAATAAGGCTACTTAGATTCTGCTGCATGCCAACCTCTGGCATGATACAAGAGGAACGTTAGCCTGAGGCTAGTGGTCAAACAGGGTCGCCAATTCACTGAATTGACTGAAGGATGAGCTCCTTCCAAAGCATGGCCACCTCCAAGTTTCTTTCCTAGAAACTCACTTTTCATCACACAGGCAATTGTGCAATGAAGGGAACTTGTGCAACTACAGTGTTTCTCAGGGAGAATTGAGCCCCCACCTCTCTAAATCCCAATGAGGAATATGAAGTTTCCCGTCAAGACTTATTTTCAAAATGGCCAGCAGAGCATCGACCTTGCTGATTCTTTCTCTAATTTGTACATCCAAGGTCATTTAGAAGGGGGATACTTGAGTTGTTTCAACTTGCAACAATCTAGAGGTTTTACCAAAGAGCCCTTAAGAGCCCCTGATTCGGCATCCAGCTTTTCCCAACGATGCATTGCTCACAAAGGCCCAAACACACAGGCCGTGCCTCTAGGACGTTTCTCATCCGAGTGCAGACCCGCCAGTACGAAGAAACCTGGAATGCTACCTAGAGCTCAAGAACCACACTGAATAATGCTACATGGATTCTGCTGCATGCCAAACTGTGGCATGATACAAGAGGAACGTTAGCTTGAGGCTAGTGTTCATTGGGGTCGCCAATTCACTGAAAATGACTGAAGGTTGAGCAGCTACCAAAGTATGGCAACGTCCAAGTGTCTTTCTGAGAAATTCACTTCTCATCACAAAGGGAACTGTGCCATGAAGGGAACATGTGCAACTACAGTATTTCTCACTGCGAATTGTTTCCGCAACTGTCTAAATCCCAATGAGGAAAATAAAGTATCCCTTTAAGCCTTATATTCAATATATATATTCCACAGAGAATTAACCCTGTTCTTTGTTTCTCTAGTTTGTAATTCCAAGGCGCTTTAGAAGGGAGATACTTGAGTTGTTTCAACTTACTACTTTCTAGAGTTTAAGAGAAGAAGCCCTTCACTTCCCATGACTCTGCATCTAGCTGTTCCCAATGGTGCATTGCTCACAACTCCCCAAACGCACAGGCCGTCCTTCCTGTACTTTTCTCATCCTAGTGCAGACCCGCAAGTACTAAGAGACCTGGAATTCTTCCTAGAGCCCAGGAACCACAATGAATAAGGCTACATGGATTTTGCTGCATGACAATATGTGTCATATTAGAAGAGAAACATTAGCTTCAGGTTAGAGGTCAAGTGGGGTCGCCAATTCACTGAAGATTACCGAAGGATGAGCACCTACCAAAGAATGGCAACCTCCAAGTCTCTTTCCTAGAAACTCACTTGTCATCACAAAGGCAATGGTGCTATGAAGAGAACATGTGCAACTAAAGAATTTCTCAGAGAGAACTGAGCCCACAACTCTCTAAATCCCAATGAGGAAAGTCAAGTTTCCCTTCAAGCCTTATTTTCCAAAGGGCCTGCAGAGCACTGTCCCTGCTGTTTCCTTCTCTATTTTGTACCTCCAACGTGCTTTAGACGGGAGATACTTGAGTTGTTTCAAGTTGCCACATTCCAGAAATTTAACAAAAGAAACCCTTCACCTCCATGCCTCGGCATCTAGCTGTTCCCAAGGCTGCACTTATCACAACTCCCCAAACACACAGGCCGTCCTTCTTGTACGTTTCACAGCCTAGTGCAGATCCGATAGTACTAAGAGACCTGGAATGCTTCGTAGAGCTCAAGAACCACACTGAATAAGGCTACTTAGATTCTGCTGCATGCCAACCTCTGGCATGATACAAGAGGAACGTTAGCCTGAGGCTAGTGGTCAAAAAGGGTCGCCAATTCACTGAATTGACTGAAGGATGAGCTCCTTCCAAAGCATGGCCACCTCCAAGTTTCTTTCCTAGAAACTCACTTTTCATCACACAGGCAATTGTGCAATGAAGGGAACTTGTGCAACTACAGTGTTTCTCAGGGAGAATTGAGCCCCCACCTCTCTAAATCCCAATGAGGAATATGAAGTTTCCCGTCAAGACTTATTTTCAAAATGGCCAGCAGAGCATCGACCTTGCTGATTCTTTCTCTAATTTGTACATCCAAGGTCATTTAGAAGGGGGATACTTGAGTTGTTTCAACTTGCAACAATCTAGAGGTTTTACCAAAGAGCCCTTAAGAGCCCCTGATTCGGCATCCAGCTTTTCCCAACGATGCATTGCTCACAAAGGCCCAAACACACAGGCCGTGCCTCTAGGACGTTTCTCATCCGAGTGCAGACCCGCCAGTACGAAGAAACCTGGAATGCTACCTAGAGCTCAAGAACCACACTGAATAACGCTACATGGATTCTGCTGCATGCCAATGTGTGGCATGATACAAAAGGAACGTTAGCTTGAGGCTAGTGTTCAATGGGGTCGCCAATTCACTGAAAATTACTGAAGGTTGAGCAGCTACCAAAGTATGGCAACGTCCAAGTTTCTTTCCGAGAAATTCACTTCTCATCACAAAGGGAACTGTGCCATGAAGGGAACATGTGCAACTACAGTATTTCTCACTGAGAATTGATTCCGCAACTCTCTATATCCCAATGAGGAAAATAAAGTATCCTTTTAAGCCTTATATTCAATATATATATTCCACAGAGAATTAACCCTGTTCTTTCTTTCTCTAGTTTGTAATTCCAAGGCGCTTTAGAAGGGAGATACTTGAGTTGTTTCAACTTACTACTTTCTAGAGTTTAAGAGAAGAAGCCCTTCACTTCCCATGACTCTGCATCTAGCTGTTCCCAATGGTGCATTGCTCACAACTCCCCGAACGCACAGGCCGTCCTTCCTGTACTTTTCTCATGCTAGTGCAGACCCGCAAGTACTAAGAGACCTGGAATGCTTCCTAGAGTTCAAGAACCACACTGAATAAGTCTACAAGGATTCTGCTGCATGCCAACATGTGGCATGATACAAGAGGAACGTTAGCTTGAGGCTAGTGTTCAATGGGGTCGCCAATTCACCGAAGATTACTGAAGGAGGAGCACCTACCAAAGAATGGCAACGTCCAAGTTTCTTTCCGAGAAATTCACTTGTCATCACAAAGGGAATTTTGCCATGAAGGGAACATGTGCAACTACAGTATTTCTCAGTGAGAATGGATCCCGCAACTCTCTAAATCCTAATGAGGAAAATAAAGATCCCCTTTAAGCCTTATATTCAAAAGGGTCCACAGAGCATTGATCCTATTGTTTCTTTCTCTATTTTGTAGTTGAAGGTGTTTTAGAAGGGAGATACTTGAGTTGTTTCAACTTCCTACTTTCTAGAGTTTAAGAAAAGAAGCCCTTCACTTCCCATGACTCGGCATCTAGTTGTACCCAATGATGCATTGCTCACAACACCCCGAAGACAGACGCTGTCCATCCTGTACTTTTCTCATCCTAGTGCAGACCCGCAAGTACTAAGAGACCTGGAATTCTTCCTAGAGCCCAGGAACCACAATGAATAAGGCTACATGGATTTTGCTGCATGACAACATGTGTCATGTTAGAAGAGAAACATTAGCTTCAGGTTAGAGGTCAAGTGGGGTCGCCAATTCACTGAAGATTACCGAAGGATGAGCACCTACCAAAGAATGGCAACCTCCAAGTCTCTTTCCTAGAAACTCACTTGTCATCACAAAGGCAATTGTGCTATGAAGAGAACATGTGCAACTAAAGAATTTCTCAGAGAGAACTGAGCCCACAACCCTCTAAATCCCAATGAGGAAAGTCAAGTTTCCCTTCAAGCCTTATTTTCCAAAGGGCCCGCAGAGCACTGACCCTGCTGTTTCCTTCTCTATTTTGTACCTCCAACGTGCTTTAGACGGGAGATACTTGAGTTGTTTCAAGTTGCCACATTCTAGAAATTTAACAAAAGAAACCCTTCACCTCCATGCCTCGGCATCTAGCTGTTCCCAAGGCTGCACTTATCACAACTCCCCAAACACACAGGCCGTCCTTCTTGTACGTTTCACAGCCTAGTGCAGATCCGATAGTACTAAGAGACCTGGAATGCTTCGTAGAGCTCAAGAACCACACTGAATAAGGCTACTTAGATTCTGCTGCATGCCAACCTCTGGCATGATACAAGAGGAACGTTAGCCTGAGGCTAGTGGTCAAAAAGGGTCGCCAATTCACTGAATTGACTGAAGGATGAGCTCCTTCCAAAGCATGGCCACCTCCAAGTTTCTTTCCTACAAACTCATTTTTCATCACACAGGCAATTGTGCAATGAAGGGAACTTGTGCAACTACAGTGTTTCTCAAGGAGAATTGAGCCCCCACCTCTCTAAATCCCAATGAGGAATATGAAGTTTCCTGTCAAGACTTATTTTCAAAATGGCCAGCAGAGCATCGACCTTGCTGATTCTTTCTCTAATTTGTACATCCAAGGTCATTTAGAAGGGGGATACTTGAGTTGTTTCAACTTGCAACAATCTAGAGGTTTTACCAAAGAGCCTTTAAGAGCCCCTGATTCGGCATCCAGCTTTTCCCAACGATGCATTGCTCACAAAGGCCCAAACACACAGGCCGTGCCTCTAGTACGTTTCTCATCCGAGTGCAGACCCGCCAGTACTAAGAAACCTGGAATGCTACCTAGAGCTCAAGAACCACACTGAATGACGCTACATGGATTTTGCTGCATGCCAATCTGTGGCATGATACAAGAGGAACGTTAGCTTGAGGCTAGTGTTCAATGGGGTCGCCAATTCACTGAAAATTACTGAAGGTTGAGCAGCTACCAAAGTATGGCAACGTCCAAGTGTCTTTCCGAGAAATTCACTTCTCATCACAAAGGGAACTGTGCCATGAAGGGAACATGTGCAACTACAGTATTTCTCACTGAGAATTGATTCCGCAACTCTCTAAATCCCAATGAGGAAAATAAAGTATCCTTTTAAGCCTTATATTCAATATATATATTCCACAGAGAATTAACCCTGTTCTTTCTTTCTCTAGTTTGTAATTCCTAGGCGCTTTAGAAGGGAGATACTTGAGTTGTTTCAACTTACTACTTTCTAGAGTTTAAGAGAAGAAGCCCTTCACTTCCCATGACTCGGCATCTAGCTGTTCCCAATGGTGCATTGCTCACAACTCCCCGAACGCACAGGCCGTCCTTCCTGTACTTTTCTCATCCTAGTGCAGACCCGCAAGTACTAAGAGACCTGGAATGCTTCCTAGAGTTCAAGAACCACACTGAATAATGCTACATGGATTCTGCTGCATGCCAAACTGTGGCATGATACAAGAGGAACGTTAGCTTGAGGCTAGTGTTCATTGGGGTCGCCAATTCACTGAAAATTACTGAAGTTTGAGCAGCTACCAAAGTATGGCAACGTCCAAGTGTCTTTCTGAGAAATTCACTTCTCATCACAAAGGGAACTGTGCCATGAAGGGAACATGTGCAACTACAGTATTTCTCACTGCGAATTGTTTCCGCAACTGTCTAAATCCCAATGAGGAAAATAAAGTATCCCTTTAAGCCTTATATTCAATATATATATTCCACAGAGAATTAACCCTGTTCTTTGTTTCTCTAGTTTGTAATTCCAAGGCGCTTTAGAAGGGAGATACTTGAGTTGTTTCAACTTACTACTTTCTAGAGTTTAAGAGAAGAAGCCCTTCACTTCCCATGACTCTGCATCTAGCTGTTCCCAATGGTGCATTGCTCACAACTCCCCGAACGCACAGGCCGTCCTTCCTGTACTTTTCTCATCCTAGTGCAGACCCGCAAGTACTAAGAGACCTGGAATTCTTCCTAGAGCCCAGGAACCACAATGAATAAGGCTACATGGATTTTGCTGCATGACAATATGTGTCATATTAGAAGAGAAACATTAGCTTCAGGTTAGAGGTCAAGTGGGGTCGCCAATTCACTGAAGATTACCGAAGGATGAGCACCTACCAAAGAATGGCAACCTCCAAGTCTCTTTCCTAGAAACTCACTTGTCATCACAAAGGCAATGGTGCTATGAAGAGAACATGTGCAACTAAAGAATTTCTCAGAGAGAACTGAGCCCACAACTCTCTAAATCCCAATGAGGAAAGTCAAGTTTCCCTTCAAGCCTTATTTTCCAAAGGGCCCGCAGAGCACTGACCCTGCTGTTTCCTTCTCTATTTTGTACCTCCAACGTGCTTTAGACGGGAGATACTTGAGTTGTTTCAAGTTGCCACATTCCAGAAATTTAACAAAAGAAACCCTTCACCTCCATGCCTCGGCATCTAGCTGTTCCCAAGGCTGCACTTATCACAACTCCCCAAACACACAGGCCGTCCTTCTTGTACGTTTCACAGCCTAGTGCAGATCCGATAGTACTAAGAGACCTGGAATGCTTCGTAGAGCTCAAGAACCACACTGAATAAGGCTACTTAGATTCTGCTGCATGCCAACCTCTGGCATGATACAAGAGGAACGTTAGCCTGAGGCTAGTGGTCAAAAAGGGTCGCCAATTCACTGAATTGACTGAAGGATGAGCTCCTTCCAAACCATGGCCACCTCCAAGTTTCTTTCCTACAAACTCATTTTTCATCACACAGGCAATTGTGCAATGAAGGGAACTTGTGCAACTACAGTGTTTCTCAGGGAGAATTGAGCCCCCACCTCTCTAAATCCCAATGAGGAATATGAAGTTTCCCGTCAAGACTTATTTTCAAAATGGCCAGCAGAGCATCGACCTTGCTGATTCTTTCTCTAATTTGTACATCCAAGGTCATTTAGAAGGGGGATACTTGAGTTGTTTCAACTTGCAACAATCTAGAGGTTTTACCAAAGAGCCCTTAAGAGCCCCTGATTCGGCATCCAGCTTTTCCCAACGATGCATTGCTCACAAAGGCCCAAACACACAGGCCGTGCCTCTAGGACGTTTCTCATCCGAGTGCAGACCCGCCAGTACGAAGAAACCTGGAATGCTACCTAGAGCTCAAGAACCACACTGAATAACGCTACATGGATTCTGCTGCATGCCAATGTGTGGCATGATACAAAAGGAACGTTAGCTTGAGGCTAGTGTTCAATGGGGTCGCCAATTCACTGAAAATTACTGAAGGTTGAGCAGCTACCAAAGTATGGCAACGTCCAAGTTTCTTTCCGAGAAATTCACTTCTCATCACAAAGGGAACTGTGCCATGAAGGGAACATGTGCAACTACAGTATTTCTCACTGAGAATTGATTCCGCAACTCTCTATATCCCAATGAGGAAAATAAAGTATCCTTTTAAGCCTTATATTCAATATATATATTCCACAGAGAATTAACCCTGTTCTTTCTTTCTCTAGTTTGTAATTCCAAGGCGCTTTAGAAGGGAGATACTTGAGTTGTTTCAACTTACTACTTTCTAGAGTTTAAGAGAAGAAGCCCTTCACTTCCCATGACTCTGCATCTAGCTGTTCCCAATGGTGCATTGCTCACAACTCCCCGAACGCACAGGCCGTCCTTCCTGTACTTTTCTCATGCTAGTGCAGACCCGCAAGTACTAAGAGACCTGGAATGCTTCCTAGAGTTCAAGAACCACACTGAATAAGTCTACAAGGATTCTGCTGCATGCCAACATGTGGCATGATACAAGAGGAACGTTAGCTTGAGGCTAGTGTTCAATGGGGTCGCCAATTCACCGAAGATTACTGAAGGAGGAGCACCTACCAAAGAATGGCAACGTCCAAGTTTCTTTCCGAGAAATTCACTTGTCATCACAAAGGGAATTTTGCCATGAAGGGAACATGTGCAACTACAGTATTTCTCAGTGAGAATGGATCCCGCAACTCTCTAAATCCTAATGAGGAAAATAAAGATCCCCTTTAAGCCTTATATTCAAAAGGGTCCACAGAGCATTGATCCTATTGTTTCTTTCTCTATTTTGTAGTTGAAGGTGTTTTAGAAGGGAGATACTTGAGTTGTTTCAACTTCCTACTTTCTAGAGTTTAAGAAAAGAAGCCCTTCACTTCCCATGACTCGGCATCTAGTTGTACCCAATGATGCATTGCTCACAACACCCCGAAGACAGACGCTGTCCATCCTGTACTTTTCTCATCCTAGTGCAGACCCGCAAGTACTAAGAGACCTGGAATTCTTCCTAGAGCCCAGGAACCACAATGAATAAGGCTACATGGATTTTGCTGCATGACAACATGTGTCATGTTAGAAGAGAAACATTAGCTTCAGGTTAGAGGTCAAGTGGGGTCGCCAATTCACTGAAGATTACCGAAGGATGAGCACCTACCAAAGAATGGCAACCTCCAAGTCTCTTTCCTAGAAACTCACTTGTCATCACAAAGGCAATTGTGCTATGAAGAGAACATGTGCAACTAAAGAATTTCTCAGAGAGAACTGAGCCCACAACTCTCTAAATCCCAATGAGGAAAGTCAAGTTTCCCTTCAAGCCTTATTTTCCAAAGGGCCCGCAGAGCACTGACCCTGCTGTTTCCTTCTCTATTTTGTACCTCCAACGTGCTTTAGACGGGAGATACTTGAGTTGTTTCAAGTTGCCACATTCTAGAAATTTAACAAAAGAAACCCTTCACCTCCATGCCTCGGCATCTAGCTGTTCCCAAGGCTGCACTTATCACAACTCCCCAAACACACAGGCCGTCCTTCTTGTACGTTTCACAGCCTAGTGCAGATCCGATAGTACTAAGAGACCTGGAATGCTTCGTAGAGCTCAAGAACCACACTGAATAAGGCTACTTAGATTCTGCTGCATGCCAACCTCTGGCATGATACAAGAGGAACGTTAGCCTGAGGCTAGTGGTCAAAAAGGGTCGCCAATTCACTGAATTGACTGAAGGATGAGCTCCTTCCAAAGCATGGCCACCTCCAAGTTTCTTTCCTACAAACTCATTTTTCATCACACAGGCAATTGTGCAATGAAGGGAACTTGTGCAACTACAGTGTTTCTCAAGGAGAATTGAGCCCCCACCTCTCTAAATCCCAATGAGGAATATGAAGTTTCCTGTCAAGACTTATTTTCAAAATGGCCAGCAGAGCATCGACCTTGCTGATTCTTTCTCTAATTTGTACATCCAAGGTCATTTAGAAGGGGGATACTTGAGTTGTTTCAACTTGCAACAATCTAGAGGTTTTACCAAAGAGCCTTTAAGAGCCCCTGATTCGGCATCCAGCTTTTCCCAACGATGCATTGCTCACAAAGGCCCAAACACACAGGCCGTGCCTCTAGTACGTTTCTCATCCGAGTGCAGACCCGCCAGTACTAAGAAACCTGGAATGCTACCTAGAGCTCAAGAACCACACTGAATGACGCTACATGGATTTTGCTGCATGCCAATCTGTGGCATGATACAAGAGGAACGTTAGCTTGAGGCTAGTGTTCAATGGGGTCGCCAATTCACTGAAAATTACTGAAGGTTGAGCAGCTACCAAAGTATGGCAACGTCCAAGTGTCTTTCCGAGAAATTCACTTCTCATCACAAAGGGAACTGTGCCATGAAGGGAACATGTGCAACTACAGTATTTCTCACTGAGAATTGATTCCGCAACTCTCTAAATCCCAATGAGGAAAATAAAGTATCCTTTTAAGCCTTATATTCAATATATATATTCCACAGAGAATTAACCCTGTTCTTTCTTTCTCTAGTTTGTAATTCCTAGGCGCTTTAGAAGGGAGATACTTGAGTTGTTTCAACTTACTACTTTCTAGAGTTTAAGAGAAGAAGCCCTTCACTTCCCATGACTCGGCATCTAGCTGTTCCCAATGGTGCATTGCTCACAACTCCCCGAACGCACAGGCCGTCCTTCCTGTACTTTTCTCATCCTAGTGCAGACCCGCAAGTACTAAGAGACCTGGAATGCTTCCTAGAGTTCAAGAACCACACTGAATAAGTCTACAAGGATTCTGCTGCATGCCAACATGTGGCATGATACAAGAGGAACGTTAGCTTGAGGCTAGTGTTCAATGGGGTCGCCAATTCACCAAAGATTACTGAAGGAGGAGCACCTACCAAAGAATGGCAACGTCCAAGTTTCTTTCCGAGAAATTCACTTGTCATCACAAAGGGAATTGTGCCATGAAGGGAACATGTGCAACTACAGTATTTCTCAGTGAGAATGGATCCCGCAACTCTCTAAATCCCAATGAGGAAAATAAAGATCCCCTTTAAGCCATATATTCAAAAGGGTCCACAGAGCATTGATCCTATTGTTTCTTTCTGTATTTTGTAGTTGAAGGTGTTTTAGAAGGGAGATAGTTGAGTTGTTTCAACTTACTACTTTCTAGAGTTTAAGAAAAGAAGCCCTTCACTTCCCATGACTCGGCATCTAGTTGTACCCAATGATGCATTGCTCACAACACCCCGAAGACAGACACCGTCCTTCCTGTACTTTTCTCATCCTAGTGCAGACCCGCAAGTACTAAGAGACCTGGAATGCTTCCTAGAGCCCAGAAACCACAATGAATAAGGCTACATGGATTTTGCTGCATGACAACATGTGTCATGTTAGAAGAGGAACGTTAGCTTCAGGTTAGTGGTCAAGTGGGGTCGCCAATTCACTGAAGATTACCGAAGGATGAGCACCTACCAAAGAATGGCAACCTCCAAGTCTCTTTCCTAGAAACTCACTTGTCATCACAAAGGCAATTGTGCTATGAAGAGAACATGTGCAACTAAAGAATTTCTCAGAGAGGACTGAGCCCACAACTCTCTAAATCCCAATGAGGAAAGTCAAGTTTCCCTTCAAGCCTTATTTTCCAAAGGGCCCGCAGAGCACTGACCCTGCTGTTTCCTTCTCTATTTTGTACCTCCAACGTGCTTTAGACGGGAGATACTTGAGTTGTTTCAAGTTGCCACATTCTAGAAATTTAACAAAAGAAACCCTTCACCTCCATGCCTCGGCATCTAGCTGTTCCCAAGGCTGCACTTATCACAACTCCCCAAACACACAGGCCGTCCTTCTTGTACGTTTCACAGCCTAGTGCAGATCTGATAGTACTAAGAGACCTGGAATGCTTCGTAGAGCTCAAGAACCACACTGAATAAGGCTACTTAGATTCTGCTGCATGCCAACCTCTGGCATGATACAAGAGGAACGTTAGCCTGAGGCTAGTGGTCAAACAGGGTCGCCAATTCACTGAATTGACTGAAGGATGAGCTCCTTCCAAAGCATGGCCACCTCCAAGTTTCTTTCCTAGAAACTCACTTTTCATCACACAGGCAATTGTGCAATGAAGGGAACTTGTGCAACTACAGTGTTTCTCAGGGAGAATTGAGCCCCCACCTCTCTAAATCCCAATGAGGAATATGAAGTTTCCCGTCAAGACTTATTTTCAAAATGGCCAGCAGAGCATCGACCTTGCTGATTCTTTCTCTAATTTGTACATCCAAGGTCATTTAGAAGGGGGATACTTGAGTTGTTTCAACTTGCAACAATCTAGAGGTTTTACCAAAGAGCCCTTAAGAGCCCCTGATTCGGCATCCAGCTTTTCCCAACGATGCATTGCTCACAAAGGCCCAAACACACAGGCCGTGCCTCTAGGACGTTTCTCATCCGAGTGCAGACCCGCCAGTACGAAGAAACCTGGAATGCTACCTAGAGCTCAAGAACCACACTGAATAACGCTACATGGATTCTGCTGCATGCCAAACTGTGGCATGATACAAGAGGAACGTTAGCTTGAGGCTAGTGTTCATTGGGGTCGCCAATTCACTGAAAATTACTGAAGTTTGAGCAGCTACCAAAGTATGGCAACGTCCAAGTGTCTTTCTGAGAAATTCACTTCTCATCACAAAGGGAACTGTGCCATGAAGGGAACATGTGCAACTACAGTATTTCTCACTGCGAATTGTTTCCGCAACTGTCTAAATCCCAATGAGGAAAATAAAGTATCCCTTTAAGCCTTATATTCAATATATATATTCCACAGAGAATTAACCCTGTTCTTTGTTTCTCTAGTTTGTAATTCCAAGGCGCTTTAGAAGGGAGATACTTGAGTTGTTTCAACTTACTACTTTCTAGAGTTTAAGAGAAGAAGCCCTTCACTTCCCATGACTCTGCATCTAGCTGTTCCCAATGGTGCATTGCTCACAACTCCCCGAACGCACAGGCCGTCCTTCCTGTACTTTTCTCATGCTAGTGCAGACCCGCAAGTACTAAGAGACCTGGAATGCTTCCTAGAGTTCAAGAACCACACTGAATAAGTCTACAAGGATTCTGCTGCATGCCAACATGTGGCATGATACAAGAGGAACGTTAGCTTGAGGCTAGTGTTCAATGGGGTCGCCAATTCACCGAAGATTACTGAAGGAGGAGCACCTACCAAAGAATGGCAACGTCCAAGTTTCTTTCCGAGAAATTCACTTGTCATCACAAAGGGAATTTTGCCATGAAGGGAACATGTGCAACTACAGTATTTCTCAGTGAGAATGGATCCCGCAACTCTCTAAATCCTAATGAGGAAAATAAAGATCCCCTTTAAGCCTTATATTCAAAAGGGTCCACAGAGCATTGATCCTATTGTTTCTTTCTCTATTTTGTAGTTGAAGGTGTTTTAGAAGGGAGATACTTGAGTTGTTTCAACTTCCTACTTTCTAGAGTTTAAGAAATGAAGCCCTTCACTTCCCATTACTCGGCATCTAGTTGTACCCAATGATGCATTGCTCACAACACCCCGAAGACAGACGCCGTCCATCCTGTACTTTTCTCATCCTAGTGCAGACCCGCAAGTACTAAGAGACCTGGAATTCTTCCTAGAGCCCAGGAACCACAATGAATAAGGCTACATGGATTTTGCTGCATGACAACATGTGTCATGTTAGAAGAGAAACATTAGCTTCAGGTTAGAGGTCAAGTGGGGTCGCCAATTCACTGAAGATTACCGAAGGATGAGCACCTACCAAAGAATGGCAACCTCCAAGTCTCTTTCCTAGAAACTCACTTGTCATCACAAAGGCAATTGTGCTATGAAGAGAACATGTGCAACTAAAGAATTTCTCAGAGAGAACTGAGCCCACAACTCTCTAAATCCCAATGAGGAAAGTCAAGTTTCCCTTCAAGCCTTATTTTCCAAAGGGCCCGCAGAGCACTGACCCTGCTGTTTCCTTCTCTATTTTGTACCTCCAACGTGCTTTAGACGGGAGATACTTGAGTTGTTTCAAGTTGCCACATTCTAGAAATTTAACAAAAGAAACCCTTCACCTCCATGCCTCGGCATCTAGCTGTTCCCAAGGCTGCACTTATCACAACTCCCCAAACACACAGGCCGTCCTTCTTGTACGTTTCACAGCCTAGTGCAGATCCGATAGTACTAAGAGACCTGGAATGCTTCGTAGAGCTCAAGAACCACACTGAATAAGGCTACTTAGATTCTGCTGCATGCCAACCTCTGGCATGATACAAGAGGAACGTTAGCCTGAGGCTAGTGGTCAAAAAGGGTCGCCAATTCACTGAATTGACTGAAGGATGAGCTCCTTCCAAAGCATGGCCACCTCCAAGTTTCTTTCCTACAAACTCATTTTTCATCACACAGGCAATTGTGCAATGAAGGGAACTTGTGCAACTACAGAGTTTCTCAAGGAGAATTGAGCCCCCACCTCTCTAAATCCCAATGAGGAATATGAAGTTTCCTGTCAAGACTTATTTTCAAAATGGCCAGCAGAGCATCGACCTTGCTGATTCTTTCTCTAATTTGTACATCCAAGGTCATTTAGAAGGGGGATACTTGAGTTGTTTCAACTTGCAACAATCTAGAGGTTTTACCAAAGAGCCTTTAAGAGCCCCTGATTCGGCATCCAGCTTTTCCCAACGATGCATTGCTCACAAAGGCCCAAACACACAGGCCGTGCCTCTAGTACGTTTCTCATCCGAGTGCAGACCCGCCAGTACTAAGAAACCTGGAATGCTACCTAGAGCTCAAGAACCACACTGAATGACGCTACATGGATTTTGCTGCATGCCAATCTGTGGCATGATACAAGAGGAACGTTAGCTTGAGGCTAGTGTTCAATGGGGTCGCCAATTCACTGAAAATTACTGAAGGTTGAGCAGCTACCAAAGTATGGCAACGTCCAAGTTTCTTTCCGAGAAATTCACTTCTCATCACAAAGGGAACTGTGCCATGAAGGGAACATGTGCAACTACAGTATTTCTCACTGAGAATTGATTCCGCAACTCTCTAAATCCCAATGAGGAAAATAAAGTATCCTTTTAAGCCTTATATTCAATATATATATTCCACAGAGAATTAACCCTGTTCTTTCTTTCTCTAGTTTGTAATTCCTAGGCGCTTTAGAAGGGAGATACTTGAGTTGTTTCAACTTACTACTTTCTAGAGTTTAAGAGAAGAAGCCCTTCACTTCCCATGACTCGGCATCTAGCTGTTCCCAATGGTGCATTGCTCACAACTCCCCGAACGCACAGGCCGTCCTTCCTGTACTTTTCTCATCCTAGTGCAGACCCGCAAGTACTAAGAGACCTGGAATGCTTCCTAGAGTTCAAGAACCACACTGAATAAGTCTACAAGGATTCTGCTGCATGCCAACATGTGGCATGATACAAGAGGAACGTTAGCTTGAGGCTAGTGTTCAATGGGGTCGCCAATTCACCGAAGATTACTGAAGGAGGAGCACCTACCAAAGAATGGCAACGTCCAAGTTTCTTTCCGAGAAATTCACTTGTCATCACAAAGGGAATTTTGCCATGAAGGGAACATGTGCAACTACAGTATTTCTCAGTGAGAATGGATCCCGCAACTCTCTAAATCCTAATGAGGAAAATAAAGATCCCCTTTAAGCCTTATATTCAAAAGGGTCCACAGAGCATTGATCCTATTGTTTCTTTCTCTATTTTGTAGTTGAAGGTGTTTTAGAAGGGAGATACTTGAGTTGTTTCAACTTCCTACTTTCTAGAGTTTAAGAAAAGAAGCCCTTCACTTCCCATGACTCGGCATCTAGTTGTACCCAATGATGCATTGCTCACAACACCCCGAAGACAGACGCCGTCCATCCTGTACTTTTCTCATCCTAGTGCAGACCCGCAAGTACTAAGAGACCTGGAATTCTTCCTAGAGCCCAGGAACCACAATGAATAAGGCTACATGGATTTTGCTGCATGACAACATGTGTCATGTTAGAAGAGAAACATTAGCTTCAGGTTAGAGGTCAAGTGGGGTCGCCAATTCACTGAAGATTACCGAAGGATGAGCACCTACCAAAGAATGGCAACCTCCAAGTCTCTTTCCTAGAAACTCACTTGTCATCACAAAGGCAATTGTGCTATGAAGAGAACATGTGCAACTAAAGAATTTCTCAGAGAGAACTGAGCCCACAACTCTCTAAATCCCAATGAGGAAAGTCAAGTTTCCCTTCAAGCCTTATTTTCCAAAGGGCCCGCAGAGCACTGACCCTGCTGTTTCCTTCTCTATTTTGTACCTCCAACGTGCTTTAGACGGGAGATACTTGAGTTGTTTCAAGTTGCCACATTCTAGAAATTTAACAAAAGAAACCCTTCACCTCCATGCCTCGGCATCTAGCTGTTCCCAAGGCTGCACTTATCACAACTCCCCAAACACACAGGCCGTCCTTCTTGTACGTTTCACAGCCTAGTGCAGATCCGATAGTACTAAGAGACCTGGAATGCTTCGTAGAGCTCAAGAACCACACTGAATAAGGCTACTTAGATTCTGCTGCATGCCAACCTCTGGCATGATACAAGAGGAACGTTAGCCTGAGGCTAGTGGTCAAAAAGGGTCGCCAATTCACTGAATTGACTGAAGGATGAGCTCCTTCCAAAGCATGGCCACCTCCAAGTTTCTTTCCTACAAACTCATTTTTCATCACACAGGCAATTGTGCAATGAAGGGAACTTGTGCAACTACAGAGTTTCTCAAGGAGAATTGAGCCCCCACCTCTCTAAATCCCAATGAGGAATATGAAGTTTCCTGTCAAGACTTATTTTCAAAATGGCCAGCAGAGCATCGACCTTGCTGATTCTTTCTCTAATTTGTACATCCAAGGTCATTTAGAAGGGGGATACTTGAGTTGTTTCAACTTGCAACAATCTAGAGGTTTTACCAAAGAGCCTTTAAGAGCCCCTGATTCGGCATCCAGCTTTTCCCAACGATGCATTGCTCACAAAGGCCCAAACACACAGGCCGTGCCTCTAGTACGTTTCTCATCCGAGTGCAGACCCGCCAGTACTAAGAAACCTGGAATGCTACCTAGAGCTCAAGAACCACACTGAATGACGCTACATGGATTTTGCTGCATGCCAATCTGTGGCATGATACAAGAGGAACGTTAGCTTGAGGCTAGTGTTCAATGGGGTCGCCAATTCACTGAAAATTACTGAAGGTTGAGCAGCTACCAAAGTATGGCAACGTCCAAGTTTCTTTCCGAGAAATTCACTTCTCATCACAAAGGGAACTGTGCCATGAAGGGAACATGTGCAACTACAGTATTTCTCACTGAGAATTGATTCCGCAACTCTCTAAATCCCAATGAGGAAAATAAAGTATCCTTTTAAGCCTTATATTCAATATATATATTCCACAGAGAATTAACCCTGTTCTTTCTTTCTCTAGTTTGTAATTCCTAGGCGCTTTAGAAGGGAGATACTTGAGTTGTTTCAACTTACTACTTTCTAGAGTTTAAGAGAAGAAACCCTTCACTTCCCATGACTCGGCATCTAGCTGTTCCCAATGGTGCATTGCTCACAACTCCCCGAACGCACAGGCCGTCCTTCCTGTACTTTTCTCATCCTAGTGCAGACCCGCAAGTACTAAGAGACCTGGAATGCTTCCTAGAGTTCAAGAACCACACTGAATAAGTCTACAAGGATTCTGCTGCATGCCAACATGTGGCATGATACAAGAGGAACGTTAGCTTGAGGCTAGTGTTCAATGGGGTCGCCAATTCACCGAAGATTACTGAAGGAGGAGCACCTACCAAAGAATGGCAACGTCCAAGTTTCTTTCCGAGAAATTCACTTGTCATCACAAAGGGAATTTTGCCATGAAGGGAACATGTGCAACTACAGTATTTCTCAGTGAGAATGGATCCCGCAACTCTCTAAATCCTAATGAGGAAAATAAAGATCCCCTTTAAGCCTTATATTCAAAAGGGTCCACAGAGCATTGATCCTATTGTTTCTTTCTCTATTTTGTAGTTGAAGGTGTTTTAGAAGGGAGATACTTGAGTTGTTTCAACTTCCTACTTTCTAGAGTTTAAGAAAAGAAGCCCTTCACTTCCCATTACTCGGCATCTAGTTGTACCCAATGATGCATTGCTCACAACACCCCGAAGACAGACGCCGTCCATCCTGTACTTTTCTCATCCTAGTGCAGACCCGCAAGTACTAAGAGACCTGGAATTCTTCCTAGAGCCCAGGAACCACAATGAATAAGGCTACATGGATTTTGCTGCATGACAACATGTGTCATGTTAGAAGAGAAACATTAGCTTCAGGTTAGAGGTCAAGTGGGGTCGCCAATTCACTGAAGATTACCGAAGGATGAGCACCTACCAAAGAATGGCAACCTCCAAGTCTCTTTCCTAGAAACTCACTTGTCATCACAAAGGCAATTGTGCTATGAAGAGAACATGTGCAACTAAAGAATTTCTCAGAGAGAACTGAGCCCACAACTCTCTAAATCCCAATGAGGAAAGTCAAGTTTCCCTTCAAGCCTTATTTTCCAAAGGGCCCGCAGAGCACTGACCCTGCTGTTTCCTTCTCTATTTTGTACCTCCAACGTGCTTTAGACGGGAGATACTTGAGTTGTTTCAAGTTGCCACATTCTAGAAATTTAACAAAAGAAACCCTTCACCTCCATGCCTCGGCATCTAGCTGTTCCCAAGGCTGCACTTATCACAACTCCCCAAACACACAGGCCGTCCTTCTTGTACGTTTCACAGCCTAGTGCAGATCCGATAGTACTAAGAGACCTGGAATGCTTCGTAGAGCTCAAGAACCACACTGAATAAGGCTACTTAGATTCTGCTGCATGCCAACCTCTGGCATGATACAAGAGGAACGTTAGCCTGAGGCTAGTGGTCAAAAAGGGTCGCCAATTCACTGAATTGACTGAAGGATGAGCTCCTTCCAAAGCATGGCCACCTCCAAGTTTCTTTCCTACAAACTCATTTTTCATCACACAGGCAATTGTGCAATGAAGGGAACTTGTGCAACTACAGAGTTTCTCAAGGAGAATTGAGCCCCCACCTCTCTAAATCCCAATGAGGAATATGAAGTTTCCTGTCAAGACTTATTTTCAAAATGGCCAGCAGAGCATCGACCTTGCTGATTCTTTCTCTAATTTGTACATCCAAGGTCATTTAGAAGGGGGATACTTGAGTTGTTTCAACTTGCAACAATCTAGAGGTTTTACCAAAGAGCCTTTAAGAGCCCCTGATTCGGCATCCAGCTTTTCCCAACGATGCATTGCTCACAAAGGCCCAAACACACAGGCCGTGCCTCTAGTACGTTTCTCATCCGAGTGCAGACCCGCCAGTACTAAGAAACCTGGAATGCTACCTAGAGCTCAAGAACCACACTGAATGACGCTACATGGATTTTGCTGCATGCCAATCTGTGGCATGATACAAGAGGAACGTTAGCTTGAGGCTAGTGTTCAATGGGGTCGCCAATTCACTGAAAATTACTGAAGGTTGAGCAGCTACCAAAGTATGGCAACGTCCAAGTTTCTTTCCGAGAAATTCACTTCTCATCACAAAGGGAACTGTGCCATGAAGGGAACATGTGCAACTACAGTATTTCTCACTGAGAATTGATTCCGCAACTCTCTAAATCCCAATGAGGAAAATAAAGTATCCTTTTAAGCCTTATATTCAATATATATATTCCACAGAGAATTAACCCTGTTCTTTCTTTCTCTAGTTTGTAATTCCTAGGCGCTTTAGAAGGGAGATACTTGAGTTGTTTCAACTTACTACTTTCTAGAGTTTAAGAGAAGAAGCCCTTCACTTCCCATGACTCGGCATCTAGCTGTTCCCAATGGTGCATTGCTCACAACTCCCCGAACGCACAGGCCGTCCTTCCTGTACTTTTCTCATCCTAGTGCAGACCCGCAAGTACTAAGAGACCTGGAATGCTTCCTAGAGTTCAAGAACCACACTGAATAAGTCTACAAGGATTCTGCTGCATGCCAACATGTGGCATGATACAAGAGGAACGTTAGCTTGAGGCTAGTGTTCAATGGGGTCGCCAATTCACCGAAGATTACTGAAGGAGGAGCACCTACCAAAGAATGGCAACGTCCAAGTTTCTTTCCGAGAAATTCACTTGTCATCACAAAGGGAATTTTGCCATGAAGGGAACATGTGCAACTACAGTATTTCTCAGTGAGAATGGATCCCGCAACTCTCTAAATCCTAATGAGGAAAATAAAGATCCCCTTTAAGCCTTATATTCAAAAGGGTCCACAGAGCATTGATCCTATTGTTTCTTTCTCTATTTTGTAGTTGAAGGTGTTTTAGAAGGGAGATACTTGAGTTGTTTCAACTTCCTACTTTCTAGAGTTTAAGAAAAGAAGCCCTTCACTTCCCATGACTCGGCATCTAGTTGTACCCAATGATGCATTGCTCACAACACCCCGAAGACAGACGCCGTCCATCCTGTACTTTTCTCATCCTAGTGCAGACCCGCAAGTACTAAGAGACCTGGAATTCTTCCTAGAGCCCAGGAACCACAATGAATAAGGCTACATGGATTTTGCTGCATGACAACATGTGTCATGTTAGAAGAGAAACATTAGCTTCAGGTTAGAGGTCAAGTGGGGTCGCCAATTCACTGAAGATTACCGAAGGATGAGCACCTACCAAAGAATGGCAACCTCCAAGTCTCTTTCCTAGAAACTCACTTGTCATCACAAAGGCAATTGTGCTATGAAGAGAACATGTGCAACTAAAGAATTTCTCAGAGAGAACTGAGCCCACAACTCTCTAAATCCCAATGAGGAAAGTCAAGTTTCCCTTCAAGCCTTATTTTCCAAAGGGCCCGCAGAGCACTGACCCTGCTGTTTCCTTCTCTATTTTGTACCTCCAACGTGCTTTAGACGGGAGATACTTGAGTTGTTTCAAGTTGCCACATTCTAGAAATTTAACAAAAGAAACCCTTCACCTCCATGCCTCGGCATCTAGCTGTTCCCAAGGCTGCACTTATCACAACTCCCCAAACACACAGGCCGTCCTTCTTGTACGTTTCACAGCCTAGTGCAGATCCGATAGTACTAAGAGACCTGGAATGCTTCGTAGAGCTCAAGAACCACACTGAATAAGGCTACTTAGATTCTGCTGCATGCCAACCTCTGGCATGATACAAGAGGAACGTTAGCCTGAGGCTAGTGGTCAAAAAGGGTCGCCAATTCACTGAATTGACTGAAGGATGAGCTCCTTCCAAAGCATGGCCACCTCCAAGTTTCTTTCCTACAAACTCATTTTTCATCACACAGGCAATTGTGCAATGAAGGGAACTTGTGCAACTACAGAGTTTCTCAAGGAGAATTGAGCCCCCACCTCTCTAAATCCCAATGAGGAATATGAAGTTTCCTGTCAAGACTTATTTTCAAAATGGCCAGCAGAGCATCGACCTTGCTGATTCTTTCTCTAATTTGTACATCCAAGGTCATTTAGAAGGGGGATACTTGAGTTGTTTCAACTTGCAACAATCTAGAGGTTTTACCAAAGAGCCTTTAAGAGCCCCTGATTCGGCATCCAGCTTTTCCCAACGATGCATTGCTCACAAAGGCCCAAACACACAGGCCGTGCCTCTAGTACGTTTCTCATCCGAGTGCAGACCCGCCAGTACTAAGAAACCTGGAATGCTACCTAGAGCTCAAGAACCACACTGAATGACGCTACATGGATTTTGCTGCATGCCAATCTGTGGCATGATACAAGAGGAACGTTAGCTTGAGGCTAGTGTTCAATGGGGTCGCCAATTCACTGAAAATTACTGAAGGTTGAGCAGCTACCAAAGTATGGCAACGTCCAAGTTTCTTTCCGAGAAATTCACTTCTCATCACAAAGGGAACTGTGCCATGAAGGGAACATGTGCAACTACAGTATTTCTCACTGAGAATTGATTCCGCAACTCTCTAAATCCCAATGAGGAAAATAAAGTATCCTTTTAAGCCTTATATTCAATATATATATTCCACAGAGAATTAACCCTGTTCTTTCTTTCTCTAGTTTGTAATTCCTAGGCGCTTTAGAAGGGAGATACTTGAGTTGTTTCAACTTACTACTTTCTAGAGTTTAAGAGAAGAAGCCCTTCACTTCCCATGACTCGGCATCTAGCTGTTCCCAATGGTGCATTGCTCACAACTCCCCGAACGCACAGGCCGTCCTTCCTGTACTTTTCTCATCCTAGTGCAGACCCGCAAGTACTAAGAGACCTGGAATGCTTCCTAGAGTTCAAGAACCACACTGAATAAGTCTACAAGGATTCTGCTGCATGCCAACATGTGGCATGATACAAGAGGAACGTTAGCTTGAGGCTAGTGTTCAATGGGGTCGCCAATTCACCGAAGATTACTGAAGGAGGAGCACCTACCAAAGAATGGCAACGTCCAAGTTTCTTTCCGAGAAATTCACTTGTCATCACAAAGGGAATTTTGCCATGAAGGGAACATGTGCAACTACAGTATTTCTCAGTGAGAATGGATCCCGCAACTCTCTAAATCCTAATGAGGAAAATAAAGATCCCCTTTAAGCCTTATATTCAAAAGGGTCCACAGAGCATTGATCCTATTGTTTCTTTCTCTATTTTGTAGTTGAAGGTGTTTTAGAAGGGAGATACTTGAGTTGTTTCAACTTCCTACTTTCTAGAGTTTAAGAAAAGAAGCCCTTCACTTCCCATGACTCGGCATCTAGTTGTACCCAATGATGCATTGCTCACAACACCCCGAAGACAGACGCCGTCCATCCTGTACTTTTCTCATCCTAGTGCAGACCCGCAAGTACTAAGAGACCTGGAATTCTTCCTAGAGCCCAGGAACCACAATGAATAAGGCTACATGGATTTTGCTGCATGACAACATGTGTCATGTTAGAAGAGAAACATTAGCTTCAGGTTAGAGGTCAAGTGGGGTCGCCAATTCACTGAAGATTACCGAAGGATGAGCACCTACCAAAGAATGGCAACCTCCAAGTCTCTTTCCTAGAAACTCACTTGTCATCACAAAGGCAATTGTGCTATGAAGAGAACATGTGCAACTAAAGAATTTCTCAGAGAGAACTGAGCCCACAACTCTCTAAATCCCAATGAGGAAAGTCAAGTTTCCCTTCAAGCCTTATTTTCCAAAGGGCCCGCAGAGCACTGACCCTGCTGTTTCCTTCTCTATTTTGTACCTCCAACGTGCTTTAGACGGGAGATACTTGAGTTGTTTCAAGTTGCCACATTCTAGAAATTTAACAAAAGAAACCCTTCACCTCCATGCCTCGGCATCTAGCTGTTCCCAAGGCTGCACTTATCACAACTCCCCAAACACACAGGCCGTCCTTCTTGTACGTTTCACAGCCTAGTGCAGATCCGATAGTACTAAGAGACCTGGAATGCTTCGTAGAGCTCAAGAACCACACTGAATAAGGCTACTTAGATTCTGCTGCATGCCAACCTCTGGCATGATACAAGAGGAACGTTAGCCTGAGGCTAGTGGTCAAAAAGGGTCGCCAATTCACTGAATTGACTGAAGGATGAGCTCCTTCCAAAGCATGGCCACCTCCAAGTTTCTTTCCTACAAACTCATTTTTCATCACACAGGCAATTGTGCAATGAAGGGAACTTGTGCAACTACAGTGTTTCTCAAGGAGAATTGAGCCCCCACCTCTCTAAATCCCAATGAGGAATATGAAGTTTCCTGTCAAGACTTATTTTCAAAATGGCCAGCAGAGCATCGACCTTGCTGATTCTTTCTCTAATTTGTACATCCAAGGTCATTTAGAAGGGGGATACTTGAGTTGTTTCAACTTGCAACAATCTAGAGGTTTTACCAAAGAGCCTTTAAGAGCCCCTGATTCGGCATCCAGCTTTTCCCAACGATGCATTGCTCACAAAGGCCCAAACACACAGGCCGTGCCTCTAGTACGTTTCTCATCCGAGTGCAGACCCGCCAGTACTAAGAAACCTGGAATGCTACCTAGAGCTCAAGAACCACACTGAATGACGCTACATGGATTTTGCTGCATGCCAATCTGTGGCATGATACAAGAGGAACGTTAGCTTGAGGCTAGTGTTCAATGGGGTCGCCAATTCACTGAAAATTACTGAAGGTTGAGCAGCTACCAAAGTATGGCAACGTCCAAGTTTCTTTCCAAGAAATTCACTTCTCATCACAAAGGGAACTGTGCCATGAAGGGAACATGTGCAACTACAGTATTTCTCACTGAGAATTGATTCCGCAACTCTCTAAATCCCAATGAGGAAAATAAAGTATCCTTTTAAGCCTTATATTCAATATATATATTCCACAGAGAATTAACCCTGTTCTTTCTTTCTCTAGTTTGTAATTCCTAGGCGCTTTAGAAGGGAGATACTTGAGTTGTTTCAACTTACTACTTTCTAGAGTTTAAGAGAAGAAGCCCTTCACTTCCCATGACTCGGCATCTAGCTGTTCCCAATGGTGCATTGCTCACAACTCCCCGAACGCACAGGCCGTCCTTCCTGTACTTTTCTCATCCTAGTGCAGACCCGCAAGTACTAAGAGACCTGGAATGCTTCCTAGAGTTCAAGAACCACACTGAATAAGTCTACAAGGATTCTGCTGCATGCCAACATGTGGCATGATACAAGAGGAACGTTAGCTTGAGGCTAGTGTTCAATGGGGTCGCCAATTCACCAAAGATTACTGAAGGAGGAGCACCTACCAAAGAATGGCAACGTCCAAGTTTCTTTCCGAGAAATTCACTTGTCATCACAAAGGGAATTGTGCCATGAAGGGAACATGTGCAACTACAGTATTTCTCAGTGAGAATGGATCCCGCAACTCTCTAAATCCCAATGAGGAAAATAAAGATCCCCTTTAAGCCATATATTCAAAAGGGTCCACAGAGCATTGATCCTATTGTTTCTTTCCGTATTTTGTAGTTGAAGGTGTTTTAGAAGGGAGATAGTTGAGTTGTTTCAACTTACTACTTTCTAGAGTTTAAGAAAAGAAGCCCTTCACTTCCCATGACTCGGCATCTAGTTGTACCCAATGATGCATTGCTCACAACACCCCGAAGACAGACACCGTCCTTCCTGTACTTTTCTCATCCTAGTGCAGACCCGCAAGTACTAAGAGACCTGGAATTCTTCCTAGAGCCCAGAAACCACAATGAATAAGGCTACATGGATTTTGCTGCATGACAACATGTGTCATGTTAGAAGAGGAACGTTAGCTTCAGGTTAGTGGTCAAGTGGGGTCGCCAATTCACTGAAGATTACCGAAGGATGAGCACCTACCAAAGAATGGCAACCTCCAAGTTTCTTTCCTAGAAACTCACTTGTCATCACAAAGGCAATTGTGCTATGAAGAGAACATGTGCAACTAAAGAATTTCTCAGAGAGGACTGAGCCCACAACTCTCTAAATCCCAATGAGGAAAGTCAAGTTTCCCTTCAAGCCTTATTTTCCAAAGGGCCCGCAGAGCACTGACCCTGCTGTTTCCTTCTCTATTTTGTACCTCCAACGTGCTTTAGACGGGAGATACTTGAGTTGTTTCAAGTTGCCACATTCTAGAAATTTAACAAAAGAAACCCTTCACCTCCATGCCTCGGCATCTAGCTGTTCCCAAGGCTGCACTTATCACAACTCCCCAAACACACAGGCCGTCCTTCTTGTACGTTTCACAGCCTAGTGCAGATCTGATAGTACTAAGTGACCTGGAATGCTTCGTAGAGCTCAAGAACCACACTGAATAAGGCTACTTAGATTCTGCTGCATGCCAACCTCTGGCATGATACAAGAGGAACGTTAGCCTGAGGCTAGTGGTCAAAAAGGGTCGCCAATTCACTGAATTGACTGAAGGATGAGCTCCTTCCAAAGCATGGCCACCTCCAAGTTTCTTTCCTAGAAACTCACTTTTCATCACACAGGCAATTGTGCAATGAAGGGAACTTGTGCAACTACAGTGTTTCTCAGGGAGAATTGAGCCCCCACCTCTCTAAATCCCAATGAGGAATATGAAGTTTCCCGTCAAGACTTATTTTCAAAATGGCCAGCAGAGCATCGACCTTGCTGATTCTTTCTCTAATTTGTACATCCAAGGTCATTTAGAAGGGGGATACTTGAGTTGTTTCAACTTGCAACAATCTAGAGGTTTTACCAAAGAGCCCTTAAGAGCCCCTGATTCGGCATCCAGCTTTTCCCAACGATGCATTGCTCACAAAGGCCCAAACACACAGTCCGTGCCTCTAGGACGTTTCTCATCCGAGTGCAGACCCGCCAGTGCTAAGAAACCTGGAATGCTACCTAGAGCTCAAGAACCACACTGAATAACGCTACATGGATTCTGCTGCATGCCAATGTGTGGCATGATACAAGAGGAACGTTAGCTTGAGGCTAGTGTTCAATGGGGTCGCCAATTCACTGAAAATTACTGAAGGTTGAGCAGCTACCAAAGTATGGCAACGTCCAAGTTTCTTTCCGAGAAATTCACTTCTCATCACAAAGGGAACTGTGCCATGAAGGGAACATGTGCAACTACAGTATTTCTCACTGAGAATTGATTCCGCAACTCTCTATATCCCAATGAGGAAAATAAAGTATCCTTTTAAGCCTTATATTCAATATATATATTCCACAGAGAATTAACCCTGTTCTTTCTTTCTCTAGTTTGTAATTCCAAGGCGCTTTAGAAGGGAGATACTTGAGTTGTTTCAACTTACTACTTTCTAGAGTTTAAGAGAAGAAGCCCTTCACTTCCCATGACTCTGCATCTAGCTGTTCCCAATGGTGCATTGCTCACAACTCCCCGAACGCACAGGCCGTCCTTCCTGTACTTTTCTCATGCTAGTGCAGACCCGCAAGTACTAAGAGACCTGGAATGCTTCCTAGAGTTCAAGAACCACACTGAATAAGTCTACAAGGATTCTGCTGCATGCCAACATGTGGCATGATACAAGAGGAACGTTAGCTTGAGGCTAGTGTTCAATGGGGTCGCCAATTCACCGAAGATTACTGAAGGAGGAGCACCTACCAAAGAATGGCAACGTCCAAGTTTCTTTCCGAGAAATTCACTTGTCATCACAAAGGGAATTTTGCCATGAAGGGAACATGTGCAACTACAGTATTTCTCAGTGAGAATGGATCCCGCAACTCTCTAAATCCTAATGAGGAAAATAAAGATCCCCTTTAAGCCTTATATTCAAAAGGGTCCACAGAGCATTGATCCTATTGTTTCTTTCTCTATTTTGTAGTTGAAGGTGTTTTAGAAGGGAGATACTTGAGTTGTTTCAACTTCCTACTTTCTAGAGTTTAAGAAAAGAAGCCCTTCACTTCCCATGACTCGGCATCTAGTTGTACCCAATGATGCATTGCTCACAACACCCCGAAGACAGACGCCGTCCATCCTGTACTTTTCTCATCCTAGTGCAGACCCGCAAGTACTAAGAGACCTGGAATTCTTCCTAGAGCCCAGGAACCACAATGAATAAGGCTACATGGATTTTGCTGCATGACAACATGTGTCATGTTAGAAGAGAAACATTAGCTTCAGGTTAGAGGTCAAGTGGGGTCGCCAATTCACTGAAGATTACCGAAGGATGAGCACCTACCAAAGAATGGCAACCTCCAAGTCTCTTTCCTAGAAACTCACTTGTCATCACAAAGGCAATTGTGCTATGAAGAGAACATGTGCAACTAAAGAATTTCTCAGAGAGAACTGAGCCCACAACTCTCTAAATCCCAATGAGGAAAGTCAAGTTTCCCTTCAAGCCTTATTTTCCAAAGGGCCCGCAGAGCACTGACCCTGCTGTTTCCTTCTCTATTTTGTACCTCCAACGTGCTTTAGACGGGAGATACTTGAGTTGTTTCAAGTTGCCACATTCTAGAAATTTAACAAAAGAAACCCTTCACCTCCATGCCTCGGCATCTAGCTGTTCCCAAGGCTGCACTTATCACAACTCCCCAAACACACAGGCCGTCCTTCTTGTACGTTTCACAGCCTAGTGCAGATCCGATAGTACTAAGAGACCTGGAATGCTTCGTAGAGCTCAAGAACCACACTGAATAAGGCTACTTAGATTCTGCTGCATGCCAACCTCTGGCATGATACAAGAGGAACGTTAGCCTGAGGCTAGTGGTCAAAAAGGGTCGCCAATTCACTGAATTGACTGAAGGATGAGCTCCTTCCAAAGCATGGCCACCTCCAAGTTTCTTTCCTACAAACTCATTTTTCATCACACAGGCAATTGTGCAATGAAGGGAACTTGTGCAACTACAGTGTTTCTCAAGGAGAATTGAGCCCCCACCTCTCTAAATCCCAATGAGGAATATGAAGTTTCCTGTCAAGACTTATTTTCAAAATGGCCAGCAGAGCATCGACCTTGCTGATTCTTTCTCTAATTTGTACATCCAAGGTCATTTAGAAGGGGGATACTTGAGTTGTTTCAACTTGCAACAATCTAGAGGTTTTACCAAAGAGCCTTTAAGAGCCCCTGATTCGGCATCCAGCTTTTCCCAACGATGCATTGCTCACAAAGGCCCAAACACACAGGCCGTGCCTCTAGTACGTTTCTCATCCGAGTGCAGACCCGCCAGTACTAAGAAACCTGGAATGCTACCTAGAGCTCAAGAACCACACTGAATGACGCTACATGGATTTTGCTGCATGCCAATCTGTGGCATGATACAAGAGGAACGTTAGCTTGAGGCTAGTGTTCAATGGGGTCGCCAATTCACTGAAAATTACTGAAGGTTGAGCAGCTACCAAAGTATGGCAACGTCCAAGTTTCTTTCCGAGAAATTCACTTCTCATCACAAAGGGAACTGTGCCATGAAGGGAACATGTGCAACTACAGTATTTCTCACTGAGAATTGATTCCGCAACCCTCTAAATCCCAATGAGGAAAATAAAGTATCCTTTTAAGCCTTATATTCAATATATATATTCCACAGAGAATTAACCCTGTTCTTTCTTTCTCTAGTTTGTAATTCCTAGGCGCTTTAGAAGGGAGATACTTGAGTTGTTTCAACTTACTACTTTCTAGAGTTTAAGAGAAGAAGCCCTTCACTTCCCATGACTCGGCATCTAGCTGTTCCCAATGGTGCATTGCTCACAACTCCCCGAACGCACAGGCCGTCCTTCCTGTACTTTTCTCATGCTAGTGCAGACCCGCAAGTACTAAGAGACCTGGAATGCTTCCTAGAGTTCAAGAACCACACTGAATAAGTCTACAAGGATTCTGCTGCATGCCAACATGTGGCATGATACAAGAGGAACGTTAGCTTGAGGCTAGTGTTCAATGGGGTCGCCAATTCACCGAAGATTACTGAAGGAGGAGCACCTACCAAAGAATGGCAACGTCCAAGTTTCTTTCCGAGAAATTCACTTGTCATCACAAAGGGAATTTTGCCATGAAGGGAACATGTGCAACTACAGTATTTCTCAGTGAGAATGGATCCCGCAACTCTCTAAATCCTAATGAGGAAAATAAAGATCCCCTTTAAGCCTTATATTCAAAAGGGTCCACAGAGCATTGATCCTATTGTTTCTTTCTCTATTTTGTAGTTGAAGGTGTTTTAGAAGGGAGATACTTGAGTTGTTTCAACTTCCTACTTTCTAGAGTTTAAGAAAAGAAGCCCTTCACTTCCCATTACTCGGCATCTAGTTGTACCCAATGATGCATTGCTCACAACACCCCGAAGACAGACGCCGTCCATCCTGTACTTTTCTCATCCTAGTGCAGACCCGCAAGTACTAAGAGACCTGGAATTCTTCCTAGAGCCCAGGAACCACAATGAATAAGGCTACATGGATTTTGCTGCATGACAACATGTGTCATGTTAGAAGAGAAACATTAGCTTCAGGTTAGAGGTCAAGTGGGGTCGCCAATTCACTGAAGATTACCGAAGGATGAGCACCTACCAAAGAATGGCAACCTCCAAGTCTCTTTCCTAGAAACTCACTTGTCATCACAAAGGCAATTGTGCTATGAAGAGAACATGTGCAACTAAAGAATTTCTCAGAGAGAACTGAGCCCACAACTCTCTAAATCCCAATGAGGAAAGTCAAGTTTCCCTTCAAGCCTTATTTTCCAAAGGGCCCGCAGAGCACTGACCCTGCTGTTTCCTTCTCTATTTTGTACCTCCAACGTGCTTTAGACGGGAGATACTTGAGTTGTTACAAGTTGCCACATTCTAGAAATTTAACAAAAGAAACCCTTCACCTCCATGCCTCGGCATCTAGCTGTTCCCAAGGCTGCACTTATCACAACTCCCCAAACACACAGGCCGTCCTTCTTGTACGTTTCACAGCCTAGTGCAGATCCGATAGTACTAAGAGACCTGGAATGCTTCGTAGAGCTCAAGAACCACACTGAATAAGGCTACTTAGATTCTGCTGCATGCCAACCTCTGGCATGATACAAGAGGAACGTTAGCCTGAGGCTAGTGGTCAAAAAGGGTCGCCAATTCACTGAATTGACTGAAGGATGAGCTCCTTCCAAAGCATGGCCACCTCCAAGTTTCTTTCCTACAAACTCATTTTTCATCACACAGGCAATTGTGCAATGAAGGGAACTTGTGCAACTACAGTGTTTCTCAAGGAGAATTGAGCCCCCACCTCTCTAAATCCCAATGAGGAATATGAAGTTTCCTGTCAAGACTTATTTTCAAAATGGCCAGCAGAGCATCGACCTTGCTGATTCTTTCTCTAATTTGTACATCCAAGGTCATTTAGAAGGGGGATACTTGAGTTGTTTCAACTTGCAACAATCTAGAGGTTTTACCAAAGAGCCTTTAAGAGCCCCTGATTCGGCATCCAGCTTTTCCCAACGATGCATTGCTCACAAAGGCCCAAACACACAGGCCGTGCCTCTAGGACGTTTCTCATCCGAGTGCAGACCCGCCAGTACTAAGAAACCTGGAATGCTACCTAGAGCTCAAGAACCACACTGAATGACGCTACATGGATTTTGCTGCATGCCAATCTGTGGCATGATACAAGAGGAACGTTAGCTTGAGGCTAGTGTTCAATGGGGTCGCCAATTCACTGAAAATTACTGAAGGTTGAGCAGCTACCAAAGTATGGCAACGTCCAAGTTTCTTTCCGAGAAATTCACTTCTCATCACAAAGGGAACTGTGCCATGAAGGGAACATGTGCAACTACAGTATTTCTCACTGAGAATTGATTCCGCAACTCTCTAAATCCCAATGAGGAAAATAAAGTATCCTTTTAAGCCTTATATTCAATATATATATTCCACAGAGAATTAACCCTGTTCTTTCTTTCTCTAGTTTGTAATTCCTAGGCGCTTTAGAAGGGAGATACTTGAGTTGTTTCAACTTACTACTTTCTAGAGTTTAAGAGAAGAAGCCCTTCACTTCCCATGACTCGGCATCTAGCTGTTCCCAATGGTGCATTGCTCACAACTCCCCGAACGCACAGGCCGTCCTTCCTGTACTTTTCTCATGCTAGTGCAGACCCGCAAGTACTAAGAGACCTGGAATGCTTCCTAGAGTTCAAGAACCACACTGAATAAGTCTACAAGGATTCTGCTGCATGCCAACATGTGGCATGATACAAGAGGAACGTTAGCTTGAGGCTAGTGTTCAATGGGGTCGCCAATTCACCGAAGATTACTGAAGGAGGAGCACCTACCAAAGAATGGCAACGTCCAAGTTTCTTTCCGAGAAATTCACTTGTCATCACAAAGGGAATTTTGCCATGAAGGGAACATGTGCAACTACAGTATTTCTCAGTGAGAATGGATCCCGCAACTCTCTAAATCCTAATGAGGAAAATAAAGATCCCCTTTAAGCCTTATATTCAAAAGGGTCCACAGAGCATTGATCCTATTGTTTCTTTCTCTATTTTGTAGTTGAAGGTGTTTTAGAAGGGAGATACTTGAGTTGTTTCAACTTCCTACTTTCTAGAGTTTAAGAAAAGAAGCCCTTCACTTCCCATGACTCGGCATCTAGTTGTACCCAATGATGCATTGCTCACAACACCCCGAAGACAGACACCGTCCTTCCTGTACTTTTCTCATCCTAGTGCAGACCCGCAAGTACTAAGAGACCTGGAATTCTTCCTAGAGCCCAGAAACCACAATGAATAAGGCTACATGGATTTTGCTGCATGACAACATGTGTCATGTTAGAAGAGGAACGTTAGCTTCAGGTTAGTGGTCAAGTGGGGTCGCCAATTCACTGAAGATTACCGAAGGATGAGCACCTACCAAAGAATGGCAACCTCCAAGTTTCTTTCCTAGAAACTCACTTGTCATCACAAAGGCAATTGTGCTATGAAGAGAACATGTGCAACTAAAGAATTTCTCAGAGAGGACTGAGCCCACAACTCTCTAAATCCCAATGAGGAAAGTCAAGTTTCCCTTCAAGCCTTATTTTCCAAAGGGCCCGCAGAGCACTGACCCTGCTGTTTCCTTCTCTATTTTGTACCTCCAACGTGCTTTAGACGGGAGATACTTGAGTTGTTTCAAGTTGCCACATTCTAGAAATTTAACAAAAGAAAACCTTCACCTCCATGCCTCGGCATCTAGCTGTTCCCAAGGCTGCACTTATCACAACTCCCCAAACACACAGGCCGTCCTTCTTGTACGTTTCACAGCCTAGTGCAGATCCGATAGTACTAAGAGACCTGGAATGCTTCGTAGAGCTCAAGAACCACACTGAATAAGGCTACTTAGATTCTGCTGCATGCCAACCTCTGGCATGATACAAGAGGAACGTTAGCCTGAGGCTAGTGGTCAAAAAGGGTCGCCAATTCACTGAATTGACTGAAGGATGAGCTCCTTCCAAAGCATGGCCACCTCCAAGTTTCTTTCCTAGAAACTCACTTTTCATCACACAGGCAATTGTGCAATGAAGGGAACTTGTGCAACTACAGTGTTTCTCAGGGAGAATTGAGCCCCCACCTCTCTAAATCCCAATGAGGAATATGAAGTTTCCCGTCAAGACTTATTTTCAAAATGGCCAGCAGAGCATCGACCTTGCTGATTCTTTCTCTAATTTGTACATCCAAGGTCATTTAGAAGGGGGATACTTGAGTTGTTTCAACTTGCAACAATCTAGAGGTTTTACCAAAGAGCCCTTAAGAGCCCCTGATTCGGCATCCAGCTTTTCCCAACGATGCATTGCTCACAAAGGCCCAAACACACAGGCCGTGCCTCTAGGACGTTTCTCATCCGAGTGCAGACCCGCCAGTACGAAGAAACCTGGAATGCTACCTAGAGCTCAAGAACCACACTGAATAATGCTACATGGATTCTGCTGCATGCCAAACTGTGGCATGATACAAGAGGAACGTTAGCTTGAGGCTAGTGTTCATTGGGGTCGCCAATTCACTGAAAATTACTGAAGTTTGAGCAGCTACCAAAGTATGGCAACGTCCAAGTGTCTTTCTGAGAAATTCACTTCTCATCACAAAGGGAACTGTGCCATGAAGGGAACATGTGCAACTACAGTATTTCTCACTGCGAATTGTTTCCGCAACTGTCTAAATCCCAATGAGGAAAATAAAGTATCCCTTTAAGCCTTATATTCAATATATATATTCCACAGAGAATTAACCCTGTTCTTTGTTTCTCTAGTTTGTAATTCCAAGGCGCTTTAGAAGGGAGATACTTGAGTTGTTTCAACTTACTACTTTCTAGAGTTTAAGAGAAGAAGCCCTTCACTTCCCATGACTCTGCATCTAGCTGTTCCCAATGGTGCATTGCTCACAACTCCCCGAACGCACAGGCCGTCCTTCCTGTACTTTTCTCATGCTAGTGCAGACCCGCAAGTACTAAGAGACCTGGAATGCTTCCTAGAGTTCAAGAACCACACTGAATAAGTCTACAAGGATTCTGCTGCATGCCAACATGTGGCATGATACAAGAGGAACGTTAGCTTGAGGCTAGTGTTCAATGGGGTCGCCAATTCACCGAAGATTACTGAAGGAGGAGCACCTACCAAAGAATGGCAACGTCCAAGTTTCTTTCCGAGAAATTCACTTGTCATCACAAAGGGAATTTTGCCATGAAGGGAACATGTGCAACTACAGTATTTCTCAGTGAGAATGGATCCCGCAACTCTCTAAATCCTAATGAGGAAAATAAAGATCCCCTTTAAGCCTTATATTCAAAAGGGTCCACAGAGCATTGATCCTATTGTTTCTTTCTCTATTTTGTAGTTGAAGGTGTTTTAGAAGGGAGATACTTGAGTTGTTTCAACTTCCTACTTTCTAGAGTTTAAGAAAAGAAGCCCTTCACTTCCCATTACTCGGCATCTAGTTGTACCCAATGATGCATTGCTCACAACACCCCGAAGACAGACGCCGTCCATCCTGTACTTTTCTCATCCTAGTGCAGACCCGCAAGTACTAAGAGACCTGGAATTCTTCCTAGAGCCCAGGAACCACAATGAATAAGGCTACATGGATTTTGCTGCATGACAACATGTGTCATGTTAGAAGAGAAACATTAGCTTCAGGTTAGAGGTCAAGTGGGGTCGCCAATTCACTGAAGATTACCGAAGGATGAGCACCTACCAAAGAATGGCAACCTCCAAGTCTCTTTCCTAGAAACTCACTTGTCATCACAAAGGCAATTGTGCTATGAAGAGAACATGTGCAACTAAAGAATTTCTCAGAGAGAACTGAGCCCACAACTCTCTAAATCCCAATGAGGAAAGTCAAGTTTCCCTTCAAGCCTTATTTTCCAAAGGGCCCGCAGAGCACTGACCCTGCTGTTTCCTTCTCTATTTTGTACCTCCAACGTGCTTTAGACGGGAGATACTTGAGTTGTTTCAAGTTGCCACATTCTAGAAATTTAACAAAAGAAACCCTTCACCTCCATGCCTCGGCATCTAGCTGTTCCCAAGGCTGCACTTATCACAACTCCCCAAACACACAGGCCGTCCTTCTTGTACATTTCACAGCCTAGTGCAGATCCGATAGTACTAAGAGACCTGGAATGCTTCGTAGAGCTCAAGAACCACACTGAATAAGGCTACTTAGATTCTGCTGCATGCCAACCTCTGGCATGATACAAGAGGAACGTTAGCCTGAGGCTAGTGGTCAAAAAGGGTCGCCAATTCACTGAATTGACTGAAGGATGAGCTCCTTCCAAAGCATGGCCACCTCCAAGTTTCTTTCCTACAAACTCATTTTTCATCACACAGGCAATTGTGCAATGAAGGGAACTTGTGCAACTACAGTGTTTCTCAAGGAGAATTGAGCCCCCACCTCTCTAAATCCCAATGAGGAATATGAAGTTTCCTGTCAAGACTTATTTTCAAAATGGCCAGCAGAGCATCGACCTTGCTGATTCTTTCTCTAATTTGTACATCCAAGGTCATTTAGAAGGGGGATACTTGAGTTGTTTCAACTTGCAACAATCTAGAGGTTTTACCAAAGAGCCTTTAAGAGCCCCTGATTCGGCATCCAGCTTTTCCCAACGATGCATTGCTCACAAAGGCCCAAACACACAGGCCGTGCCTCTAGTACGTTTCTCATCCGAGTGCAGACCCGCCAGTACTAAGAAACCTGGAATGCTACCTAGAGCTCAAGAACCACACTAAATGACGCTACATGGATTTTGCTGCATGCCAATCTGTGGCATGATACAAGAGGAACGTTAGCTTGAGGCTAGTGTTCAATGGGGTCGCCAATTCACTGAAAATTACTGAAGGTTGAGCAGCTACCAAAGTATGGCAACGTCCAAGTTTCTTTCCGAGAAATTCACTTCTCATCACAAAGGGAACTGTGCCATGAAGGGAACATGTGCAACTACAGTATTTCTCACTGAGAATTGATTCCGCAACTCTCTAAATCCCAATGAGGAAAATAAAGTATCCTTTTAAGCCTTATATTCAATATATATATTCCACAGAGAATTAACCCTGTTCTTTCTTTCTCTAGTTTGTAATTCCTAGGCGCTTTAGAAGGGAGATACTTGAGTTGTTTCAACTTACTACTTTCTAGAGTTTAAGAGAAGAAGCCCTTCACTTCCCATGACTCGGCATCTAGCTGTTCCCAATGGTGCATTGCTCACAACTCCCCGAACGCACAGGCCGTCCTTCCTGTACTTTTCTCATCCTAGTGCAGACCCGCAAGTACTAAGAGACCTGGAATGCTTCCTAGAGTTCAAGAACCACACTGAATAAGTCTACAAGGATTCTGCTGCATGCCAACATGTGGCATGATACAAGAGGAACGTTAGCTTGAGGCTAGTGTTCAATGGGGTCGCCAATTCACCAAAGATTACTGAAGGAGGAGCACCTACCAAAGAATGGCAACGTCCAAGTTTCTTTCCGAGAAATTCACTTGTCATCACAAAGGGAATTGTGCCATGAAGGGAACATGTGCAACTACAGTATTTCTCAGTGAGAATGGATCCCGCAACTCTCTAAATCCCAATGAGGAAAATAAAGATCCCCTTTAAGCCATATATTCAAAAGGGTCCACAGAGCATTGATCCTATTGTTTCTTTCTGTATTTTGTAGTTGAAGGTGTTTTAGAAGGGAGATAGTTGAGTTGTTTCAACTTACTACTTTCTAGAGTTTAAGAAAAGAAGCCCTTCACTTCCCATGACTCGGCATCTAGTTGTACCCAATGATGCATTGCTCACAACACCCCGAAGACAGACACCGTCCTTCCTGTACTTTTCTCATCCTAGTGCAGACCCGCAAGTACTAAGAGACCTGGAATTCTTCCTAGAGCCCAGAAACCACAATGAATAAGGCTACATGGATTTTGCTGCATGACAACATGTGTCATGTTAGAAGAGGAACGTTAGCTTCAGGTTAGTGGTCAAGTGGGGTCGCCAATTCACTGAAGATTACCGAAGGATGAGCACCTACCAAAGAATGGCAACCTCCAAGTTTCTTTCCTAGAAACTCACTTGTCATCACAAAGGCAATTGTGCTATGAAGAGAACATGTGCAACTAAAGAATTTCTCAGAGAGGACTGAGCCCACAGCTCTCTAAATCCCAATGAGGAAAGTCAAGTTTCCCTTCAAGCCTTATTTTCCAAAGGGCCCGCAGAGCACTGACCCTGCTGTTTCCTTCTCTATTTTGTACCTCCAACGTGCTTTAGACGGGAGATACTTGAGTCGTTTCAAGTTGCCACATTCTAGAAATTTAACAAAGAAAACCCTTCACCTCCATGCCTCGGCATCTAGCTGTTCCCAAGGCTGCACTTATCACAACTCCCCAAACACACAGGCCGTCCTTCTTGTACGTTTCACAGCCTAGTGCAGATCCGATAGTACTAAGAGACCTGGAATGCTTCGTAGAGCTCAAGAACCACACTGAATAAGGCTACTTAGATTCTGCTGCATGCCAACCTCTGGCATGATACAAGAGGAACGTTAGCCTGAGGCTAGTGGTCAAAAAGGGTCGCCAATTCACTGAATTGACTGAAGGATGAGCTCCTTCCAAAGCATGGCCACCTCCAAGTTTCTTTCCTAGAAACTCACTTTTCATCACAAAGGCAATTGTGCAATGAAGGGAACTTGTGCAACTACAGTGTTTCTCAGGGAGAATTGAGCCCCCACCTCTCTAAATCCCAATGAGGAATATGAAGTTTCCCGTCAAGACTTATTTTCAAAATGGCCAGCAGAGCATCGACCTTGCTGATTCTTTCTCTAATTTGTACATCCAAGGTCATTTAGAAGGGGGATACTTGAGTTGTTTCAACTTGCAACAATCTAGAGGTTTTACCAAAGAGCCCTTAAGAGCCCCTGATTCGGCATCCAGCTTTTCCCAACGATGCATTGCTCACAAAGGCCCAAACACACAGGCCGTGCCTCTAGGACGTTTCTCATCCGAGTGCAGACCCGCCAGTACGAAGAAACCTGGAATGCTACCTAGAGCTCAAGAACCACACTGAATAACGCTACATGGATTCTGCTGCATGCCAATGTGTGGCATGATACAAGAGGAACGTTAGCTTGAGGCTAGTGTTCAATGGGGTCGCCAATTCACTGAAAATTACTGAAGGTTGAGCAGCTACCAAAGTATGGCAACGTCCAAGTTTCTTTCCGAGAAATTCACTTCTCATCACAAAGGGAACTGTGCCATGAAGGGAACATGTGCAACTACAGTATTTCTCACTGAGAATTGATTCCGCAACTCTCTATATCCCAATGAGGAAAATAAAGTATCCTTTTAAGCCTTATATTCAATATATATATTCCACAGAGAATTAACCCTGTTCTTTCTTTCTCTAGTTTGTAATTCCAAGGCGCTTTAGAAGGGAGATACTTGAGTTGTTTCAACTTACTACTTTCTAGAGTTTAAGAGAAGAAGCCCTTCACTTCCCATGACTCTGCATCTAGCTGTTCCCAATGGTGCATTGCTCACAACTCCCCGAACGCACAGGCCGTCCTTCCTGTACTTTTCTCATCCTAGTGCAGACCCGCAAGTACTAAGAGACCTGGAATGCTTCCTAGAGTTCAAGAACCACACTGAATAAGTCTACAAGGATTCTGCTGCATGCCAACATGTGGCATGATACAAGAGGAACGTTAGCTTGAGGCTAGTGTTCAATGGGGTCGCCAATTCACCGAAGATTACTGAAGGAGGAGCACCTACCAAAGAATGGCAACGTCCAAGTTTCTTTCCGAGAAATTCACTTGTCATCACAAAGGGAATTGTGCCATGAAGGGAACATGTGCAACTACAGTATTTCTCAGTGAGAATGGATCCCGCAACTCTCTAAATCCCAATGAGGAAAATAAAGATCCCCTTTAAGCCATATATTCAAAAGTGTCCACAGAGCATTGATCCTATTGTTTCTTTCTGTATTTTGTAGTTGAAGGTGTTTTAGAAGGGAGATAGTTGAGTTGTTTCAACTTACTACTTTCTAGAGTTTAAGAAAAGAAGCCCTTCACTTCCCATGACTCGGCATCTAGTTGTACCCAATGATGCATTGCTCACAACACCCCGAAGACAGACACCGTCCTTCCTGTACTTTTCTCATCCTAGTTCAGACACGCAAGTACTAAGAGACCTGGAATGCTTCCTAGAGCCCAGAAACCACAATGAATAAGGCTACATGGATTTTGCTGCATGACAACATGTGTCATGTTAGAAGAGGAACGTTAGATTCAGGTTAGTGGTCAAGTGGGGTCGCCAATTCATTGAAGATTACCGAAGGATGAGCACCTACCAAAGAATGGCAACCTCCAAGTTTCTTTCCTAGAAACTCACTTGTCATCACAAAGGCAATTGTGCTATGAAGAGAACATGTGCAACTAAAGAATTTCTCAGAGAGGACTGAGCCCACAACTCTCTAAATCCCAATGAGGAAAGTCAAGTTTCCCTTCAAGCCTTATTTTCCAAACGGCCCGCAGAGCACTGACCCTGCTGTTTCCTTCTCTATTTTGTACCTCCAACGTGCTTTAGACGGGAGATACTTGAGTTGTTTCAAGTTGCCACATTCTAGAAATTTAACAAAAGAAACCCTTCACCTCCATGCCTCGGCATCTAGCTGTTTCCAAGGCTGCACTTATCACAACTCCCCAAACACACAGGCCGTCCTTCTTGTACGTTTCACAGCCTAGTGCAGATCCGATAGTACTAAGAGACCTGGAATGCTTCGTAGAGCTCAAGAACCACACTGAATAAGGCTACTTAGATTCTGCTGCATGCCAACCTCTGGCATGATACAAGAGGAACGTTAGCCTGAGGCTACTGGTCAAAAAGGGTCGCCAATTCACTGAATTGACTGAAAGATGAGCTCCTTCCAAAGCATGGCCACCTCCAAGTTTCTTTCCTAGAAACTCACTTTTCATCACACAGGCAATTGTGCAATGAAGGGAACTTGTGCAACTACAGTGTTTCTCAAGGAGAATTGAGCCCCCACCTCTCTAAATCCCAATGAGGAATATGAAGTTTCCTGTCAAGACTTATTTTCAAAATGGCCAGCAGAGCATCGACCTTGCTGATTCTTTCTCTAATTTGTACATCCAAGGTCATTTAGAAGGGGGATACATGAGTTGTTTCAACTTGCAACAATCTAGAGGTTTTACCAAAGAGCCTTTAAGAGCCCCTGATTCGGCATCCAGCTTTTCCCAACGATGCATTGCTCACAAAGGCCCAAACACACAGACCGTGCCTCTAGTACGTTTCTCATCCGAGTGCAGACCCGCCAGTACTAAGAAACCTGGAATGCTACGTAGAGCTCAAGAACCACACTGAATGACGCTACATGGATTTTGCTGCATGCCAATCTGTGGCATGATACAAGAGGAACGTTAGCTTGAGGCTAGTGTTCAATGGGGTCGCCAATTCACTGAAAATTACTGAAGGTTGAGCAGCTACCAAAGTATGGCAACGTCCAAGTTTCTTTCCGAGAAATTCACTTCTCATCACAAAGGGAACTGTGCCATGAAGGGAACATGTGCAACTACAGTATTTCTCACTGAGAATTGATTCCGCAACTCTCTAAATCCCAATGAGGAAAATAAAGTATCCTTTTAAGCCTTATATTCAATATATATATTCCACAGAGAATTAACCCTGTTCTTTCTTTCTCTAGTTTGTAATTCCAAGGCGCTTTAGAAGGGAGATACTTGAGTAGTTTCAACTTACTACTTTCTAGAGTTTAAGAGAAGAAGCCCTTCACTTCCCATTACTCGGCATCTAGCTGTTCCCAATGGTGCATTGCTCACAACTCCCCGAACGCACAGGCCGTCCTTCCTGTACTTTTCTCATCCTAGTGCAGACCCGCAAGTACTAAGAGACCTGGAATGCTTCCTAGAGTTCAAGAACCACACTGAATAAGTCTACAAGGATTCTGCTGCATGCCAACATGTGGCATGATACAAGAGGAACGTTAGCTTGAGGCTAGTGTTCAATGGGGTCGCCAATTCACCGAAGATTACTGAAGGAGGAGCACCTACCTAAGAATGGCAACGTCCAAGTTTCTTTCCGAGAAATTCACTTGTCATCACAAAGGGAATTGTGCCATGAAGGGAACATGTGCAACTACAGTATTTCTCAGTGAGAATGGATCCCGCAACTCTCTAAATCCCAATGAGGAAAATACAGATCCCCTTTAAGCCATATATTCAAAAGGATCCACAGAGCATTGATCCTATTGTTTCTTTCTGTATTTTGTAGTTGAAGGTGTTTTAGAAGGGAGATAGTTGAGTTGTTTCAACTTACTACTTTCTAGAGTTTAAGAAAAGAAGCCCTTCACTTCCCATGACTCGGCATCTAGTTGTACCCAATGATGCATTGCTCACAACACCCCGAAGACAGACACCGTCCTTCCTGTACTTTTCTCATCCTAGTGCAGACCCGCAAGTACTAAGAGACCTGGAATGCTTCCTAGAGCCCAGAAACCACAATGAATAAGGCTACATGGATTTTGCTGCATGACAACATGTGTCATGTTAGAAGAGGAACGTTAGATTCAGGTTAGTGGTCAAGTGGGGTCGCCAATTCACTGAAGATTACCGAAGGATGAGCACCTACCAAAGAATGGCAACCTCCAAGTTTCTTTCCTAGAAACTCACTTGTCAACACAAAGGCAATTGTGCTATGAAGAGAACATGTGCAACTAAAGAATTTCTCAGAGAGGACTGAGCCCACAACTCTCTAAATCCCAATGAGGAAAGTCAAGTTTCCCTTCAAGCCTTATTTTCCAAAGGGCCCGCAGAGCACTGGCCCTGCTGTTTCCTTCTCTATTTTGTACCTCCAACGTGCTTTAGACGGGAGATACTTGAGTTGTTTCAAGTTGCCACATTCTAGAAATTTAACAAAAGAAACCCTTCACCTCCATGCCTCGGCATCTAGCTGTTCCCAAGGCTGCACTTATCACAACTCCCCAAACACACAGGCCGTCCTTCTTGTACGTTTCACAGCCTAGTGCAGATCCGATAGTACTAAGAGACCTGGAATGCTTCGTAGAGCTCAAGAACCACACTGAATAAGGCTACTTAGATTCTGCTGCATGCCAACCTCTGGCATGATACAAGAGGAACGTTAGCCTGAGCCTAGTGGTCAAAAAGGGTCGCCAATTCACTGAATTGACTGAAGGATGAGCTCCTTCCAAAGCATGGCCACCTCCAAGTTTCTTTCCTAGAAACTCACTTTTCATCACAAAGGCAATTGTGCAATGAAGGGAACTTGTGCAACTACAGTGTTTCTCAGGGAGAATTGAGCCCCCACCTCTCTAAATCCCAATGAGGAATATGAAGTTTCCCGTCAAGACTTATTTTCAAAATGGCCAGCAGAGCATCGACCTTGCTGATTCTTTCTCTAATTTGTACATCCAAGGTCATTTAGAAGGGGGATACTTGAGTTGTTTCAACTTGCAACAATCTAGAGGTTTTACCAAAGAGCCCTTAAGAGCCCCTGATTCGGCATCCAGCTTTTCCCAACGATGCATTGCTCACAAAGGCCCAAACACACAGGCCGTGCCTCTAGGACGTTTCTCATCCGAGTGCAGACCCGCCAGTACGAAGAAACCTGGAATGCTACCTAGAGCTCAAGAACCACACTGAATAACGCTACATGGATTCTGCTGCATGCCAATGTGTGGCATGATACAAGAGGAACGTTAGCTTGAGGCTAGTGTTCAATGGGGTCGCCAATTCACTGAAGGTTACCGAAGGAGGAGCACCGACCAAAGAATGGCAACCACCAAGTTTCTTTCCGAGAAATTCACTTGTCATCACAAAGGGAATTGTGCCATGAAGGGAACATTTGCAACTACAGTATTTCTCAGTGAGAATGGATCCCGCAACTCTCTAAATCCCAATGAGGAAAATAAAGTTCCCCTTTAAGCCTTATATTCAAAAGGGTCCACAGAGCATTGATCCTATTGCTTCTTTCTCTATTTTGTTGTTGAAGGTGTTTTAGAAGGGAGATACTTGAGTTGTTTCAACTTACTACTTTCTAGAGTTTAACAAAAGAAGCCCTTCACTTCCCATGACTCGGCATCTAGTTGTACCCAATGATGCATTGCTCACAACACCCCGAAGACAGACGCCATCCTTCCTGTACTTTTCTCATCCTAGTGCAGACCCGCAAGTACTAAGAGACCTGGAATGCTTCCTAGAGTTCAAGAACCACACTGAATAAGTCTACAAGGATTCTGCTGCATGCCAACATGTGGCATGATACAAGAGGAACGTTAGCTTGAGGCTAGTGTTCAATGGGGTCGCCAATTCACTGAAGGTTACCGAAGGAGGAGCACCGACCAAAGAATGGCAACCACCAAGTTTCTTTCCGAGAAATTCACTTGTCATCACAAAGGGAATTGTGCCATGAAGGGAACATTTGCAACTACAGTATTTCTCAGTGAGAATGGATCCCGCAACTCTCTAAATCCCAATGAGGAAAATAAAGTTCCCCTTTAAGCCTTATATTCAAAAGGGTCCACAGAGCATTGATCCTATTGTTTCTTTCTCTATTTTGTAGTTGAAGCTGTTTTAGAAGGGAGATACTTGAGTTGTTTCAACTTACTACTTTCTAGAGTTTAAGAAAAGAAGCCCTTCACTTCCCATGACTCGGCATCTAGTTGTACCCAATGATGCATTGCTCACAACACCCCGAAGACAGACGCCGTCCTTCCTGTACTTTTCTCCTCCGAGTGCAGACCCGCAAGTACTAAGAGACCTGGAATGCTTCCTAGAGCCCAGGAACCACAATGAATAAGGCTACATGGATTTTGCTGCATGACAACATGTGTCATGTTAGAAGAGGAACATTAGCTTCAGGTTAGTGGTCAAGTGGGGTCGCCAATTCACTGAAGATTACCGAAGGATGAGCACCTAACAAAGAATGGCAACCTCCAAGTTTCTTTCCTAGAAACTCAGTTGTCATCACAAAGGCAATTGTGCTATGAAGAGAACATGTGCAACTAAAGAATTTCTCAGAGAGAACTGAGCCCACAACTCTCTAAATCCCAATGAGGAAAGTCAAGTTTCCCTTCAAGCCTTATTTTCCAAAGGGCCCGCAGAGCACTGACCCTGCTGTTTCCTTCTCTATTTTGTACCTCCAACGTGCTTTAGACGGGAGATACTTGAGTTGTTTCAAGTTGCCACATTCTAGAAATTTAACAAAAGAAACCCTTCACCTCCATGCCTCGGCATCTAGCTGTTCCCAAGGCTGCACTTATCACAACTCCCCAAACACACAGGCCGTCCTTCTTGTACGTTTCACAGCCTAGTGCAGATCCTATAGTACTAAGAGACCTGGAATGCTTCGTAGAGCTCAAGAACCACACTGAATAAGGCTACTTAGATTCTGCTGCATGCCAACCTCTGGCATGATACAAGAGGAACGTTAGCCTGAGGCTAGTGGTCAAAAAGGGTCGCCAATTCACTGAATTGACTGAAGGATGAGCTCCTTCCAAAGCATGGCCACCTCCAAGTTTCTTTCCTAGAAACTCACTTTTCATCACACAGGCAATTGTGCAATGAAGGGAACTTGTGCAACTACAGTGTTTCTCAGGGAGAACTGAGCCCCCACCTCTCTAAATCCCAATGAGGAATATGAAGTTTCCCGTCAAGACTTATTTTCAAAATGGCCAGCAGAGCATCGACCTTGCTGATTCTTTCTCTAATTTGTACATCCAAGGTCATTTAGAAGGGGGATACTTGAGTTGTTTCAACTTGCAACAATCTAGAGGTTTCACCAAAGAGCCCTTAAGAGCCCCTGATTCGGCATCCAGCTCTTCCCAACGATGCATTGCTCACAAATGCCCAAACACCCAGGCCGTGCCTCTAGGACGTTTCTCATCCGAGTGCAGACCCGCCAGTACGAAGAAACCTGGAATGCTACCTAGAGCTCAAGAACCACACTGAATAACGCTACATGGATTCTGCTGCATGCCAATCTGTGGCATGATACAAGAGGAACGTTAGCTTGAGGCTAGTGTTCAATGGGGTCGCCAATTCACTGAAAATTACTGAAGGTTGAGCAGCTACCAAAGTATGGCAATGTCCAAGTTTCTTTCCGAGAAATTCACTTCTCATCACAAAGGGAACTGTGCCATGAAGGGAACATGTGCAACTACAGTATTTCTCACTGAGAATTGATTCCGCAACCCTCTAAATCCCAATGAGGAAAGTAAAGTATCTCTTTAAGCCTTATATTCAATATATATATTCCACAGAGAATTAACCCTGTTCTTTCTTTCTCTAGTTTGTAATTCCAAGGCGCTTTAGAAGGGAGATACTTGAGTTGTTTCAACTTACTACTTTCTAGAGTTTAAGAAAAGAAGCCCTTCACTTCCCATGTCTCGGCATCTAGCTGTTCCCAATGGCGCATTGCTCACAACTCCCCGAACGCAGAGGCCGTCCTTCCTGTACTTTTCTCATCCTAGTGCAGACCCGCAAGTACTAAGAGACCTGGAATGCTTCCTAGAGTTCAAGAACCACACTGAATAAGTCTACAAGGATTCTGCTGCATGCCAACATGTGGCATGATACAAGAGGAACGTTAGCTTGAGGCTAGTGTTCAATGGGGTCGCCAATTCACTGAAGATTACTGAAGGAGGAGCACCTACCAAAGAATGGCAACCACCAAGTTTCTTTCCGAGAAATTCACTTGTCATCACAAAGGGAATTGTGCCATGAAGGGAACATGTGCAACGACAGTATTTCTCAGTGAGAATGGATCCCGCAACTCTCTAAATCCCAATGAGGAAAATAAAGTTCCCCTTTAAGCCTTATATTCAAAAGGGTCCACAGAACATTGATCCTATTGTTTCTTTCTCTATTTTGTAGTTGAAGGTGTTTTAGAAGGGAGATACTTGAGTTGTTTCAACTTCCTACTTTCTAGAGTTTAAGAAAAGAAGCCCTTCACTTCCCATGACTCGGCATCTAGTTGTACCCAATGATGCATTGCTCACAACACCCCGAAGACAGACGCCATCCTTCCTGTACTTTTCTCATCCTAGTGCAGACCCGCAAGTACTAAGAGACCTGGAATGCTTCCTAGAGCCCAGGAACCACAATGAATAAGGCTACATGGATTTTGCTGCATGACAACATGTGTCATGTTAGAAGAGGAACATTAGCTTCAGGTTAGTGGTCAAGTGGGGTCGCCAATTCACTGAAGATTACCGAAGGATGAGCACCTACCAAAGAATGGCAACCTCCAAGTTTCTTTCCTAGAAACTCACTTGTCATCACAAAGGCAATTGTGCTATGAAGAGAACATGTGCAACTAAAGAATTTCTCAGAGAGAACTGAGCCCACAACTCTCTAAATCCCAATGAGGAAAGTCAAGTTTCCCTTCAAGCCTTATTTTCCAAAGGGCCCGCAGAGCACTGACCCTGCTGTTTCCTTCTCTATTTTGTACCTCCAACGTGCTTTAGACGGGAGATACTTGAGTTGTTTCAAGTTGCCACATTCTAGAAATTTAACAAAAGAAACCCTTCACCTCCATGCCTCGGCATCTAGCTGTTCCCAAGGCTGCACTTATCACAACTCCCCAAACACACAGGCCGTCCTTCTTGTACGTTTCACAGCCTAGTGCAGATCCGATAGTACTAAGAGACCTGGAATGCTTCGTAGAGCTCAAGAACCACACTGAATAAGGCTACTTAGATTCTGCTGCATGCCAACCTCTGGCATGATACAAGAGGAACGTTAGCCTGAGGCTAGTGGTCAAAAAGGGTCGCCAATTCACTGAATTGACTGAAGGATGAGCTCCTTCCAAAGCATGGCCACCTCCAAGTTTCTTTCCTAGAAACTCACTTTTCATCACACAGGCAATTGTGCAATGAAGGGAACTTGTGCAACTACAGTGTTTCTCAGGGAGAATTGAGCCCCCACCTCTCTAAATCCCAATGAGGAATATGAAGTTTCCCGTCAAGACTTATTTTCAAAATGGCCATCAGAGCATCGACCTTGCTGATTCTTTCTCTAATTTGTACATCCAAGGTCATTTAGAAGGGGGATACTTGAGTTGTTTCAACTTGCAACAATCTAGAGGTTTTACCAAAGAGACCTTAAGAGCCCCTGATTCGGAATCCAGCTTTTCCCAACGGTGCATTGCTCACAAAGGCCCAAACACACAGGCCGTGCCTCTAGGACCTTTCTCATCCGAGTGCAGACCCGCCAGTACGAAGAAACCTGGAATGCTACCTAGAGCTCAAGAGCCACACTGAATAACGCTACATGGATTCTGCTGCATGCCAATGTGTGGCATGATACAAGAGGAACGTTAGCTTGAGGCTAGTGTTCAATGGCGTCGCCAATTCACTGAAAATTACTGAAGGTTGAGCAGCTACCAAAGTATGGCAACGTCCAAGTTTCTTTCCGAGAAATTCACTTCTCATCACAAAGGGAACTGTGCCATGAAGGGAACATGTGCAACTACAGTATTTCTCACTGAGAATTGATTCCGCAACCCTCTAAATCCCAATGAGGAAAGTAAAGTATCTCTTTAAGCCTTATATTCAATATATATATTCCACAGAGAATTAACCCTGTTCTTTCTTTCTCTAGTTTGTAATTCCAAGGCGCTTTAGAAGGGAGATACTTGAGTTGTTTCAACTTACTACTTTCTAGAGTTTAAGAAAAGAAGCCCTTCACTTCCCATGTCTCGGCATCTAGCTGTTCCCAATGGCGCATTGCTCACAACTCCCCGAACGCAGAGGCCGTCCTTCCTGTACTTTTCTCATCCTAGTGCAGACCCGCAAGTACTAAGAGACCTGGAATGCTTCCTAGAGTTCAAGAACCACACTGAATAAGTCTACAAGGATTCTGCTGCATGCCAACATGTGGCATGATACAAGAGGAACGTTAGCTTGAGGCTAGTGTTCAATGGGGTCGCCAATTCACTGAAGATTACAGAAGGAGGAGCACCTACCAAAGAATGGCAACCACCAAGTTTCCTTCCGAGAAATTCACTTGTCATCACAAAGGAATTGTGCCATGAAGGGAACATGTGCAACGACAGTATTTCTCAGTGAGAATGGATCCCGCAACTCTCTAAATCCCAATGAGGAAAATAAAGTTCCCCTTTAAGCCTTATATTCAAAAGGGTCCACAGAACATTTATCCTATTGTTTCTTTCTCTATTTTGTAGTTGAAGGTGTTTTAGAAGGGAGATACTTGAGTTGTTTCAACTTACTACTTTCTAGAGTTTAACAAAAGAAGCCCTTCACTTCCCATGACTCGGCATCTAGTTGTACCCAATGATGCATTGCTCACAACACCCCGAAGACAGACGCCATCCTTCCTGTACTTTTCTCATCCTAGTGCCGACCCGCAAGTACTAAGAGACCTGGAATGCTTCCTAGAGCCCAGGAACCACAATGAATAAGGCTACATGGATTTTGCTGCATGACAACATGTGTCATGTTAGAAGAGGAACATTAGCTTCAGGTTAGTGGTCAAGTGGGGTCGCCAATTCACTGAAGATTACCGAAGGATGAGCACCTACCAAAGAATGGCAACCTCCAAGTTTCTTTCCTAGAAACTCACTTGTCATCACAAAGGCAATTGTGCTATGAAGAGAACATGTGCAACTAAAGAATTTCTCAGAGAGAACTGAGCCCACAACTCTCTAAATCCCAATGAGGAAAGTCAAGTTTCCCTTCAAGCCTTATTTTCCAAAGGGCCCGCAGAGCACTGACCCTGCTGTTTCCTTCTCTATTTTGTACCTCCAACGTGCTTTAGACGGGAGATACTTGAGTTGTTTCAAGTTGCCACATTCTAGAAATTTAACAAAAGAAACCCTTCACCTCCATGCCTCGGCATCTAGCTGTTCCCAAGGCTGCACTTATCACAACTCCCCAAACACACAGGCCGTCCTTCTTGTACGTTTCACAGCCTAGTGCAGATCCGATAGTACTAAGAGACCTGGAATGCTTCGTAGAGCTCAAGAACCACACTGAATAAGGCTACTTAGATTCTGCTGCATGCCAACCTCTGGCATGATACAAGAGGAACGTTAGCCTGAGGCTAGTGGTCAAAAAGGGTCGCCAATTCACTGAATTGACTGAAGGATGAGCTCCTTCCAAAGCATGGCCACCTCCAAGTTTCTTTCCTAGAAACTCACTTTTCATCACACAGGCAATTGTGCAATGAAGGGAACTTGTGCAACTACAGTGTTTCTCAGGGAGAATTGAGCCCCCACCTCTCTAAATCCCAATGAGGAATATGAAGTTTCCCGTCAAGACTTATTTTCAAAATGGCCAGCAGAGCATCGACCTTGCTGATTCTTTCTCTAATTTGTACATCCAAGGTCATTTAGAAGGGGGATACTTGAGTTGTTTCAACTTGCAACAATCTAGAGGTTTTACCAAAGAGCCCTTAAGAGCCCCTGATTCGGCATCCAGCTTTTCCCAACGATGCATTGCTCACAAAGGCCCAAACACACAGGCCGTGCCTCTAGGACCTTTCTCATCCGAGTGCAGACCCGCCAGTACGAAGAAACCTGGAATGCTACCTAGAGCTCAAGAGCCACACTGAATAACGCTACATGGATTCTGCTGCATGCCAATGTGTGGCATGATACAAGAGGAACGTTAGCTTGAGGCTAGTGTTCAATGGCGTCGCCAATTCACTGAAAATTACTGAAGGTTGAGCAGCTACCAAAGTATGGCAACGTCCAAGTTTCTTTCTGAGAAATTCACTTCTCATCACAAAGGGAACTGTGCCATGAAGGGAACATGTGCAACTACAGTATTTCTCACTGAGAATTGATTCCGCAACCCTCTAAATCCCAATGAGGAAAGTAAAGTATCTCTTTAAGCCTTATATTCAATATATATATTCCACAGAGAATTAACCCTGTTCTTTCTTTCTCTAGTTTGTAATTCCAAGGCGCTTTAGAAGGGAGATACTTGAGTTGTTTCAACTTACTACTTTCTAGAGTTTAAGAAAAGAAGCCCTTCACTTCCCATGTCTCGGCATCTAGCTGTTCCCAATGGCGCATTGCTCACAACTCCCCGAACGCAGAGGCCGTCCTTCCTGTACTTTTCTCATCCGAGTGCAGACCCCCAAGTACTAAGAGACGTGGAATGCTTCTTAGAGTTCAAGAACCACACTGAATAATTCTACAAAGATTCTGCTGCATGCCAACATGTGGCATGATACAAGAGGAACGTTAGCTTGAGGCCAGTGTTCAATGGGGTCGCCAATTCACTGAAGGTTACCGAAAGAGGAGCACCGACCAAAGAATGGCAACCACCAAGTTTCTTTCCGAGAAATTCACTTGTCATCACAAAGGGAATTGTGCCATGAAGGGAACATGTGCAACTACAGTATTTCTCAGTGAGAATGGATCCCGCAACTCTCTAAATCCCAATGAGGAAAATAAAGTTCCCCTTTAAGCCTTATATTCAAAAGGGTCCACAGAGCATTGATCCTATTGTTTCTTTCTCTATTTTGTAGTTGAAGGTGTTTTAGAAGGGAGATACTTGAGTTGTTTCAACTTACTACTTTCTAGAGTTTAAGAAAAGAAGCCCTTCACTTCCCATGACTCGGCATCTAGTTGTACCCAATGATGCATTGCTCACAACACCCCGAAGACAGACGCCATCCTTCCTGTACTTTTCTCATCCTAGTGCAGACCCGCAAGTACTAAGAGACGTGGAATGCTTCCTAGAGTTCAAGAACCACACTGAATAAGTCTACAAGGATTCTGCTGCATGCCAACATGTGGCATGATACAAGAGGAACGTTAGCTTGAGGCTAGTGTTCAATGGGGTCGCCAATTCACTGAAGGTTACCGAAGGAGGAGCACCGACCAAAGAATGGCAACCACCAAGTTTCTTTCCGAGAAATTCACTTGTCATCACAAAGGGAATTGTGCCATGAAGGGAACATTTGCAACTACAGTATTTCTCAGTGAGAATGGATCCCGCAACTCTCTAAATCCCAATGAGGAAAATAAAGTTCCCCTTTAAGCCTTATATTCAAAAGGGTCCACAGAGCATTGATCCTATTGTTTCTTTCTCTATTTTGTTGTTGAAGCTGTTTTAGAAGGGAGATACTTGAGTTGTTTCAACTTACTACTTTCTAGAGTTTAAGAAAAGAAGCCCTTCACTTCCCATGACTCGGCATCTAGTTGTACCCAATGATGCATTGCTCACAACACCCCGAAGACAGACGCCGTCCTTCCTGTACTTTTCTCCTCCGAGTGCAGACCCGCAAGTACTAAGAGACCTGGAATGCTTCCTAGAGCCCAGGAACCACAATGAATAAGGCTACATGGATTTTGCTGCATGACAACATGTGTCATGTTAGAAGAGGAACATTAGCTTCAGGTTAGTGGTCAAGTGGGGTCGCCAATTCACTGAAGATTACCGAAGGATGAGCACCTAACAAAGAATGGCAACCTCCAAGTTTCTTTCCTAGAAACTCAGTTGTCATCACAAAGGCAATTGTGCTATGAAGAGAACATGTGCAACTAAAGAATTTCTCAGAGAGAACTGAGCCCACAACTCTCTAAATCCCAATGAGGAAAGTCAAGTTTCCTTCAAGCCTTATTTTCCAAAGGGCCCGCAGAGCACTGACCCTGCTGTTTCCTTCTCTATTTTGTACCTCCAACGTGCTTTAGACGGGAGATACTTGAGTTGTTTCAAGTTGCCACATTCTAGAAATTTAACAAAAGAAACCCTTCACCTCCATGCCTCGGCATCTAGCTGTTCCCAAGGCTGCACTTATCACAACTCCCCAAACACACAGGCCGTCCTTCTTGTACGTTTCACAGCCTAGTGCAGATCCGATAGTACTAAGAGACCTGGAATGCTTCGTAGAGCTCAAGAACCACACTGAATAAGGCTACTTAGATTCTGCTGCATGCCAACCTCTGGCATGATACAAGAGGAACGTTAGCCTGAGGCTAGTGGTCAAAAAGGGTCGCCAATTCACTGAATTGACTGAAGGATGAGCTCCTTCCAAAGCATGGCCACCTCCAAGTTTCTTTCCTACAAACTCACTTTTCATCACACAGGCAATTGTGCAATGAAGGGAACTTGTGCAACTACAGTGTTTCTCAGGGAGAACTGAGCCCCCACCTCTCTAAATCCCAATGAGGAATATGAAGTTTCCCGTCAAGACTTATTTTCAAAATGGCCAGCAGAGCATCGACCTTGCTGATTCTTTCTCTAATTTGTACATCCAAGGTCATTTAGAAGGGGGATACTTGAGTTGTTTCAACTTGCAACAATCTAGAGGTTTCACCAAAGAGCCCTTAAGAGCCCCTGATTCGGCATCCAGCTCTTCCCAACGATGCATTGCTCACAAAGGCCCAAACACACAGGCCGTGCCTCTAGGACGTTTCTCATCCGAGTGCAGACCCGCCAGTACGAAGAAACCTGGAATGCTACCTAGAGCTCAAGAACCACACTGAATAACGCTACATGGATTCTGCTGCATGCCAATCTGTGGCATGATACAAGAGGAACGTTAGCTTGAGGCTAGTGTTCAATGGGGTCGCCAATTCACTGAAAATTACTGAAGGTTGAGCAGCTACCAAAGTATGGCAATGTCCAAGTTTCTTTCCGAGAAATTCACTTCTCATCACAAAGGGAACTGTGCCATGAAGGGAACATGTGCAACTACAGTATTTCTCACTGAGAATTGATTCCGCAACCCTCTAAATCCCAATGAGGAAAGTAAAGTATCTCTTTAAGCCTTATATTCAATATATATATTCCACAGAGAATTAACCCTGTTCTTTCTTTCTCTAGTTTGTAATTCCAAGGCGCTTTAGAAGGGAGATACTTGAGTTGTTTCAACTTACTACTTTCTAGAGTTTAAGAAAAGAAGCCCTTCACTTCCCATGTCTCGGCATCTAGCTGTTCCCAATGGCGCATTGCTCACAACTCCCCGAACGCAGAGGCCGTCCTTCCTGTACTTTTCTCATCCTAGTGCAGACCCGCAAGTACTAAGAGAACTGGAATGCTTCCTAGAGTTCAAGAACCACACTGAATAAGTCTACAAGGATTCTGCTGCATGCCAACATGTGGCATGATACAAGAGGAACGTTAGCTTGAGGCTAGTGTTCAATGGGGTCGCCAATTCACTGAAGATTACTGAAGGAGGAGCACCTACCAAAGAATGGCAACCACCAAGTTTCTTTCCGAGAAATTCACTTGTCATCACAAAGGGAATTGTGCCATGAAGGGAACATGTGCAACGACAGTATTTCTCAGTGAGAATGGATCCCGCAACTCTCTAAATCCCAATGAGGAAAATAAAGTTCCCCTTTAAGCCTTATATTCAAAAGGGTCCACAGAACATTGATCCTATTGTTTCTTTCTCTATTTTGTAGTTGAAGGTGTTTTAGAAGGGAGATACTTGAGTTGTTTCAACTTCCTACTTTCTAGAGTTTAAGAAAAGAAGCCCTTCACTTCCCGTGACTCGGCATCTAGTCGTACCCAATGATGCATTGCTCACAACACCCCGAAGACAGACGCCATCCTTCCTGTACTTTTCTCATCCTAGTGCAGACCCGCAAGTACTAAGAGACCTGGAATGCTTCCTAGAGCCCAGGAACCACAATGAATAAGGCTACATGGATTTTGCTGCATGACAACATGTGTCATGTTAGAAGAGGAACATTAGCTTCAGGTTAGTGGTCAAGTGGGGTCGCCAATTCACTGAAGATTACCGAAGGATGAGCACCTACCAAAGAATGGCAACCTCCAAGTTTCTTTCCTAGAAACTCACTTGTCATCACAAAGGCAATTGTGCTATGAAGAGAACATGTGCAACTAAAGAATTTCTCAGAGAGAACTGAGCCCACAACTCTCTAAATCCCAATGAGGAAAGTCAAGTTTCCCTTCAAGCCTTATTTTCCAAAGGGCCCGCAGAGCACTGACCCTGCTGTTTCCTTCTCTATTTTGTACCTCCAACGTGCTTTAGACGGGAGATACTTGAGTTGTTTCAAGTTGCCACATTCTAGAAATTTAACAAAAGAAACCCTTCACCTCCATGCCTCGGCATCTAGCTGTTCCCAAGGCTGCACTTATCACAACTCCCCAAACACACAGGCCGTCCTTCTTGTACGTTTCACAGCCTAGTGCAGATCCGATAGTACTAAGAGACCTGGAATGCTTCGTAGAGCTCAAGAACCACACTGAATAAGGCTACTTAGATTCTGCTGCATGCCAACCTCTGGCATGATACAAGAGGAACGTTAGCCTGAGGCTAGTGGTCAAAAAGGGTCGCCAATTCACTGAATTGACTGAAGGATGAGCTCCTTCCAAAGCATGGCCACCTCCAAGTTTCTTTCCTACAAACTCACTTTTCATCACACAGGCAATTGTGCAATGAAGGGAACTTGTGCAACTACAGTGTTTCTCAGGGAGAATTGAGCCCCCACCTCTCTAAATCCCAATGAGGAATATGAAGTTTCCCGTCAAGACTTATTTTCAAAATGGCCAGCAGAGCATCGACCTTGCTGATTCTTTCTCTAATTTGTACATCCAAGGTCATTTAGAAGGGGGATACTTGAGTTGTTTCAACTTGCAACAATCTAGAGGTTTTACCAAAGAGACCTTAAGAGCCCCTGATTCGGAATCCAGCTTTTCCCAACGGTGCATTGCTCACAAAGGCCCAAACACACAGGCCGTGCCTCTAGGACCTTTCTCATCCGAGTGCAGACCCGCCAGTACGAAGAAACCTGGAATGCTACCTAGAGCTCAAGAGCCACACTGAATAACGCTACATGGATTCTGCTGCATGCCAATGTGTGGCATGATACAAGAGGAACGTTAGCTTGAGGCTAGTGTTCAATGGCGTCGCCAATTCACTGAAAATTACTGAAGGTTGAGCAGCTACCAAAGTATGGCAACGTCCAAGTTTCTTTCCGAGAAATTCACTTCTCATCACAAAGGGAACTGTGCCATGAAGGGAACATGTGCAACTACAGTATTTCTCACTGAGAATTGATTCCGCAACCCTCTAAATCCCAATGAGGAAAGTAAAGTATCTCTTTAAGCCTTATATTCAATATATATATTCCACAGAGAATTAACCCTGTTCTTTCTTTCTCTAGTTTGTAATTCCAAGGCGCTTTAGAAGGGAGATACTTGAGTTGTTTCAACTTACTACTTTCTAGAGTTTAACAAAAGAAGCCCTTCACTTCCCATGTCTCGGCATCTAGCTGTTCCCAATGGCGCATTGCTCACAACTCCCCGAACGCAGAGGCCGTCCTTCCTGTACTTTTCTCATCCTAGTGCAGACCCGCAAGTACTAAGAGACCTGGAATGCTTCCTAGAGTTCAAGAACCACACTGAATAAGTCTACAAGGATTCTGCTGCATGCCAACATGTGGCATGATACAAGAGGAACGTTAGCTTGAGGCTAGTGTTCAATGGGGTCGCCAATTCACTGAAGATTACAGAAGGAGGAGCACCTACCAAAGAATGGCAACCACCAAGTTTCCTTCCGAGAAATTCACTTGTCATCACAAAGGAATTGTGCCATGAAGGGAACATGTGCAACGACAGTATTTCTCAGTGAGAATGGATCCCGCAACTCTCTAAATCCCAATGAGGAAAATAAAGTTCCCCTTTAAGCCTTATATTCAAAAGGGTCCACAGAACATTTATCCTATTGTTTCTTTCTCTATTTTGTAGTTGAAGGTGTTTTAGAAGGGAGATACTTGAGTTGTTTCAACTTACTACTTTCTAGAGTTTAACAAAAGAAGCCCTTCACTTCCCATGACTCGGCATCTAGTTGTACCCAATGATGCATTGCTCACAACACCCCGAAGACAGACGCCATCCTTCCTGTACTTTTCTCATCCTAGTGCCGACCCGCAAGTACTAAGAGACCTGGAATGCTTCCTAGAGCCCAGGAACCACAATGAATAAGGCTACATGGATTTTGCTGCATGACAACATGTGTCATGTTAGAAGAGGAACATTAGCTTCAGGTTAGTGGTCAAGTGGGGTCGCCAATTCACTGAAGATTACCGAAGGATGAGCACCTACCAAAGAATGGCAACCTCCAAGTTTCTTTCCTAGAAACTCACTTGTCATCACAAAGGCAATTGTGCTATGAAGAGAACATGTGCAACTAAAGAATTTCTCAGAGAGAACTGAGCCCACAACTCTCTAAATCCCAATGAGGAAAGTCAAGTTTCCCTTCAAGCCTTATTTTCCAAAGGGCCCGCAGAGCACTGACCCTGCTGTTTCCTTCTCTATTTTGTACCTCCAACGTGCTTTAGACGGGAGATACTTGAGTTGTTTCAAGTTGCCACATTCTAGAAATTTAACAAAAGAAACCCTTCACCTCCATGCCTCGGCATCTAGCTGTTCCCAAGGCTGCACTTATCACAACTCCCCAAACACACAGGCCGTCCTTCTTGTACGTTTCACAGCCTAGTGCAGATCCGATAGTACTAAGAGACCTGGAATGCTTCGTAGAGCTCAAGAACCACACTGAATAAGGCTACTTAGATTCTGCTGCATGCCAACCTCTGGCATGATACAAGAGGAACGTTAGCCTGAGGCTAGTGGTCAAAAAGGGTCGCCAATTCACTGAATTGACTGAAGGATGAGCTCCTTCCAAAGCATGGCCACCTCCAAGTTTCTTTCCTAGAAACTCACTTTTCATCACACAGGCAATTGTGCAATGAAGGGAACTTGTGCAACTACAGTGTTTCTCAGGGAGAATTGAGCCCCCACCTCTCTAAATCCCAATGAGGAATATGAAGTTTCCCGTCAAGACTTATTTTCAAAATGGCCAGCAGAGCATCGACCTTGCTGATTCTTTCTCTAATTTGTACATCCAAGGTCATTTAGAAGGGGGATACTTGAGTTGTTTCAACTTGCAACAATCTAGAGGTTTTACCAAAGAGCCCTTAAGAGCTCCTGATTCGGCCTCCAGCTTTTCCCAACGATGCATTGCTCACAAAGGCCCAAACACACAGGCCGTGCCTCTAGGACCTTTCTCATACGAGTGCAGACCCGCCAGTACGAAGAAACCTGGAATGCTACCTAGAGCTCAAGAACCACACTGAATAACGCTACATGGATTCTGCTGCATGCCAATGTGTGGCATGATACAAGAGGAACGTTAGCTTGAGGCTAGTGTTCAATGGCGTCGCCAATTCACTGAAAATTACTGAAGGTTGAGCAGCTACCAAAGTATGGCAACGTCCAAGTTTCTTTCCGAGAAATTCACTTCTCATCACAAAGGGAACTGTGCCATGAAGGGAACATGTGCAACTACAGTATTTCTCACTGAGAATTGATTCCGCAACCCTCTAAATCCCAATGAGGAAAGTAAAGTATCTCTTTAAGCCTTATATTCAATATATATATTCCACAGAGAATTAACCCTGTTCTTTCTTTCTCTAGTTTGTAATTCCAAGGCGCTTTAGAAGGGAGATACTTGAGTTGTTTCAACTTACTACTTTCTAGAGTTTAAGAAAAGAAGCCCTTCACTTCCCATGTCTCGGCATCTAGCTGTTCCCAATGGCGCATTGCTCACAACTCCCCGAACGCAGAGGCCGTCCTTCCTGTACTTTTCTCATCCTAGTGCAGACCCCCAAGTACTAAGAGACGTGGAATGCTTCTTAGAGTTCAAGAACCACACTGAATAATTCTACAAAGATTCTGCTGCATGCCAACATGTGGCATGATACAAGAGGAACGTTAGCTTGAGGCCAGTGTTCAATGGGGTCGCCAATTCACTGAAGGTTACCGAAAGAGGAGCACCGACCAAAGAATGGCAACCACCAAGTTTCTTTCCGAGAAATTCACTTGTCATCACAAAGGGAATTGTGCCATGAAGGGAACATGTGCAACTACAGTATTTCTCAGTGAGAATGGATCCCGCAACTCTCTAAATCCCAATGAGGAAAATAAAGTTCCCCTTTAAGCCTTATATTCAAAAGGGTCCACAGAGCATTGATCCTATTGTTTCTTTCTCTATTTTGTAGTTGAAGGTGTTTTAGAAGGGAGATACTTGAGTTGTTTCAACTTACTACTTTCTAGAGTTTAAGAAAAGAAGCCCTTCACTTCCCATGACTCGGCATCTAGTTGTACCCAATGATGCATTGCTCACAACACCCCGAAGACAGACGCCGTCCTTCCTGTACTTTTCTCCTCCGAGTGCAGACCCGCAAGTACTAAGAGACCTGGAATGCTTCCTAGAGCCCAGGAACCACAATGAATAAGGCTACATGGATTTTGCTGCATGACAACATGTGTCATGTTAGAAGAGGAACATTAGCTTCAGGTTAGTGGTCAAGTGGGGTCGCCAATTCACTGAAGATTACCGAAGGATGAGCACCTACCAAAGAATGGCAACCTCCAAGTTTCTTTCCTAGAAACTCACTTGTCATCACAAAGGCAATTGTGCTATGAAGAGAACATGTGCAACTAAAGAATTTCTCAGAGAGAACTGAGCCCACAACTCTCTAAATCCCAATGAGGAAAGTCAAGTTTCCCTTCAAGCCTTATTTTCCAAAGGGCCCGCAGAGCACTGACCCTGCTGTTTCCTTCTCTATTTTGTACCTCCAACGTGCTTTAGACGGGAGATACTTGAGTTGTTTCAAGTTGCCACATTCTAGAAATTTAACAAAAGAAAACCTTCACCTCCATGCCTCGGCATCTAGCTGTTCCCAAGGCTGCACTTATCACAACTCCCCAAACACACAGGCCGTCCTTCTTGTACGTTTCACAGCCTAGTGCAGATCCGATAGTACTAAGAGACCTGGAATGCTTCGTAGAGCTCAAGAACCACACTGAATAAGGCTACTTAGATTCTGCTGCATGCCAACCTCTGGCATGATACAAGACGAACGTTAGCCTGAGGCTAGTGGTCAAAAAGGGTCGCCAATTCACTGAATTGACTGAAGGATGAGCTCCTTCCAAAGCATGGCCACCTCCAAGTTTCTTTCCTAGAAACTCACTTTTCATCACACAGGCAATTGTGCAATGAAGGGAACTTGTGCAACTACAGTGTTTCTCAGGGAGAATTGAGCCCCCACCTCTCTAAATCCCAATGAGGAATATGAAGTTTCCCGTCAAGACTTATTTTCAAAATGGCCAGCAGAGCATCGACCTTGCTGATTCTTTCTCTAATTTGTACATCCAAGGTCATTTAGAAGGGGGATACTTGAGTTGTTTCAACTTGCAACAATCTAGAGGTTTTACCAAAGAGCCCTTAAGAGCCCCTGATTCGGCATCCAGCTTTTCCCAACGATGCATTGCTCACAAAGGCCCAAACACACAGGCCGTGCCTCTACGACGTTTCTCATCCGAGTGCAGACCCGCCAGTACGAAGAAACCTGGAATGCTACCTAGAGCTCAAGAACCACACTGAATAACGCTACATGGATTCTGCTGCATGCCAATGTGTGGCATGATACAAGAGGAACGTTAGCTTGAGGCTAGTGTTCAATGGGGTCGCCAATTCACTGAAAATTACTGAAGGTTGAGCAGCTACCAAAGTATGGCAACATCCAAGTTTCTTTCCGAGAAATTCACTTCTCATCACAAAGGGAACTGTGCCATGAAGGGAACATGTGCAACTAGAGTATTTCTCACTGAGAATTGATTCCGCAACTCTCTAAATCCCAATAAGGAAAGTAAAGTATCCCTTTAAGCCTTATATTCAATATATATATTCCACAGAGAATTAACCCTGTTCTTTCTTTCTCTAGTTTGTAATTCCAAGGCGCTTTAGAAGGGAGATACTTGAGTTGTTTCAACTTACTACTTTCTAGAGTTTAAGAAAAGAAGCCCTTCACTTCCCATGACTCGGCATCTAGTTGTACCCAATGATGCATTGCTCACAACACCCCGAAGACAGACGCCATCCTTCCTGTACTTTTCTCATCCTAGTGCAGACCCGCAAGTACTAAGAGACGTGGAATGCTTCTTAGAGTTCAAGAACCACACTGAATAATTCTACAAGGATTCTGCTGCATGCCAACATGTGGCATGATACAAGAGGAACGTTAGCTTGAGGCTAGTGTTCAATGGGGTCGCCAATTCACTGAAGGTTACCGAAGGAGGAGCACCGACCAAAGAATGGCAACCACCAAGTTTCTTTCCGAGAAATTCACTTGTCATCACAAAGGGAATTGTGCCATGAAGGGAACATGTGCAACTACAGTATTTCTCAGTGAGAATGGATCCCGCAACTCTCTAAATCCCAATGAGGAAAATAAAGTTCCCCTTTAAGCCTTATATTCAAAAGGGTCCACAGAGCATTGATCCTATTGTTTCTTTCTCTATTTTGTAGTTGAAGGTGTTTTAGAAGGGAGATACTTGAGTTGTTTCAACTTACTACTTTCTAGAGTTTAAGAAAAGAAGCCCTTCACTTCCCATGACTCGGCATCTATTTGTACCCAATGATGCATTGCTCACAACACCCCGAAGACAGACGCCGTCCTTCCTGTACTTTTCTCCTCCGAGTGCAGACCCGCAAGTACTAAGAGACCTGGAATGCTTCCTAGAGCCCAGGAACCACAATGAATAAGGCTACATGGATTTTGCTGCATGACAACATGTGTCATGTTAGAAGAGGAACATTAGCTTCAGGTTAGTGGTCAAGTGGGGTCGCCAATTCACTGAAGATTACCGAAGGATGAGCACCTACCAAAGAATGGCAACCTCCAAGTTTCTTTCCTAGAAACTCACTTGTCATCACAAAGGCAATTGTGCTATGAAGAGAACATGTGCAACTAAAGAATTTCTCAGAGAGAACTGAGCCCACAACCCTCTAAATCCCAATGAGGAAAGTCAAGTTTCCCTTCAAGCCTTATTTTCCAAAGGGCCCGCAGAGCACTGACCCTGCTGTTTCCTTCTCTATTTTGTACCTCAAACGTGCTTTAGACGGGAGATACTTGAGTTGTTTCAAGTTGCCACATTCTAGAAATTTAACAAAAGAAACCCTTCACCTCCATGCCTCGGCATCTAGCTGTTCCCAAGGCTGCACTTATCACAACTCCCCAAACACACAGGCCGTCCTTCTTGTACGTTTCACAGCCTAGTGCAGATCCGATAGTACTAAGAGACCTGGAATGCTTCGTAGAGCTTCTTTCTCTAATTTGTACATCCAAGGTCATTTAGAAGGGGGATTCTTGAGTTGTTTCAACTTGCAACAATCTAGAGGTATTACCAAAGAGCCCTTAAGAGCCCCTGATTCGGCATCCAGCTTTTCCCAACGATGCATTGCTCACAAAGGCCCAAACACACAGGCCGTGCCTCTAGGACGTTTCTCATCCGAGTGCAGACCCGCCAGTACTAAGAAACCTGGAATGCTACCTAGAGCTCAAGAACCACACTGAATAACGCTACATGGATTCTGCTGCATGCCAATGTGTGGCATGATACAAGAGGAACGTTAGCTTGAGGCTAGTGTTCAATGGGGTCGCCAATTCACTGAAAATGACTGAAGGTTGAGCAGCTACCAAAGTATGGCAACGTCCAAGTTTCTTTCCGAGAAATTCACTTCTCATCACAAAGGGAACTGTGCCATGAAGGCAACATGTGCAACTACAGTATTTCTCACTGAGAATTGATTCCGCAACCCTCTAAATCCCAATGAGGAAAGTAAAGTATCTCTTTAAGCCTTATATTCAATATATATATTCCACAGAGAATTAACCCTGTTCTTTCTTTCTCTAGTTTGTAATTCCAAGGCGCTTTAGAAGGGAGATACTTGAGTTGTTTCAACTTACTACTTTCTAGAGTTTAACAAAAGAAGCCCTTCACTTCCCATGTCTCGGCATCTAGCTGTTCCCAATGGCGCATTGCTCACAACTCCCCGAACGCAGAGGCCGTCCTTCCTGTACTTTTCTCATCCTAGTGCAGACCCGCAAGTACTAAGAGAACTGGAATGCTTCCTAGAGTTCAAGAACCACACTGAATAAGTCTACTAGGATTCTGCTGCATGCCAACATGTGGCATGATACAAGAGGAACGTTAGCTTGAGGCTAGTGTTCAATGGGGTCGCCAATTCACTGAAGCTTACCGAAGGAGGAGCACCTACCAAAGAATGGCAACCACCAAGTTTCTTTCCGAGAAATTCACTTGTCATCAAAAAGGGAATTGTGCCATGAAGGGAACATGTGCAACTACAGTATTTCTCAGTGAGAATGGATCCCGCAACTCTCTAAATCCCAATGAGGAAAATAAAGTTCCCCTTTAAGCCTTATATTCAAAAGGGTCCACAGAACATTGATCCTATTGCTTCTTTCTCTATTTTGTAGTTGAAGGTGTTTTAGAAGGGAGATACTTGAGTTGTTTCAACTTACTACTTTCTAGAGTTCAAGAAAAGAAGCCCTTCACTTCCCATGACTCGGCATCTAGTTGTACCCAATGATGCATTACTCACAACACCCCGAAGACAGACGCCATCCTTCCTGTACTTTTCTCCTCCTAGTGCAGACCCGCAAGTACTAAGAGACCTGGAATGCTTCCTAGAGCCCAGGAACCACAATGAATAAGGCTACATGGATTTTGCTGCATGACAACATGTGTCATGTTAGAAGAGGAACATTAGCTTCAGGTTAGTGGTCAAGTGGGGTCGCCAATTCACTGAAGATTACCGAAGGATGAGCACCTACCAAAGAATGGCAACCTCCAAGTTTCTTTCCTAGAAACTCACTTGTCATCACAAAGGCAATTGTGCTATGAAGAGAACATGTGCAACTAAAGAATTTCTCAGAGAGAACTGAGCCCACAACTCTCTAAATCCCAATGAGGAAAGTCAAGTTTCCCTTCAAGCCTTATTTTCCAAAGGGCCCGCAGAGCACTGACCCTGCTGTTTCCTTCTCTATTTTGTACCTCCAACGTGCTTTAGACGGGAGATACTTGAGTTGTTTCAAGTTGCCACATTCTAGAAATTTAACAAAAGAAACCCTTCACCTCCATGCCTCGGCATCTAGCTGTTCCCAAGGCTGCACTTATCACAACTCCCCAAACACACAGGCCGTCCTTCTTGTACGTTTCACAGCCTAGTGCAGATCCGATAGTACTAAGAGACCTGGAATGCTTCGTAGAGCTCAAGAACCACACTGAATAAGGCTACTTAGATTCTGCTGCATGCCAACCTCTGGCATGATACAAGAGGAACGTTAGCCTGAGGCTAGTGGTCAAAAAGGGTCGCCAATTCACTGAATTGACTGAAGGATGAGCTCCTTCCAAAGCATGGCCACCTCCAAGTTTCTTTCCTAGAAACTCACTTTTCATCACACAGGCAATTGTGCAATGAAGGGAACTTGTGCAACTACAGTGTTTCTCAGGGAGAATTGAGCCCCCACCTCTCTAAATCCCAATGAGGAATATGAAGTTTCCCGTCAAGACTTATTTTCAAAATGGCCAGCAGAGCATCGACCTTGCTGATTCTTTCTCTAATTTGTACATCCAAGGTCATTTAGAAGGGGGATACTTGAGTTGTTTCAACTTGCAACAATCTAGAGGTTTTACCAAAGAGCCCTTAAGAGCTCCTGATTCGGCCTCCAGCTTTTCCCAACGATGCATTGCTCACAAAGGCCCAAACACACAGGCCGTGCCTCTAGGACCTTTCTCATCCGAGTGCAGACCCGCCAGTACGAAGAAACCTGGAATGCTACCTAGAGCTCAAGAACCACACTGAATAACGCTACATGGATTCTGCTGCATGCCAATGTGTGGCATGATACAAGAGGAACGTTAGCTTGAGGCTAGTGTTCAATGGGGTCGCCAATTCACTGAAAATTACTGAAGGTTGAGCAGCTACCAAAGTATGGCAACGTCCAAGTTTCTTTCCGAGAAATTCACTTCTCATCACAAAGGGAACTGTGCCATGAAGGGAACATGTGCAACTACAGTATTTCTCACTGAGAATTGATTCCGCAACTCTCTAAATCCCAATGAGGAAAGTAAAGTATCCCTTTAAGCCTTATATTCAATATATATATTCCACAGAGAATTAACCCTGTTCTTTCTTTCTCTAGTTTGTAATTCCAAGGCGCTTTAGAAGGGAGATACTTGAGTTGTTTCAACTGACTACATTCTAGAGTTTAAGAAAAGAAGCCCTTCACTTCCCATGACTCGGCATCTAGTTGTACCCAATGATGCATTGCTCACAACACCCCGAAGACAGACGCCATCCTTCCTGTACTTTTCTCATCCTAGTGCAGACCCGCAAGTACTAAGAGACGTGGAATGCTTCTTAGAGTTCAAGAACGACACTGAATAATTCTACAAGGATTCTGCTGCATGCCAACATGTGGCATGATACAAGAGGAACGTTAGCTTGAGGCTAGTGTTCAATGGGGTCGCCAATTCACTGAAGATTACTGAAGGAAGAGCACCTACCAAAGAATGGCAATGTCCATGTTTCTTTCCGAGAAATTCACTTGTCATCACAAAGGGAATTGTGCCATGAAGGGAACATTTGCAACTACAGTATTTCTCAGTGAGAATGGATCCCGCAACTCTCTAAATCCCAATGAGGAAAATAAAGTTCCCCTTTAAGCCTTATATTCAAAAGGGTCCACAGAGCATTGATCCTATTGTTTCTTTCTCTATTTTGTAGTTGAAGGTGTTTTAGAAGGGAGATACTTGAGTTGTTTCAACTTACTACTTTCTAGAGTTTAAGAAAAGAAGCCCTTCACTTCCCATGACTCGGCATCTAGTTGTACCCAATGATGCATTGCTCACAACACCCCGAAGACAGACGCCGTCCTTCCTGTACTTTTCTCCTCCGAGTGCAGACCCGCAAGTACTAAGAGACCTGGAATGCTTCCTAGAGCCCAGGAACCACAATGAATAAGGCTACATGGATTTTGCTGCATGACAACATGTGTCATGTTAGAAGAGGAACGTTAGCTTCAGGTTAGTGGTCAAGTGGGGTCGCCAATTCACTGAAGATTACCGAAGGATGAGCACCTACCAAAGAATGGCAACCTCCAAGTTTCTTTCCTAGAAACTCACTTGTCATCACAAAGGCAATTGTGCTATGAAGAGAACATGTGCAACTAAAGAATTTCTCAGAGAGAACTGAGCCCACAACTCTCTAAATCCCAATGAGGATAGTCAAGTTTCCCTTCAAGCCTTATTTTCCAAAGGGCCCGCAGAGCACTGACCCTGCTGTTTCCTTCTCTATTTTGTACCTCCAACGTGCTTTAGACGGGAGATACTTGAGTTGTTTCAAGTTGCCACATTCTAGAAATTTAACAAAAGAAACCCTTCACCTCCATGCCTCGGCATCTAGCTGTTCCCAAGGCTGCACTTATCACAACTCCCCAAACACACAGGCCGTCCTTCTTGTACGTTTCACAGCCTAGTGCAGATCCGATAGTACTAAGAGACCTGGAATGCTTCGTAGAGCTCAAGAACCACACTGAATAAGGCTACTTAGATTCTGCTGCATGCCAACCTCTGGCATGATACAAGAGGAACGTTAGCCTGAGGCTAGTGGTCAAAAAGGGTCGCCAATTCACTGAATTGACTGAAGGATGAGCTCCTTCCAAAGCATGGCCACCTCCAAGTTTCTTTCCTAGAAACTCACTTTTCATCACACAGGCAATTGTGCAATGAAGGGAACTTGTGCAACTACAGTGTTTCTCAGGGAGAATTGAGCCCCCACCTCTCTAAATCCCAATGAGGAATATGAAGTTTCCCGTCAAGACTTATTTTCAAAATGGCCAGCAGAGCATCGACCTTGCTGATTCTTTCTCTAATTTGTACATCCAAGGTCATTTAGAAGGGGGATACTTGAGTTGTTTCAACTTGCAACAATCTAGAGGTTTTACCAAAGAGCCCTTAAGAGCTCCTGATTCGGCCTCCAGCTTTTCCCAACGATGCATTGCTCACAAAGGCCCAAACACACAGGCCGTGCCTCTAGGACCTTTCTCATCCGAGTGCAGACCCGCCAGTACGAAGAAACCTGGAATGCTACCTAGAGCTCAAGAACCACACTGAATAACGCTACATGGATTCTGCTGCATGCCAATGTGTGGCATGATACAAGAGGAACGTTAGCTTGAGGCTAGTGTTCAATGGGGTCGCCAATTCACTGAAAATTACTGAAGGTTGAGCAGCTACCAAAGTATGGCAACGTCCAAGTTTCTTTCCGAGAAATTCACTTCTCATCACAAAGGGAACTGTGCCATGAAGGGAACATGTGCAACTACAGTATTTCTCACTGAGAATTGATTCCGCAACTCTCTAAATCCCAATGAGGAAAGTAAAGTATCCCTTTAAGCCTTATATTCAATATATATATTCCACAGAGAATTAACCCTGTTCTTTCTTTCTCTAGTTTGTAATTCCAAGGCGCTTTAGAAGGGAGATACTTGAGTTGTTTCAACTGACTACATTCTAGAGTTTAAGAAAAGAAGCCCTTCACTTCCCATGACTCGGCATCTAGTTGTACCCAATGATGCATTGCTCACAACACCCCGAAGACAGACGCCATCCTTCCTGTACTTTTCTCATCCTAGTGCAGACCCGCAAGTACTAAGAGACGTGGAATGCTTCTTAGAGTTCAAGAACGACACTGAATAATTCTACAAGGATTCTGCTGCATGCCAACATGTGGCATGATACAAGAGGAACGTTAGCTTGAGGCTAGTGTTCAATGGGGTCGCCAATTCACTGAAGATTACTGAAGGAAGAGCACCTACCAAAGAATGGCAATGTCCATGTTTCTTTCCGAGAAATTCACTTGTCATCACAAAGGGAATTGTGCCATGAAGGGAACATTTGCAACTACAGTATTTCTCAGTGAGAATGGATCCCGCAACTCTCTAAATCCCAATGAGGAAAATAAAGTTCCCCTTTAAGCCTTATATTCAAAAGGGTCCACAGAGCATTGATCCTATTGTTTCTTTCTCTATTTTGTAGTTGAAGGTGTTTTAGAAGGGAGATACTTGAGTTGTTTCAACTTACTACTTTCTAGAGTTTAAGAAAAGAAGCCCTTCACTTCCCATGACTCGGCATCTAGTTGTACCCAATGATGCATTGCTCACAACACCCCGAAGACAGACGCCGTCCTTCCTGTACTTTTCTCCTCCGAGTGCAGACCCGCAAGTACTAAGAGACCTGGAATGCTTCCTAGAGCCCAGGAACCACAATGAATAAGGCTACATGGATTTTGCTGCATGACAACATGTGTCATGTTAGAAGAGGAACGTTAGCTTCAGGTTAGTGGTCAAGTGGGGTCGCCAATTCACTGAAGATTACCGAAGGATGAGCACCTACCAAAGAATGGCAACCTCCAAGTTTCTTTCCTAGAAACTCACTTGTCATCACAAAGGCAATTGTGCTATGAAGAGAACATGTGCAACTAAAGAATTTCTCAGAGAGAACTGAGCCCACAACTCTCTAAATCCCAATGAGGATAGTCAAGTTTCCCTTCAAGCCTTATTTTCCAAAGGGCCCGCAGAGCACTGACCCTGCTGTTTCCTTCTCTATTTTGTACCTCCAACGTGCTTTAGACGGGAGATACTTGAGTTGTTTCAAGTTGCCACATTCTAGAAATTTAACAAAAGAAACCCTTCACCTCCATGCCTCGGCATCTAGCTGTTCCCAAGGCTGCACTTATCACAACTCCCCAAACACACAGGCCGTCCTTCTTGTACGTTTCACAGCCTAGTGCAGATCCGATAGTACTAAGAGACCTGGAATGCTTCGTAGAGCTCAAGAACCACACTGAATAAGGCTACTTAGATTCTGCTGCATGCCAACCTCTGGCATGATACAAGAGGAACGTTAGCCTGAGGCTAGTGGTCAAAAAGGGTCGCCAATTCACTGAATTGACTGAAGGATGAGCTCCTTCCAAAGCATGGCCACCTCCAAGTTTCTTTCCTAGAAACTCACTTTTCATCACACAGGCAATTGTGCAATGAAGGGAACTTGTGCAACTACAGTGTTTCTCAGGGAGAATTGAGCCCCCACCTCTCTAAATCCCAATGAGGAATATGAAGTTTCCCGTCAAGACTTATTTTCAAAATGGCCAGCAGAGCATCGACCTTGCTGATTCTTTCTCTAATTTGTACATCCAAGGTCATTTAGAAGGGGGATACTTGAGTTGTTTCAACTTGCAACAATCTAGAGGTTTTACCAAAGAGCCCTTAAGAGCTCCTGATTCGGCCTCCAGCTTTTCCCAACGATGCATTGCTCACAAAGGCCCAAACACACAGGCCGTGCCTCTAGGACCTTTCTCATCCGAGTGCAGACCCGCCAGTACGAAGAAACCTGGAATGCTACCTAGAGCTCAAGAACCACACTGAATAACGCTACATGGATTCTGCTGCATGCCAATGTGTGGCATGATACAAGAGGAACGTTAGCTTGAGGCTAGTGTTCAATGGGGTCGCCAATTCACTGAAAATTACTGAAGGTTGAGCAGCTACCAAAGTATGGCAACGTCCAAGTTTCTTTCCGAGAAATTCACTTCTCATCACAAAGGGAACTGTGCCATGAAGGGAACATGTGCAACTAGAGTATTTCTCACTGAGAATTGATTCCGCAACTCTCTAAATCCCAATGAGGAAAGTAAAGTATCCCTTTAAGCCTTATATTCAATATATATATTCCACAGAGAATTAACCCTGTTCTTTCTTTCTCTAGTTTGTAATTCCAAGGCGCTTTAGAAGGGAGATACTTGAGTTGTTTCAACTGACTACATTCTAGAGTTTAAGAAAAGAAGCCCTTCACTTCCCATGACTCGGCATCAAGTTGTACCCAATGATGCATTGCTCACAACACCCCGAAGACAGGCGCCATCCTTCCTGTACTTTTCTCATCCTAGTGCAGACCCGCAAGTACTAAGAGACGTGGAATGCTTCTTAGAGTTCAAGAACCACACTGAATAAGTCTACAAGGATTCTGCTGCATGCCAACATGTGGCATGATACAAGAGGAACGTTAGCTTGAGGCTAGTGTTCAATGGGGTCGCCAATTCACTGAAGATTACTGAAGGAAGAGCACCTACCAAAGAATGGCAATGTCCAAGTTTCTTTCCGAGAAATTCACTTGTCATCACAAAGGGAATTGTGCCATGAAGGGAACATTTGCAACTACAGTATTTCTCAGTGAGAATGGATCCCGCAACTCTCTAAATCCCAATGAGGAAAATAAAGTTCCCCTTTAAGCCTTATATTCAAAAGGGTCCACAGAGCATTGATCCTATTGTTTCTTTCTCTATTTTGTAGTTGAAGGTGTTTTAGAAGGGAGATACTTGAGTTGTTTCAACTTACTACTTTCTAGAGTTTAACAAAAGAAGCCCTTCACTTCCCATGACTCGGCATCTAGTTGTACCCAATGATGCATTGCTCACAACACCCCGAAGACAGACGCCGTCCTTCCTGTACTTTTCTCCTCCGAGTGCAGACCCGCAAGTACTAAGAGACCTGGAATGCTTCCTAGAGCCCAGGAACCACAATGAATAAGGCTACATGGATTTTGCTGCATGACAACATGTGTCATGTTAGAAGAGGAACATTAGCTTCAGGTTAGTGGTCAAGTGGGGTCGCCAATTCACTGAAGATTACCGAAGGATGAGCACCTACCAAAGAATGGCAACCTCCAAGTTTCTTTCCTAGAAACTCACTTGTCATCACAAAGGCAATTGTGCTATGAAGAGAACATGTGCAACTAAAGAATTTCTCAGAGAGAACTGAGCCCACAACCCTCTAAATCCCAATGAGGAAAGTCAAGTTTCCCTTCAAGCCTTATTTTCCAAAGGGCCCGCAGAGCACTGACCCTGCTGTTTCCTTCTCTATTTTGTACCTGCAACGTGCTTTACAAGGGAGATACTTGAGTTGTTTCAAGTTGCCACATTCTAGAAATTTAACAAAAGAAACCCTTCACCTCCATGCCTCGGCATCTAGCTGTTCCCAAGGCTGCACTTATCACAACTCCCCAAACACACAGGCCGTCCTTCTTGTACGTTTCACAGCCTAGTGCAGATCCGATAGTACTAAGAGACCTGGAATGCTTCGTAGAGCTCAAGAACCACACTGAATAAGGCTACTTAGATTCTGCTGCATACCAACCTCTGGCATGATACAAGAGGAACGTTAGCCTGAGGCTAGTGGTCAAAAAGGGTCGCCAATTCACTGAATTGACTGAAGGATGAGCTCCTTCCAAAGCATGGCCACCTCCAAGTTTCTTTCCTAGAAACTCACTTTTCATCACACAGGCAATTGTGCAATGAAGGGAACTTGTGCAACTACAGTGTTTCTCAGGGAGAATTGAGCCCCCACCTCTCTAAATCCCAATGAGGAATATGAAGTTTCCCGTCAAGACTTATTTTCAAAATGGCCAGCAGAGCATCGACCTTGCTGATTCTTTCTCTAATTTGTACATCCAAGGTCATTTAGAAGGGGGATACTTGAGTTGTTTCAACTTGCAACAATCTAGAGGTTTTACCAAAGAGCCCTTAAGAGCCCCTGATTCGGCATCCAGCTTTTCCCAACGATGCATTGCTCACAAAGGCCCAAACACACAGGCCGTGCCTCTAGGACCTTTCTCATCCGAGTGCAGACCCGCCAGTACGAAGAAACCTGGAATGCTACCTAGAGCTCAAGAACCACACTGAATAACGCTACATGGATTCTGCTGCATGCCAATGTGTGGCATGATACAAGAGGAACGTTAGCTTGAGGCTAGTGTTCAATGGGGTCGCCAATTCACTGAAAATTACTGAAGGTTGAGCAGCTACCAAAGTATGGCAACGTCCAAGTTTCTTTCCGAGAAATTCACTTCTCATCACAAAGGGAACTGTGCCATGAAGGGAACATGTGCAACTACAGTATTTCTCACTGAGAATTGATTCCGCAACTCTCTAAATCCCAATGAGGAAAGTAAAGTATCCCTTTAAGCCTTATATTCAATATATATATTCCACAGAGAATTAACCCTGTTCTTTCTTTCTCTAGTTTGTAATTCCAAGGCGCTTTAGAAGGGAGATACTTGAGTTGTTTCAACTGACTACATTCTAGAGTTTAAGAAAAGAAGCCCTTCACTTCCCATGACTCGGCATCTAGTTGTACCCAATGATGCATTGCTCACAACACCCCGAAGACAGACGCCATCCTTCCTGTACTTTTCTCATCCTAGTGCAGACCCGCAAGTACTAAGAGACGTGGAATGCTTCTTAGAGTTCAAGAACCACACTGAATAATTCTACAAGGATTCTGCTGCATGCCAACATGTGGCATGATACAAGAGGAACGTTAGCTTGAGGCTAGTGTTCAATGGGGTCGCCAATTCACTGAAGATTACTGAAGGAGGAGCACCTACCAAAGAATGGCAACCACCAAGTTTCTTTCCGAGAAATTCACTTGTCATCACAAAGGGAATTGTGCCATGAAGGGAACATTTGCAACTACAGTATTTCTCAGTGAGAATGGATCCCGCAACTCTCTAAATCCCAATGAGGAAAATAAAGTTCCCCTTTAAGCCTTATATTCAAAAGGGTCCACAGAGCATTGATCCTATTGTTTCTTTCTCTATTTTGTAGTTGAAGGTGTTTTAGAAGGGAGATACTTGAGTTGTTTGAACTTACTACTTTCTAGAGTTTAAGAAAAGAAGCCCTTCACTTCCCATGACTCGGCATCTAGTTGTACCCAATGATGCATTGCTCACAACACCCCGAAGACAGACGCCGTCCTTCCTGTACTTTTCTCCTCCGAGTGCAGACCCGCAAGTACTAAGAGACCTGGAATGCTTCCTAGAGCCCAGGAACCACAATGAATAAGGCTACATGGATTTTGCTGCATGACAACATGTGTCATGTTAGAAGAGGAACGTTAGCTTCAGGTTAGTGGTCAAGTGGGGTCGCCAATTCACTGAAGATTACCGAAGGATGAGCACCTACCAAAGAATGGCAACCTCCAAGTTTCTTTCCTAGAAACTCACTTGTCATCACAAAGGCAATTGTGCTATGAAGAGAACATGTGCAACTAAAGAATTTCTCAGAGAGAACTGAGCCCACAACTCTCTAAATCCCAATGAGGAAAGTCAAGTTTCCCTTCAAGCCTTATTTTCCAAAGGGCCCGCAGAGCACTGACCCTGCTGTTTCCTTCTCTATTTTGTACCTCCAACGTGCTTTAGACGGGAGATACTTGAGTTGTTTCAAGTTGCCACATTCTAGAAATTTAACAAAAGAAACCCTTCACCTCCATGCCTCGGCATCTAGCTGTTCCCAAGGCTGCACTTATCACAACTCCCCAAACACACAGGCCGTCCTTCTTGTACGTTTCACAGCCTAGTGCAGATCCGATAGTACTAAGAGACCTGGAATGCTTCGTAGAGCTCAAGAACCACACTGAATAAGGCTACTTAGATTCTGCTGCATGCCAACCTCTGGCATGATACAAGAGGAACGTTAGCCTGAGGCTAGTGGTCAAAAAGGGTCGCCAATTCACTGAATTGACTGAAGGATGAGCTCCTTCCAAAGCATGGCCACCTCCAAGTTTCTTTCCTAGAAACTCACTTTTCATCACACAGGCAATTGTGCAATGAAGGGAACTTGTGCAACTACAGTGTTTCTCAGGGAGAATTGAGCCCCCACCTCTCTAAATCCCAATGAGGAATATGAAGTTTCCCGTCAAGACTTATTTTCAAAATGGCCAGCAGAGCATCGACCTTGCTGATTCTTTCTCTAATTTGTACATCCAAGGTCATTTAGAAGGGGGATACTTGAGTTGTTTCAACTTGCAACAATCTAGAGGTTTTACCAAAGAGCCCTTAAGAGCCCCTGATTCGGCATCCAGCTTTTCCCAACGATGCATTGCTCACAAAGGCCCAAACACACAGGCCGTGCCTCTAGGACCTTTCTCATCCGAGTGCAGACCCGCCAGTACGAAGAAACCTGGAATGCTACCTAGAGCTCAAGAACCACACTGAATAACGCTACATGGATTCTGCTGCATGCCAATGTGTGGCATGATACAAGAGGAACGTTAGCTTGAGGCTAGTGTTCAATGGGGTCGCCAATTCACTGAAAATTACTGAAGGTTGAGCAGCTACCAAAGTATGGCAACGTCCAAGTTTCTTTCCGAGAAATTCACTTCTCATCACAAAGGGAACTGTGCCATGAAGGGAACATGTGCAACTACAGTATTTCTCACTGAGAATTGATTCCGCAACTCTCTAAATCCCAATGAGGAAAGTAAAGTATCCCTTTAAGCCTTATATTCAATATATATATTCCACAGAGAATTAACCCTGTTCTTTCTTTCTCTAGTTTGTAATTCCAAGGCGCTTTAGAAGGGAGATACTTGAGTTGTTTCAACTGACTACATTCTAGAGTTTAAGAAAAGAAGCCCTTCACTTCCCATGACTCGGCATCTAGTTGTACCCAATGATGCATTGCTCACAACACCCCGAAGACAGACGCCATCCTTCCTGTACTTTTCTCATCCTAGTGCAGACCCGCAAGTACTAAGAGACGTGGAATGCTTCTTAGAGTTCAAGAACCACACTGAATAAGTCTACAAGGATTCTGCTGCATGCCAACATGTGGCATGATACAAGAGGAACGTTAGCTTGAGGCTAGTGTTCAATGGGGTCGCCAATTCACTGAAGATTACTGAAGGAAGAGCACCTACCAAAGAATGGCAATGTCCAAGTTTCTTTCCGAGAAATTCACTTGTCATCACAAAGGGAATTGTGCCATGAAGGGAACATTTGCAACTACAGTATTTCTCAGTGAGAATGGATCCCGCAACTCTCTAAATCCCAATGAGGAAAATAAAGTTCCCCTTTAAGCCTTATATTCAAAAGGGTCCACAGAGCATTGATCCTATTGTTTCTTTCTCTATTTTGTAGTTGAAGGTGTTTTAGAAGGGAGATACTTGAGTTGTTTCAACTTACTACTTTCTAGAGTTTAAGAAAAGAAGCCCTTCACTTCCCATGACTCGGCATCTAGTTGTACCCAATGATGCATTGCTCACAACACCCCGAAGACAGACGCCGTCCTTCCTGTACTTTTCTCCTCCGAGTGCAGACCCGCAAGTACTAAGAGACCTGGAATGCTTCCTAGAGCCCAGGAACCACAATGAATAAGGCTACATGGATTTTGCTGCATGACAACATGTGTCATGTTAGAAGAGGAACATTAGCTTCAGGTTAGTGGTCAAGTGGGGTCGCCAATTCACTGAAGATTACCGAAGGATGAGCACCTACCAAAGAATGGCAACCTCCAAGTTTCTTTCCTAGAAACTCACTTGTCATCACAAAGGCAATTGTGCTATGAAGAGAACATGTGCAACTAAAGAATTTCTCAGAGAGAACTGAGCCCACAACCCTCTAAATCCCAATGAGGAAAGTCAAGTTTCCCTTCAAGCCTTATTTTCCAAAGGGCCCGCAGAGCACTGACCCTGCTGTTTCCTTCTCTATTTTGTACCTGCAACGTGCTTTACAAGGGAGATACTTGAGTTGTTTCAAGTTGCCACATTCTAGAAATTTAACAAAAGAAACCCTTCACCTCCATGCCTCGGCATCTAGCTGTTCCCAAGGCTGCACTTATCACAACTCCCCAAACACACAGGCCGTCCTTCTTGTACGTTTCACAGCCTAGTGCAGATCCGATAGTACTAAGAGACCTGGAATGCTTCGTAGAGCTCAAGAACCACACTGAATAAGGCTACTTAGATTCTGCTGCATACCAACCTCTGGCATGATACAAGAGGAACGTTAGCCTGAGGCTAGTGGTCAAAAAGGGTCGCCAATTCACTGAATTGACTGAAGGATGAGCTCCTTCCAAAGCATGGCCACCTCCAAGTTTCTTTCCTAGAAACTCACTTTTCATCACACAGGCAATTGTGCAATGAAGGGAACTTGTGCAACTACAGTGTTTCTCAGGGAGAATTGAGCCCCCACCTCTCTAAATCCCAATGAGGAATATGAAGTTTCCCGTCAAGACTTATTTTCAAAATGGCCAGCAGAGCATCGACCTTGCTGATTCTTTCTCTAATTTGTACATCCAAGGTCATTTAGAAGGGGGATACTTGAGTTGTTTCAACTTGCAACAATCTAGAGGTTTTACCAAAGAGCCCTTAAGAGCCCCTGATTCGGCATCCAGCTTTTCCCAACGATGCATTGCTCACAAAGGCCCAAACACACAGGCCGTGCCTCTAGGACCTTTCTCATCCGAGTGCAGACCCGCCAGTACGAAGAAACCTGGAATGCTACCTAGAGCTCAAGAACCACACTGAATAACGCTACATGGATTCTGCTGCATGCCAATGTGTGGCATGATACAAGAGGAACGTTAGCTTGAGGCTAGTGTTCAATGGGGTCGCCAATTCACTGAAAATTACTGAAGGTTGAGCAGCTACCAAAGTATGGCAACGTCCAAGTTTCTTTCCGAGAAATTCACTTCTCATCACAAAGGGAACTGTGCCATGAAGGGAACATGTGCAACTACAGTATTTCTCACTGAGAATTGATTCCGCAACTCTCTAAATCCCAATGAGGAAAGTAAAGTATCCCTTTAAGCCTTATATTCAATATATATATTCCACAGAGAATTAACCCTGTTCTTTCTTTCTCTAGTTTGTAATTCCAAGGCGCTTTAGAAGGGAGATACTTGAGTTGTTTCAACTTACTACATTCTAGAGTTTAAGAAAAGAAGCCCTTCACTTCCCATGACTCGGCATCTAGTTGTACCCAATGATGCATTGCTCACAACACCCCGAAGACAGACGCCATCCTTCCTGTACTTTTCTCATCCTAGTGCAGACCCGCAAGTACTAAGAGACGTGGAATGCTTCTTAGAGTTCAAGAACCACACTGAATAATTCTACAAGGATTCTGCTGCATGCCAACATGTGGCATGATACAAGAGGAACGTTAGCTTGAGGCTAGTGTTCAATGGGGTCGCCAATTCACTGAAGATTACTGAAGGAGGAGCACCTACCAAAGAATGGCAACCACCAAGTTTCTTTCCGAGAAATTCACTTGTCATCACAAAGGGAATTGTGCCATGAAGGGAACATTTGCAACTACAGTATTTCTCAGTGAGAATGGATCCCGCAACTCTCTAAATCCCAATGAGGAAAATAAAGTTCCCCTTTAAGCCTTATATTCAAAAGGGTCCACAGAGCATTGATCCTATTGTTTCTTTCTCTATTTTGTAGTTGAAGGTGTTTTAGAAGGGAGATACTTGAGTTGTTTCAACTTACTACTTTCTAGAGTTTAAGAAAAGAAGCCCTTCACTTCCCATGACTCGGCATCTAGTTGTACCCAATGATGCATTGCTCACAACACCCCGAAGACAGACGCCGTCCTTCCTGTACTTTTCTCCTCCGAGTGCAGACCCGCAAGTACTAAGAGACCTGGAATGCTTCCTAGAGCCCAGGAACCACAATGAATAAGGCTACATGGATTTTGCTGCATGACAACATGTGTCATGTTAGAAGAGGAACGTTAGCTTCAGGTTAGTGGTCAAGTGGGGTCGCCAATTCACTGAAGATTACCGAAGGATGAGCACCTACCAAAGAATGGCAACCTCCAAGTTTCTTTCCTAGAAACTCACTTGTCATCACAAAGGCAATTGTGCTATGAAGAGAACATGTGCAACTAAAGAATTTCTCAGAGAGAACTGAGCACACAACTCTCTAAATCCCAATGAGGAAAGTCAAGTTTCCCTTCAAGCCTTATTTTCCAAAGGGACCGCAGAGCACTGACCCTGCTGTTTCCTTCTCTATTTTGTACCTCCAACGTGCTTTAGACGGGAGATACTTGAGTTGTTTCAAGTTGCCACATTCTAGAAATTTAACAAAAGAAACCCTTCACCTCCATGCCTCGGCATCTAGCTGTTCCCAAGGCTGCACTTATCACAACTCCCCAAACACACAGGCCGTCCTTCTTGTACGTTTCACAGCCTAGTGCAGATCCGATAGTACTAAGAGACCTGGAATGCTTCGTAGAGCTCAAGAACCACACTGAATAAGGCTACTTAGATTCTGCTGCATGCCAACCTCTGGCATGATACAAGAGGAACGTTAGCCTGAGGCTAGTGGTCAAAAAGGGTCGCCAATTCACTGAATTGACTGAAGGATGAGCTCCTTCCAAAGCATGGCCACCTCCAAGTTTCTTTCCTAGAAACTCACTTTTCATCACACAGGCAATTGTGCAATGAAGGGAACTTGTGCAACTACAGTGTTTCTCAGGGAGAATTGAGCCCCCACCTCTCTAAATCCCAATGAGGAATATGAAGTTTCCCGTCAAGACTTATTTTCAAAATGGCCAGCAGAGCATCGACCTTGCTGATTCTTTCTCTAATTTGTACATCCAAGGTCATTTAGAAGGGGGATACTTGAGTTGTTTCAACTTGCAACAATCTAGAGGTTTTACCAAAGAGCCCTTAAGAGCTCCTGATTCGGCCTCCAGCTTTTCCCAACGATGCATTGCTCACAAAGGCCCAAACACACAGGCCGTGCCTCTAGGACCTTTCTCATCCGAGTGCAGACCCGCCAGTACGAAGAAACCTGGAATGCTACCTAGAGCTCAAGAACCACACTGAATAACGCTACATGGATTCTGCTGCATGCCAATGTGTGGCATGATACAAGAGGAACGTTAGCTTGAGGCTAGTGTTCAATGGGGTCGCCAATTCACTGAAAATTACTGAAGGTTGAGCAGCTACCAAAGTATGGCAACGTCCAAGTTTCTTTCCGAGAAATTCACTTCTCATCACAAAGGGAACTGTGCCATGAAGGGAACATGTGCAACTACAGTATTTCTCACTGAGAATTGATTCCGCAACTCTCTAAATCCCAATGAGGAAAGTAAAGTATCCCTTTAAGCCTTATATTCAATATATATATTCCACAGAGAATTAACCCTGTTCTTTCTTTCTCTAGTTTGTAATTCCAAGGCGCTTTAGAAGGGAGATACTTGAGTTGTTTCAACTGACTACATTCTAGAGTTTAAGAAAAGAAGCCCTTCACTTCCCATGACTCGGCATCTAGTTGTACCCAATGATGCATTGCTCACAACACCCCGAAGACAGACGCCATCCTTCCTGTACTTTTCTCATCCTAGTGCAGACCCGCAAGTACTAAGAGACGTGGAATGCTTCTTAGAGTTCAAGAACCACACTGAATAAGTCTACAAGGATTCTGCTGCATGCCAACATGTGGCATGATACAAGAGGAACGTTAGCTTGAGGCTAGTGTTCAATGGGGTCGCCAATTCACTGAAGATTACTGAAGGAAGAGCACCTACCAAAGAATGGCAATGTCCAAGTTTCTTTCCGAGAAATTCACTTGTCATCACAAAGGGAATTGTGCCATGAAGGGAACATTTGCAACTACAGTATTTCTCAGTGAGAATGGATCCCGCAACTCTCTAAATCCCAATGAGGAAAATAAAGTTCCCCTTTAAGCCTTATATTCAAAAGGGTCCACAGAGCATTGATCCTATTGTTTCTTTCTCTATTTTGTAGTTGAAGGTGTTTTAGAAGGGAGATACTTGAGTTGTTTCAACTTACTACTTTCTAGAGTTTAAGAAAAGAAGCCCTTCACTTCCCATGACTCGGCATCTAGTTGTACCCAATGATGCATTGCTCACAACACCCCGAAGACAGACGCCGTCCTTCCTGTACTTTTCTCCTCCGAGTGCAGACCCGCAAGTACTAAGAGACCTGGAATGCTTCCTAGAGCCCAGGAACCACAATGAATAAGGCTACATGGATTTTGCTGCATGACAACATGTGTCATGTTAGAAGAGGAACATTAGCTTCAGGTTAGTGGTCAAGTGGGGTCGCCAATTCACTGAAGATTACCGAAGGATGAGCACCTACCAAAGAATGGCAACCTCCAAGTTTCTTTCCTAGAAACTCACTTGTCATCACAAAGGCAATTGTGCTATGAAGAGAACATGTGCAACTAAAGAATTTCTCAGAGAGAACTGAGCCCACAACCCTCTAAATCCCAATGAGGAAAGTCAAGTTTCCCTTCAAGCCTTATTTTCCAAAGGGCCCGCAGAGCACTGACCCTGCTGTTTCCTTCTCTATTTTGTACCTGCAACGTGCTTTACAAGGGAGATACTTGAGTTGTTTCAAGTTGCCACATTCTAGAAATTTAACAAAAGAAACCCTTCACCTCCATGCCTCGGCATCTAGCTGTTCCCAAGGCTGCACTTATCACAACTCCCCAAACACACAGGCCGTCCTTCTTGTACGTTTCACAGCCTAGTGCAGATCCGATAGTACTAAGAGACCTGGAATGCTTCGTAGAGCTCAAGAACCACACTGAATAAGGCTACTTAGATTCTGCTGCATACCAACCTCTGGCATGATACAAGAGGAACGTTAGCCTGAGGCTAGTGGTCAAAAAGGGTCGCCAATTCACTGAATTGACTGAAGGATGAGCTCCTTCCAAAGCATGGCCACCTCCAAGTTTCTTTCCTAGAAACTCACTTTTCATCACACAGGCAATTGTGCAATGAAGGGAACTTGTGCAACTACAGTGTTTCTCAGGGAGAATTGAGCCCCCACCTCTCTAAATCCCAATGAGGAATATGAAGTTTCCCGTCAAGACTTATTTTCAAAATGGCCAGCAGAGCATCGACCTTGCTGATTCTTTCTCTAATTTGTACATCCAAGGTCATTTAGAAGGGGGATACTTGAGTTGTTTCAACTTGCAACAATCTAGAGGTTTTACCAAAGAGCCCTTAAGAGCCCCTGATTCGGCATCCAGCTTTTCCCAACGATGCATTGCTCACAAAGGCCCAAACACACAGGCCGTGCCTCTAGGACCTTTCTCATCCGAGTGCAGACCCGCCAGTACGAAGAAACCTGGAATGCTACCTAGAGCTCAAGAACCACACTGAATAACGCTACATGGATTCTGCTGCATGCCAATGTGTGGCATGATACAAGAGGAACGTTAGCTTGAGGCTAGTGTTCAATGGGGTCGCCAATTCACTGAAAATTACTGAAGGTTGAGCAGCTACCAAAGTATGGCAACGTCCAAGTTTCTTTCCGAGAAATTCACTTCTCATCACAAAGGGAACTGTGCCATGAAGGGAACATGTGCAACTACAGTATTTCTCACTGAGAATTGATTCCGCAACTCTCTAAATCCCAATGAGGAAAGTAAAGTATCCCTTTAAGCCTTATATTCAATATATATATTCCACAGAGAATTAACCCTGTTCTTTCTTTCTCTAGTTTGTAATTCCAAGGCGCTTTAGAAGGGAGATACTTGAGTTGTTTCAACTTACTACATTCTAGAGTTTAAGAAAAGAAGCCCTTCACTTCCCATGACTCGGCATCAAGTTGTACCCAATGATGCATTGCTCACAACACCCCGAAGACAGGCGCCATCCTTCCTGTACTTTTCTCATCCTAGTGCAGACCCGCAAGTACTAAGAGACGTGGAATGCTTCTTAGAGTTCAAGAACCACACTGAATAATTCTACAAGGATTCTGCTGCATGCCAACATGTGGCATGATACAAGAGGAACGTTAGCTTGAGGCTAGTGTTCAATGGGGTCGCCAATTCACTGAAGATTACTGAAGGAGGAGCACCTACCAAAGAATGGCAACCACCAAGTTTCTTTCCGAGAAATTCACTTGTCATCACAAAGGGAATTGTGCCATGAAGGGAACATTTGCAACTACAGTATTTCTCAGTGAGAATGGAACCTGCAACTCTCTAAATCCCAATGAGGAAAATAAAGTTCCCCTTTAAGCCTTATATTCAAAAGGGTCCACAGAGCATTGATCCTATTGTTTCTTTCTCTATTTTGTAGTTGAAGGTGTTTTAGAAGGGAGATACTTGAGTTGTTTCAACTTCCTACTTTCTAGAGTTTAAGAAAAGAAGCCCTTCACTTCCCATGACTCGGCATCTAGTTGTACCCAATGATGCATTGCTCACAACACCCCGAAGACAGACGCCGTCCTTCCTGTACTTTTCTCCTCCGAGTGCAGACCCGCAAGTACTAAGAGACCTGGAATGCTTCCTAGAGCCCAGGAACCACAATGAATAAGGCTACATGGATTTTGCTGCATGACAACATGTGTCATGTTAGAAGAGGAACATTAGCTTCAGGTTAGTGGTCAAGTGGGGTCGCCAATTCACTGAAGATTACCGAAGGATGAGCACCTACCAAAGAATGGCAACCTCCAAGTTTCTTTCCTAGAAACTCACTTGTCATCACAAAGGCAATTGTGCTATGAAGAGAACATGTGCAACTAAAGAATTTCTCAGAGAGAACTGAGCCCACAACCCTCTAAATCCCAATGAGGAAAGTCAAGTTTCCCTTCAAGCCTTATTTTCCAAAGGGCCCGCAGAGCACTGACCCTGCTGTTTCCTTCTCTATTTTGTACCTCCAACGTGCTTTACAAGGGAGATACTTGAGTTGTTTCAAGTTGCCACATTCTAGAAATTTAACAAAAGAAACCCTTCACCTCCATGCCTCGGCATCTAGCTGTTCCCAAGGCTGCACTTATCACAACTCCCCAAACACACAGGCCGTCCTTCTTGTACGTTTCACAGCCTAGTGCAGATCCGATAGTACTAAGAGACCTGGAATGCTTCGTAGAGCTCAAGAACCACACTGAATAAGGCTACTTAGATTCTGCTGCATGCCAACCTCTGGCATGATACAAGAGGAACGTTAGCCTGAGGCTAGTGGTCAAAAAGGGTCGCCAATTCACTGAATTGACTGAAGGATGAGCTCCTTCCAAAGCATGGCCACCTCCAAGTTTCTTTCCTAGAAACTCACTTTTCATCACACAGGCAATTGTGCAATGAAGGGAACTTGTGCAACTACAGTGTTTCTCAGGGAGAATTGAGACCCCACCTCTCTAAATCCCAATGAGGAATATGAAGTTTCCCGTCAAGACTTATTTTCAAAATGGCCAGCAGAGCATCGACCTTGCTGATTCTTTCTCTAATTTGTACATCCAAGGTCATTTAGAAGGGGGATACTTGAGTTGTTTCAACTTGCAACAATCTAGAGGTTTTACCAAAGAGCCCTTAAGAGCCCCTGATTCGGCATCCAGCTTTTCCCAACGATGCATTGCTCACAAAGGCCCAAACACACAGGCCGTGCCTCTAGGACCTTTCTCATCCGAGTGCAGACCCGCCAGTACGAAGAAACCTGGAATGCTACCTAGAGCTCAAGAACCACACTGAATAACGCTACATGGATTCTGCTGCATGCCAATGTGTGGCATGATACAAGAGGAACGTTAGCTTGAGGCTAGTGTTCAATGGGGTCGCCAATTCACTGAAAATTACTGAAGGTTGAGCAGCTACCAAAGTATGGCAACGTCCAAGTTTCTTTCCGAGAAATTCACTTCTCATCACAAAGGGAACTGTGCCATGAAGGGAACATGTGCAACTAGAGTATTTCTCACTGAGAATTGATTCCGCAACTCTCTAAATCCCAATGAGGAAAGTAAAGTATCCCTTTAAGCCTTATATTCAATATATATATTCCACAGAGAATTAACCCTGTTCTTTCTTTCTCTAGTTTGTAATTCCAAGGCGCTTTAGAAGGGAGATACTTGAGTTGTTTCAACTGACTACATTCTAGAGTTTAAGAAAAGAAGCCCTTCACTTCCCATGACTCGGCATCTAGTTGTACCCAATGATGCATTGCTCACAACACCCCGAAGACAGACGCCATCCTTCCTGTACTTTTCTCATCCTAGTGCAGACCCGCAAGTACTAAGAGACGTGGAATGCTTCTTAGAGTTCAAGAACCACACTGAATAATTCTACAAGGATTCTGCTGCATGCCAACATGTGGCATGATACAAGAGGAACGTTAGCTTGAGGCTAGTGTTCAATGGGGTCGCCAATTCACTGAAGATTACTGAAGGAGGAGCACCTACCAAAGAATGGCAACCACCAAGTTTCTTTCCGAGAAATTCACTTGTCATCACAAAGGGAATTGTGCCATGAAGGGAACATGTGCAACTACAGTATTTCTCAGTGAGAATGGATCCCGCAACTCTCTAAATCCCAATGAGGAAAATAAAGTTCCCCTTTAAGCCTTATATTCAAAAGGGTCCACAGAGCATTGATCCTATTGTTTCTTTCTCTATTTTGTAGTTGAAGGTGTTTTAGAAGGGAGATAGTTGAGTTGTTTCAACTTACTACTTTCTAGAGTTTAAGAAAAGAAGCCCTTCACTTCCCATGACTCGGCATCTAGTTGTACCCAATGATGCATTGCTCACAACACCCCGAAGACAGACGCCGTCCTTCCTGTACTTTTCTCCTCCGAGTGCAGGCCCGCAAGTACTAAGAGACCTGGAATGCTTCCTAGAGCCCAGGAACCACAATGAATAAGGCTACATGGATTTTGCTGCATGACAACATGTGTCATGTTAGAAGAGGAACATTAGCTTCAGGTTAGTGGTCAAGTGGGGTCGCCAATTCACTGAAGATTACCGAAGGATGAGCACCTACCAAAGAATGGCAACCTCCAAGTTTCTTTCCTAGAAACTCACTTGTCATCACAAAGGCAATTGTGCTATGAAGAGAACATGTGCAACTAAAGAATTTCTCAGAGAGAACTGAGCCCACAACTCTCTAAATCCCAATGAGGAAAGTCAAGTTTCCCTTCAAGCCTTATTTTCCAAAGGGCCCGCAGAGCACTGACCCTGCTGTTTCCTTCTCTATTTTGTACCTCCAACGTGCTTTACAAGGGAGATACTTGAGTTGTTTCAAGTTGCCACATTCTAGAAATTTAACAAAAGAAACCCTTCACCTCCATGCCTCGGCATCTAGCTGTTCCCAAGGCTGCACTTATCACAACTCCCCAAACACACAGGCCGTCCTTCTTGTACGTTTCACAGCCTAGTGCAGATCCGATAGTACTAAGAGACCTGGAATGCTTCGTAGAGCTCAAGAACCACACTGAATAAGGCTACTTAGATTCTGCTGCATGCCAACCTCTGGCATGATACAAGAGGAACGTTAGCCTGAGGCTAGTGGTCAAAAAGGGTCGCCAATTCACTGAATTGACTGAAGGATGAGCTCCTTCCAAAGCATGGCCACCTCCAAGTTTCTTTCCTAGAAACTCACTTTTCATCACACAGGCAATTGTGCAATGAAGGGAACTTGTGCAACTACAGTGTTTCTCAGGGAGAATTGAGCCCCCACCTCTCTAAATCCCAATGAGGAATATGAAGTTTCCCGTCAAGACTTATTTTCAAAATGGCCAGCAGAGCATCGACCTTGCTGATTCTTTCTCTAATTTGTACATCCAAGGTCATTTAGAAGGGGGATACTTGAGTTGTTTCAACTTGCAACAATCTAGAGGTTTTACCAAAGAGCCCTTAAGAGCCCCTGATTCGGCATCCAGCTTTTCCCAACGATGCATTGCTCACAAAGGCCCAAACACACAGGCCGTGCCTCTAGGACGTTTCTCATCCGAGTGCAGACCCGCCAGTACGAAGAAACCTGGAATGCTACCTAGAGCTCAAGAACCACACTGAATAACGCTACATGGATTCTGCTGCATGCCAATGTGTGGCATGATACAAGAGGAACGTTAGCTTGAGGCTAGTGTTCAATGGGGTCGCCAATTCACTGAAAATTACTGAAGGTTGAGCAGCTACCAAAGTATGGCAACGTCCAAGTTTCTTTCCGAGAAATTCACTTCTCATCACAAAGGGAACTGTGCCATGAAGGGAACATGTGCAACTACAGTATTTCTCACTGAGAATTGATTCCGCAACCCTCTAAATCCCAATGAGGAAAGTAAAGTATCTCTTTAAGCCTTATATTCAATATATATATTCCACAGAGAATTAACCCTGTTCTTTCTTTCTCTAGTTTGTAATTCCAAGGCGCTTTAGAAGGGAGATACTTGAGTTGTTTCAACTTACTACTTTCTAGAGTTTAAGAAAAGAAGCCCTTCACTTCCCATGTCTCGGCATCTAGCTGTTCCCAATGGCGCATTGCTCACAACTCCCCGAACGCAGAGGCCGTCCTTCCTGTACTTTTCTCATCCTAGTGCAGACCCGCAAGTACTAAGAGACGTGGAATGCTTCCTAGAGTTCAAGAACCACACTGAATAAGTCTACAAGTATTCTGCTGCATGCCAACATGTGGCATGATACAAGAGGAACGTTAGCTTGAGGCTAGTGTTCAATGGGGTCGCCAATTCACTGAAGATTACTGAAGGAGGAGCACCTACCAAAGAATGGCAACCACCAAGTTTCTTTCCGAGAAATTCACTTGTCATCACAAAGGGAATTGTGCCATGAAGGGAACATGTGCAACGACAGTATTTCTCAGTGAGAATGGATCCCGCAACTCTCTAAATCCCAATGAGGAAAATAAAGTTCCCCTTTAAGCCTTATATTCAAAAGGGTCCACAGAGCATTGATCCTATTGCTTCTTTCTCTATTTTGTAGTTGAAGGTGTTTTAGAAGGGAGATACTTGAGTTGTTTCAACTTACTACTTTCTAGAGTTTAACAAAAGAAGCCCTTCACTTCCCATGACTCGGCATCTAGTTGTACCCAATGATGCATTGCTCACAACACCCCGAAGACAGACGCCATCCTTCCTGTACTTTTCTCATCCTAGTGCAGACCCGCAAGTACTAAGAGACCTGGAATACTTCCTAGAGTTCAAGAACCACACTGAATAAGTCTACAAGGATTCTGCTGCATGCCAACATGTGGCATGATACAAGAGGAACTTTAGCTTGAGGCTAGTGTTCAATGGGGTCGCCAATTCACTGAAGATTACTGAAGGAGGAGCACCTACCAAAGAATGGCAACCACCAAGTTTCTTTCCGAGAAATTCACTTGTCATCACAAAGGGAATTGTGCCATGAAGGGAACATGTGCAACGACAGTATTTCTCAGTGAGAATGGATCCCGCAACTCTCTAAATCCCAATGAGGAAAATAAAGTTCCCCTTTAAGCCTTATATTCAAAAGGGTCCACAGAGCATTGATCCTATTGCTTCTTTCTCTATTTTGTAGTTGAAGGTGTTTTAGAAGGGAGATACTTGAGTTGTTTCAACTTACTACTTTCTAGAGTTTAAGAAAAGAAGCCCTTCACTTCCCATGACTCGGCATCTAGTTGTACCCAATGATGCATTGCTCACAACACCCCGAAGACAGACGCCATCCTTCCTGTACTTTTCTCATCCTAGTGCAGACCCGCAAGTACTAAGAGACCTGGAATACTTCCTAGAGTTCAAGAACCACACTGAATAAGTCTACAAGGATTCTGCTGCATGCCAACATGTGGCATGATACAAGAGGAACGTTAGCTTGAGGCTAGTGTTCAATGGGGTCGCCAATTCACTGAAGGTTACCGAAGGAGGAGCACCGACCAAAGAATGGCAACCACCAAGTTTCTTTCCGAGAAATTCACTTGTCATCACAAAGGGAATTGTGCCATGAAGGGAACATTTGCAACTACAGTATTTCTCAGTGAGAATGGAACCTGCAACTCTCTAAATCCCAATGAGGAAAATAAAGTTCCCCTTTAAGCCTTATATTCAAAAGGGTCCACAGAGCATTGATCCTATTGTTTCTTTCTCTATTTTGTATTGAAGCTGTTTTAGAAGGGAGATACTTGAGTTGTTTCAACTTACTACTTTCTAGAGTTTAAGAAAAGAATCCCTTCACTTCCCATGACTCGGCATCTAGTTGTACCCAATGATGCATTGCTCACAACACCCCGAAGACAGACGCCGTCCTTCCTGTACTTTTCTCCTCCTAGTGCAGACCCGCAAGTACTAAGAGACCTGGAATGCTTCCTAGAGCCCAGGAACCACAATGAATAAGGCTACATGGATTTTGCTGCATGACAACATGTGTCATGTTAGAAGAGGAACGTTAGCTTCAGGTTAGTGGTCAAGTGGGGTCGCCAATTCACTGAAGATTACCGAAGGATGAGCACCTACCAAAGAATGGCAACCTCCAAGTTTCTTTCCTAGAAACTCAGTTGTCATCACAAAGGCAATTGTGCTATGAAGAGAACATGTGCAACTAAAGAATTTCTCAGAGAGAACTGAGCCCACAACTCTCTAAATCCCAATGAGGAAAGTCAAGTTTCCCTTCAAGCCTTATTTTCCAAAGGGCCCGCAGAGCACTGACCCTGCTGTTTCCTTCTCTATTTTGTACCTCCAACGTGCTTTAGACGGGAGGTACTTGAGTCGTTTCAAGTTGCCACATTCTAGAAATTTAACAAAAGAAACCCTTCACCTCCATGCCTCGGCATCTAGCTGTTCCCAAGGCTGCACTTATCACAACTCCCCAAACACACAGGCCGTCCTTCTTGTACGTTTCACAGCCTAGTGCAGATCCGATAGTACTAAGAGACCTGGAATGCTTCGTAGAGCTCAAGAACCACACTGAATAAGGCTACTTAGATTCTGCTGCATGCCAACCTCTGGCATGATACAAGAGGAACGTTAGCCTGAGGCTAGTGGTCAAAAAGGGTCGCCAATTCACTGAATTGACTGAAGGATGAGCTCCTTCCAAAGCATGGCCACCTCCAAGTTTCTTTCCTAGAAACTCACTTTTCATCACACAGGCAATTGTGCAATGAAGGGAACTTGTGCAACTACAGTGTTTCTCAGGGAGAATTGAGCCCCCACCTCTCTAAATCCCAATGAGGAATATGAAGTTTCCCGTCAAGACTTATTTTCAAAATGGTCAGCAGAGCATCGACCTTGCTGATTCTTTCTCTAATTTGTACATCCAAGGTCATTTAGAAGGGGGATACTTGAGTTGTTTCAACTTGCAACAATCTAGAGGTTTTACCAAAGAGCCCTTAAGAGCCCCTGATTCGGCATCCAGCTTTTCCCAATGATGCATTGCTCACAAAGGCCCAAACACACAGGCCGTGCCTCTAGGACGTTTCTCATCCGAGTGCAGACCCGCCAGTACGAAGAAACCTGGAATGCTACCTAGAGCTCAAGAACCACACTGAATAACGCTACATGGATTCTGCTGCATGCCAATGTGTGGCATGATACAAGAGGAACGTTAGCTTGAGGCTAGTGTTCAATGGGGTCGCCAATTCACTGAAAATTACTGAAGGTTGAGCAGCTACCAAAATATGGCAACGTCCAAGTTTCTTTCCGAGAAATTCACTTCTCATCACAAAGGGAACTGTGCCATGAAGGGAACATGTGCAACTACAGTATTTCTCACTGAGAATTGATTCCGCAACCCTCTAAATCCCAATGAGGAAAGTAAAGTATCCCTTTAAGCCTTATATTCAATATATATATTCCACAGAGAATTAACCCTGTTCTTTCTTTCTCTAGTTTGTAATTCCAAGGCGCTTTAGAAGGGAGATACTTGAGTTGTTTCAACTTACTACTTTCTAGAGTTTAAGAAAAGAAGCCCTTCACTTCCCATGACTCGGCATCTAGTTGTACCCAATGATGCATTGCTCACAACACCCCGAAGACAGACGCCATCCTTCCTGTACTTTTCTCATCCTAGTGCAGACCCGCAAGTACTAAGAGACGTGGAATGCTTCCTAGAGTTCAAGAACCACACTGAATAAGTCTACAAGGATTCTGCTGCATGCCAACATGTGGAATGATACAAGAGGAACGTTAGCTTGAGGCTAGTGTTCAATGGGGTCGCCAATTCACTGAAGGTTACCGAAGGAGGAGCACCTACCAAAGAATGGCAACCTCCAAGTTTCTTTCCTAGAAACTCACTTGTCATCACAAAGGCAATTGTGCTATGAAGAGAACATGTGCAACTAAAGAATTTCTCAGAGAGAACTGAGCCCACAACTCTCTAAATCCCAATGAGGAAAGTCAAGTTTCCCTTCAAGCCTTATTTTCCAAAGGGCCCGCAGAGCACTGACCCTGCTGTTTCCTTCTCTATTTTGTACCTCCAACGTGCTTTAGACGGGAGATACTTGAGTTGTTTCAAGTTGCCACATTCTAGAAATTTAACAAAAGAAACCCTTCACCTCCATGCCTCGGCATCTAGCTGTTCCCAAGGCTGCACTTATCACAACTCCCCAAACACACAGGCCGTCCTTCTTGTACGTTTCACAGCCTAGTGCAGATCCGATAGTACTAAGAGACCTGGAATGCTTCGTAGAGCTCAAGAACCACACTGAATAAGGCTACTTAGATTCTGCTGCATGCCAACCTCTGGCATGATACAAGAGGAACGTTAGCCTGAGGCTAGTGGTCAAAAAGGGTCGCCAATTCACTGAATTGACTGAAGGATGAGCTCCTTCCAAAGCATGGCCACCTCCAAGTTTCTTTCCTAGAAACTCACTTTTCATCACACAGGCAATTGTGCAATGAAGGGAACTTGTGCAACTACAGTGTTTCTCAGGGAGAATTGAGCCCCCACCTCTCTAAATCCCAATGAGGAATATGAAGTTTCCCGTCAAGACTTATTTTCAAAATGGCCAGCAGAGCATCGACCTTGCTGATTCTTTCTCTAATTTGTACATCCAAGGTCATTTAGAAGGGGGATACTTGAGTTGTTTCAACTTGCAACAATCTAGAGGTTTTACCAAAGAGCCCTTAAGAGCCCCTGATTCGGCATCCAGCTTTTCCCAACGATGCATTGCTCACAAAGGCCCAAACACACAGGCCGTGCCTCTAGGACGTTTCTCATCCGAGTGCAGACCCGCCAGTACGAAGAAACCTGGAATGCTACCTAGAGCTCAAGAACCACACTGAATAACGCTACATGGATTCTGCTGCATGCCAATCTGTGGCATGATACAAGAGGAACGTTAGCTTGAGGCTAGTGTTCAATGGGGTCGCCAATTCACTGAAAATTACTGAAGGTTGAGCAGCTACCAAAGTATGGCAACGTCCAAGTTTCTTTCCGAGAAATTCACTTCTCATCACAAAGGGAACTGTGCCATGAAGGGAACATGTGCAACTACAGTATTTCTCACTGAGAATTGATTCCGCAACCCTCTAAATCCCAATGAGGAAAGTAAAGTATCTCTTTAAGCCTTATATTCAATATATATATTCCACAGAGAATTAACCCTGTTCTTTCTTTCTCTAGTTTGTAATTCCAAGGCGCTTTAGAAGGGAGATACTTGAGTTGTTTCAACTTACTACTTTCTAGAGTTTAAGAAAAGAAGCCCTTCACTTCCCATGTCTCGGCATCTAGCTGTTCCCAATGGCGCATTGCTCACAACTCCCCGAACGCAGAGGCCGTCCTTCCTGTACTTTTCTCATCCTAGTGCAGACCCGCAAGTACTAAGAGACGTGGAATGCTTCCTAGAGTTCAAGAACCACACTGAATAAGTCTACAAGTATTCTGCTGCATGCCAACATGTGGCATGATACAAGAGGAACGTTAGCTTGAGGCTAGTGTTCAATGGGGTCGCCAATTCACTGAAGATTACTGAAGGAGGAGCACCTACCAAAGAATGGCAACCACCAAGTTTCTTTCCGAGAAATTCACTTGTCATCACAAAGGGAATTGTGCCATGAAGGGAACATGTGCAACGACAGTATTTCTCAGTGAGAATGGATCCCGCAACTCTCTAAATCCCAATGAGGAAAATAAAGTTCCCCTTTAAGCCTTATATTCAAAAGGGTCCACAGAGCATTGATCCTATTGCTTCTTTCTCTATTTTGTAGTTGAAGGTGTTTTAGAAGGGAGATACTTGAGTTGTTTCAACTTACTACTTTCTAGAGTTTAACAAAAGAAGCCCTTCACTTCCCATGACTCGGCATCTAGTTGTACCCAATGATGCATTGCTCACAACACCCCGAAGACAGACGCCATCCTTCCTGTACTTTTCTCATCCTAGTGCAGACCCGCAAGTACTAAGAGACGTGGAATGCTTCCTAGAGTTCAAGAACCACACTGAATAAGTCTACAAGGATTCTGCTGCATGCCAACATGTGGCATGATACAAGAGGAACGTTAGCTTGAGGCTAGTGTTCAATGGGGTCGCCAATTCACTGAAGGTTACCGAAGGAGGAGCACCGACCAAAGAATGGCAACCACCAAGTTTCTTTCCGAGAAATTCACTTGTCATCACAAAGGGAATTGTGCCATGAAGGGAACATGTGCAACGACAGTATTTCTCAGTGAGAATGGATCCCGCAACTCTCTAAATCCCAATGAGGAAAATAAAGTTCCCCTTTAAGCCTTATATTCAAAAGGGTCCACAGAGCATTGATCCTATTGCTTCTTTCTCTATTTTGTAGTTGAAGGTGTTTTAGAAGGGAGATACTTGAGTTGTTTCAACTTACTACTTTCTAGAGTTTAACAAAAGAAGCCCTTCACTTCCCATGACTCGGCATCTAGTTGTACCCAATGATGCATTGCTCACAACACCCCGAAGACAGACGCCATCCTTCCTGTACTTTTCTCATCCTAGTGCAGACCCGCAAGTACTAAGAGACCTGGAATGCTTCCTACAGTTCAAGAACCACACTGAATAAGTCTACAAGGATTCTGCTGCATGCCAACATGTGGCATGATACAAGAGGAACGTTAGCTTGAGGCTAGTGTTCAGTGGGGTCGCCAATTCACTGAAAATTACTGAAGGTTGAGCAGCTACCAAAGTATGGCAACGTCCAAGTTTCTTTCCGAGAAATTCACTTCTCATCACAAAGGGAACTGTGCCATGAAGGGAACATGTGCAACTACAGTATTTCTCACTGAGAATTGATTCCGCAACTCTCTAAATCCCAATGAGGAAAGTAAAGTATCCCTTTAAGCCTTATATTCAATATATATATTCCACAGAGAATTAACCCTGTTCTTTCTTTCTCTAGTTTGTAATTCCAAGGCGCTTTAGAAGGGAGATACTTGAGTTGTTTCAACTTACTACATTCTAGAGTTTAAGAAAAGAAGCCCTTCACTTCCCATGACTCGGCATCTAGTTGTACCCAATGATGCATTGCTCACAACACCCCGAAGACAGACGCCATCCTTCCTGTACTTTTCTCATCCTAGTGCAGACCCGCAAGTACTAAGAGACGTGGAATGCTTCTTAGAGTTCAAGAACCACACTGAATAATTCTACAAGGATTCTGCTGCATGCCAACATGTGGCATGATACAAGAGGAACGTTAGCTTGAGGCTAGTGTTCAATGGGGTCGCCAATTCACTGAAGATTACTGAAGGAGGAGCACCTACCAAAGAATGGCAACCACCAAGTTTCTTTCCGAGAAATTCACTTGTCATCACAAAGGGAATTGTGCCATGAAGGGAACATTTGCAACTACAGTATTTCTCAGTGAGAATGGAACCCGCAACTCTCTAAATCCCAATGAGGAAAATAAAGTTCCCCTTTAAGCCTTATATTCAAAAGGGTCCACAGAGCATTGATCCTATTGTTTCTTTCTCTATTTTGTAGTTGAAGGTGTTTTAGAAGGGAGATACTTGAGTTGTTTCAACTTACTACTTTCTAGAGTTTAAGAAAAGAAGCCCTTCACTTCCCATGACTCGGCATCTAGTTGTACCCAATGATGCATTGCTCACAACACCCCGAAGACAGACGCCGTCCTTCCTGTACTTTTCTCCTCCGAGTGCAGACCCGCAAGTACTAAGAGACCTGGAATGCTTCCTAGAGCCCAGGAACCACAATGAATAAGGCTACATAGATTTTGCTGCATGACAACATGTGTCATGTTAGAAGAGGAACATTAGCTTCAGGTTAGTGGTCAAGTGGGGTCGCCAATTCACTGAAGATTACCGAAGGATGAGCACCTACCAAAGAATGGCAACCTCCAAGTTTCTTTCCTAGAAACTCACTTGTCATCACAAAGGCAATTGTGCTATGAAGAGAACATGTGCAACTAAAGAATTTCTCAGAGAGAACTGAGCCCACAACCCTCTAAATCCCAATGAGGAAAGTCAAGTTTTCCTTCAAGCCTTATTTTCCAAAGGGCCCGCAGAGCACTGACCCTGCTGTTTCCTTCTCTATTTTGTACCTCCAACGTGCTTTAGACGGGAGGTACTTGAGTCGTTTCAAGTTGCCACATTCTAGAAATTTAACAAAAGAAACCCTTCACCTCTATGCCTTGGCATCTAGCTGTTCCCAAGGCTGCACTTATCACAACTCCCCAAACACACAGGCCGTCCTTCTTGTACGTTTCACAGCCTAGTGCAGATCCGATAGTACTAAGAGACCTGGAATGCTTCGTAGAGCTCAAGAACCACACTGAATAAGGCTACTTAGATTCTGCTGCATGCCAACCTCTGGCATGATACAAGAGGAACGTTAGCCTGAGGCTAGTGGTCAAAAAGGGTCGCCAATTCACTGAATTGACTGAAGGATGAGCTCCTTCCAAAGCATGGCCACCTCCAAGTTTCTTTCCTAGAAACTCACTTTTCATCACACAGGCAATTGTGCAATGAAGGGAACTTGTGCAACTACAGTGTTTCTCAGGGAGAATTGAGCCCCCACCTCTCTAAATCCCAATGAGGAATATGAAGTTTCCCGTCAAGACTTATTTTCAAAATGGCCAGCAGAGCATCGACCTTGCTGATTCTTTCTCTAATTTGTACATCCAAGGTCATTTAGAAGGGGGATACTTGAGTTGTTTCAACTTGCAACAATCTAGAGGTTTTACCAAAGAGCCCTTAAGAGCCCCTGATTCGGCATCCAGCTTTTCCCAACGATGCATTGCTCACAAAGGCCCAAACACACAGGCCGTGCCTCTAGGACGTTTCTCATCCGAGTGCAGACCCGCCAGTACGAAGAAACCTGGAATGCTACCTAGAGCTCAAGAACCACACTGAATAACGCTACATGGATTCTGCTGCATGCCAATGTGTGGCATGATACAAGAGGAACGTTAGCTTGAGGCTAGTGTTCAATGGGGTCGCCAATTCACTGAAAATGACTGAAGGTTGAGCAGCTACCAAAGTATGGCAACGTCCAAGTTTCTTTCCGAGAAATTCACTTCTCATCACAAAGGGAACTGTGCCATGAAGGGAACATGTGCAACTACAGTATTTCTCACTGAGAATTGATTCCGCAACCCTCTAAATCCCAATGAGGAAAGTAAAGTATCTCTTTAAGCCTTATATTCAATATATATATTCCACAGAGAATTAACCCTGTTCTTTCTTTCTCTAGTTTGTAATTCCAAGGCGCTTTAGAAGGGAGATACTTGAGTTGTTTCAACTTACTACTTTCTAGAGTTTAAGAAAAGAAGCCCTTCACTTCCCATGTCTCGGCATCTAGCTGTTCCCAATGGCGCATTGCTCACAACTCCCCGAACGCAGAGGCCGTCCTTCCTGTACTTTTCTCATCCTAGTGCAGACCCGCAAGTACTAAGAGACGTGGAATGCTTCCTAGAGTTCAAGAACCACACTGAATAAGTCTACAAGTATTCTGCTGCATGCCAACATGTGGCATGATACAAGAGGAACGTTAGCTTGAGGCTAGTGTTCAATGGGGTCGCCAATTCACTGAAGATTACTGAAGGAGGAGCACCTACCAAAGAATGGCAACCACCAAGTTTCTTTCCGAGAAATTCACTTGTCATCACAAAGGGAATTGTGCCATGAAGGGAACATGTGCAACGACAGTATTTCTCAGTGAGAATGGATCCCGCAACTCTCTAAATCCCAATGAGGAAAATAAAGTTCCCCTTTAAGCCTTATATTCAAAAGGGTCCACAGAGCATTGATCCTATTGCTTCTTTCTCTATTTTGTAGTTGAAGGTGTTTTAGAAGGGAGATACTTGAGTTGTTTCAACTTACTACTTTCTAGAGTTTAAGAAAAGAAGCCCTTCACTTCCCATGACTCGGCATCTAGTTGTACCCAATGATGCATTGCTCACAACACCCCGAAGACAGACGCCATCCTTCCTGTACTTTTCTCATCCTAGTGCAGACCCGCAAGTACTAAGAGACGTGGAATGCTTCCTAGAGTTCAAGAACCACACTGAATAAGTCTACAAGGATTCTGCTGCATGCCAACATGTGGCATGATACAAGAGGAACGTTAGCTTGAGGCTAGTGTTCAATGGGGTCGCCAATTCACTGAAGGTTACCGAAGGAGGAGCACCGACCAAAGAATGGCAACCACCAAGTTTCTTTCCGAGAAATTCACTTGTCATCACAAAGGGAATTGTGCCATGAAGGGAACATGTGCAACGACAGTATTTCTCAGTGAGAATGGATCCCGCAACTCTCTAAATCCCAATGAGGAAAATAAAGTTCCCCTTTAAGCCTTATATTCAAAAGGGTCCACAGAGCATTGATCCTATTGCTTCTTTCTCTATTTTGTAGTTGAAGGTGTTTTAGAAGGGAGATACTTGAGTTGTTTCAACTTACTACTTTCTAGAGTTTAACAAAAGAAGCCCTTCACTTCCCATGACTCGGCATCTAGTTGTACCCAATGATGCATTGCTCACAACACCCCGAAGACAGACGCCATCCTTCCTGTACTTTTCTCATCCTAGTGCAGACCCGCAAGTACTAAGAGACCTGGAATGCTTCCTACAGTTCAAGAACCACACTGAATAAGTCTACAAGGATTCTGCTGCATGCCAACATGTGGCATGATACAAGAGGAACGTTAGCTTGAGGCTAGTGTTCAGTGGGGTCGCCAATTCACTGAAGGTTACCGAAGGAGGAGCACCGACCAAAGAATGGCAACCACCAAGTTTCTTTCCGAGAAATTCACTTGTCATCACAAAGGGAATTGTGCCATGAAGGGAACATTTGCAACTACAGTATTTCTCAGTGAGAATGGAACCCGCAACTCTCTAAATCCCAATGAGGAAAATAAAGTTCCCCTTTAAGCCTTATATTCAAAAGGGTCCACAGAGCATTGATCCTATTGTTTCTTTCTCTATTTTGTAGTTGAAGGTGTTTTAGAAGGGAGATACTTGAGTTGTTTCAACTTACTACTTTCTAGAGTTTAAGAAAAGAAGCCCTTCACTTCCCATGACTCGGCATCTAGTTGTACCCAATGATGCATTGCTCACAACACCCCGAAGACAGACGCCGTCCTTCCTGTACTTTTCTCCTCCGAGTGCAGACCCGCAAATACTAAGAGACCTGGAATGCTTCCTAGAGCCCAGGAACCACAATGAATAAGGCTACATGGATTTTGCTGCATGACAACATGTGTCATGTTAGAAGAGGAACGTTAGCTTCAGGTTAGTGGTCAAGTGGGGTCGCCAATTCACTGAAGATTACCGAAGGATGAGCACCTACCAAAGAATGGCAACCTCCAAGTTTCTTTCCTAGAAACTCACTTGTCATCACAAAGGCAATTGTGCTATGAAGAGAACATGTGCAACTAAAGAATTTCTCAGAGAGAACTGAGCCCACAACTCTCTAAATCCCAATGAGGAAAGTCAAGTTTCCCTTCAAGCCTTATTTTCCAAAGGGCCCGCAGAGCACTGTCCCTGCTGTTTCCTTCTCTATTTTGTACCTCCAACGTGCTTTAGACGGGAGATACTTGAGTTGTTTCAAGTTGCCACATTCTAGAAATTTAACAAAAGAAACCCTTCACCTCCATGCCTCGGCATCTAGCTGTTCCCAAGGCTGCACTTATCACAACTCCCCAAACACACAGGCCGTCCTTCTTGTACGTTTCACAGCCTAGTGCAGATCCGATAGTACTAAGAGACCTGGAATGCTTCGTAGAGCTCAAGAACCACACTGAATAAGGCTACTTAGATTCTGCTGCATGCCAACCTCTGGCATGATACAAGAGGAACGTTAGCCTGAGGCTAGTGGTCAAAAAGGGTCGCCAATTCACTGAATTGACTGAAGGATGAGCTCCTTCCAAAGCATGGCCACCTCCAAGTTTCTTTCCTAGAAACTCACTTTTCATCACACAGGCAATTGTGCAATGAAGGGAACTTGTGCAACTACAGTGTTTCTCAGGGAGAATTGAGCCCCCACCTCTCTAAATCCCAATGAGGAATATGAAGTTTCCCGTCAAGACTTATTTTCAAAATGGCCAGCAGAGCATCGACCTTGCTGATTCTTTCTCTAATTTGTACATCCAAGGTCATTTAGAAGGGGGATACTTGAGTTGTTTCAACTTGCAACAATCTAGAGGTTTTACCAAAGAGCCCTTAAGAGCCCCTGATTCGGCATCCAGCTTTTCCCAACGATGCATTGCTCACAAAGGCCCAAACACACAGGCCGTGCCTCTAGGACGTTTCTCATCCGAGTGCAGACCCGCCAGTACGAAGAAACCTGGAATGCTACCTAGAGCTCAAGAACCACACTGAATAACGCTACATGGATTCTGCTGCATGCCAATGTGTGGCATGATACAAGAGGAACGTTAGCTTGAGGCTAGTGTTCAATGGGGTCGCCAATTCACTGAAAATGACTGAAGGTTGAGCAGCTACCAAAGTATGGCAACGTCCAAGTTTCTTTCCGAGAAATTCACTTCTCATCACAAAGGGAACTGTGCCATGAAGGGAACATGTGCAACTACAGTATTTCTCACTGAGAATTGATTCCGCAACCCTCTAAATCCCAATGAGGAAAGTAAAGTATCTCTTTAAGCCTTATATTCAATATATATATTCCACAGAGAATTAACCCTGTTCTTTCTTTCTCTAGTTTGTAATTCCAAGGCGCTTTAGAAGGGAGATACTTGAGTTGTTTCAACTTACTACTTTCTAGAGTTTAAGAAAAGAAGCCCTTCACTTCCCATGTCTCGGCATCTAGCTGTTCCCAATGGCGCATTGCTCACAACTCCCCGAACGCAGAGGCCGTCCTTCCTGTACTTTTCTCATCCTAGTGCAGACCCGCAAGTACTAAGAGACGTGGAATGCTTCCTAGAGTTCAAGAACCACACTGAATAAGTCTACAAGTATTCTGCTGCATGCCAACATGTGGCATGATACAAGAGGAACGTTAGCTTGAGGCTAGTGTTCAATGGGGTCGCCAATTCACTGAAGATTACTGAAGGAGGAGCACCTACCAAAGAATGGCAACCACCAAGTTTCTTTCCGAGAAATTCACTTGTCATCACAAAGGGAATTGTGCCATGAAGGGAACATGTGCAACGACAGTATTTCTCAGTGAGAATGGATCCCGCAACTCTCTAAATCCCAATGAGGAAAATAAAGTTCCCCTTTAAGCCTTATATTCAAAAGGGTCCACAGAGCATTGATCCTATTGCTTCTTTCTCTATTTTGTAGTTGAAGGTGTTTTAGAAGGGAGATACTTGAGTTGTTTCAACTTACTACTTTCTAGAGTTTAACAAAAGAAGCCCTTCACTTCCCATGACTCGGCATCTAGTTGTACCCAATGATGCATTGCTCACAACACCCCGAAGACAGACGCCATCCTTCCTGTACTTTTCTCATCCTAGTGCAGACCCGCAAGTACTAAGAGACGTGGAATGCTTCCTAGAGTTCAAGAACCACACTGAATAAGTCTACAAGGATTCTGCTGCATGCCAACATGTGGCATGATACAAGAGGAACGTTAGCTTGAGGCTAGTGTTCAATGGGGTCGCCAATTCACTGAAGGTTACCGAAGGAGGAGCACCGACCAAAGAATGGCAACCACCAAGTTTCTTTCCGAGAAATTCACTTGTCATCACAAAGGGAATTGTGCCATGAAGGGAACATGTGCAACGACAGTATTTCTCAGTGAGAATGGATCCCGCAACTCTCTAAATCCCAATGAGGAAAATAAAGTTCCCCTTTAAGCCTTATATTCAAAAGGGTCCACAGAGCATTGATCCTATTGCTTCTTTCTCTATTTTGTAGTTGAAGGTGTTTTAGAAGGGAGATACTTGAGTTGTTTCAACTTACTACTTTCTAGAGTTTAACAAAAGAAGCCCTTCACTTCCCATGACTCGGCATCTAGTTGTACCCAATGATGCATTGCTCACAACACCCCGAAGACAGACGCCATCCTTCCTGTACTTTTCTCATCCTAGTGCAGACCCGCAAGTACTAAGAGACCTGGAATGCTTCCTACAGTTCAAGAACCACACTGAATAAGTCTACAAGGATTCTGCTGCATGCCAACATGTGGCATGATACAAGAGGAACGTTAGCTTGAGGCTAGTGTTCAGTGGGGTCGCCAATTCACTGAAGGTTACCGAAGGAGGAGCACCGACCAAAGAATGGCAACCACCAAGTTTCTTTCCGAGAAATTCACTTGTCATCACAAAGGGAATTGTGCCATGAAGGGAACATTTGCAACTACAGTATTTCTCAGTGAGAATGGAACCCGCAACTCTCTAAATCCCAATGAGGAAAATAAAGTTCCCCTTTAAGCCTTATATTCAAAAGGGTCCACAGAGCATTGATCCTATTGTTTCTTTCTCTATTTTGTAGTTGAAGGTGTTTTAGAAGGGAGATACTTGAGTTGTTTCAACTTACTACTTTCTAGAGTTTAAGAAAAGAAGCCCTTCACTTCCCATGACTCGGCATCTAGTTGTACCCAATGATGCATTGCTCACAACACCCCGAAGACAGACGCCGTCCTTCCTGTACTTTTCTCCTCCGAGTGCAGACCCGCAAATACTAAGAGACCTGGAATGCTTCCTAGAGCCCAGGAACCACAATGAATAAGGCTACATGGATTTTGCTGCATGACAACATGTGTCATGTTAGAAGAGGAACGTTAGCTTCAGGTTAGTGGTCAAGTGGGGTCGCCAATTCACTGAAGATTACCGAAGGATGAGCACCTACCAAAGAATGGCAACCTCCAAGTTTCTTTCCTAGAAACTCACTTGTCATCACAAAGGCAATTGTGCTATGAAGAGAACATGTGCAACTAAAGAATTTCTCAGAGAGAACTGAGCCCACAACTCTCTAAATCCCAATGAGGAAAGTCAAGTTTCCCTTCAAGCCTTATTTTCCAAAGGGCCCGCAGAGCACTGTCCCTGCTGTTTCCTTCTCTATTTTGTACCTCCAACGTGCTTTAGACGGGAGATACTTGAGTTGTTTCAAGTTGCCACATTCTAGAAATTTAACAAAAGAAACCCTTCACCTCCATGCCTCGGCATCTAGCTGTTCCCAAGGCTGCACTTATCACAACTCCCCAAACACACAGGCCGTCCTTCTTGTACGTTTCACAGCCTAGTGCAGATCCGATAGTACTAAGAGACCTGGAATGCTTCGTAGAGCTCAAGAACCACACTGAATAAGGCTACTTAGATTCTGCTGCATGCCAACCTCTGGCATGATACAAGAGGAACGTTAGCCTGAGGCTAGTGGTCAAAAAGGGTCGCCAATTCACTGAATTGACTGAAGGATGAGCTCCTTCCAAAGCATGGCCACCTCCAAGTTTCTTTCCTAGAAACTCACTTTTCATCACACAGGCAATTGTGCAATGAAGGGAACTTGTGCAACTACAGTGTTTCTCAGGGAGAATTGAGCCCCCACCTCTCTAAATCCCAATGAGGAATATGAAGTTTCCCGTCAAGACTTATTTTCAAAATGGCCAGCAGAGCATCGACCTTGCTGATTCTTTCTCTAATTTGTACATCCAAGGTCATTTAGAAGGGGGATACTTGAGTTGTTTCAACTTGCAACAATCTAGAGGTTTTACCAAAGAGCCCTTAAGAGCCCCTGATTCGGCATCCAGCTTTTCCCAACGATGCATTGCTCACAAAGGCCCAAACACACAGGCCGTGCCTCTAGGACGTTTCTCATCCGAGTGCAGACCCGCCAGTACGAAGAAACCTGGAATGCTACCTAGAGCTCAAGAACCACACTGAATAACGCTACATGGATTCTGCTGCATGCCAATGTGTGGCATGATACAAGAGGAACGTTAGCTTGAGGCTAGTGTTCAATGGGGTCGCCAATTCACTGAAAATGACTGAAGGTTGAGCAGCTACCAAAGTATGGCAACGTCCAAGTTTCTTTCCGAGAAATTCACTTCTCATCACAAAGGGAACTGTGCCATGAAGGGAACATGTGCAACTACAGTATTTCTCACTGAGAATTGATTCCGCAACCCTCTAAATCCCAATGAGGAAAGTAAAGTATCTCTTTAAGCCTTATATTCAATATATATATTCCACAGAGAATTAACCCTGTTCTTTCTTTCTCTAGTTTGTAATTCCAAGGCGCTTTAGAAGGGAGATACTTGAGTTGTTTCAACTTACTACTTTCTAGAGTTTAAGAAAAGAAGCCCTTCACTTCCCATGTCTCGGCATCTAGCTGTTCCCAATGGCGCATTGCTCACAACTCCCCGAACGCAGAGGCCGTCCTTCCTGTACTTTTCTCATCCTAGTGCAGACCCGCAAGTACTAAGAGACGTGGAATGCTTCCTAGAGTTCAAGAACCACACTGAATAAGTCTACAAGTATTCTGCTGCATGCCAACATGTGGCATGATACAAGAGGAACGTTAGCTTGAGGCTAGTGTTCAATGGGGTCGCCAATTCACTGAAGATTACTGAAGGAGGAGCACCTACCAAAGAATGGCAACCACCAAGTTTCTTTCCGAGAAATTCACTTGTCATCACAAAGGGAATTGTGCCATGAAGGGAACATGTGCAACGACAGTATTTCTCAGTGAGAATGGATCCCGCAACTCTCTAAATCCCAATGAGGAAAATAAAGTTCCCCTTTAAGCCTTATATTCAAAAGGGTCCACAGAGCATTGATCCTATTGCTTCTTTCTCTATTTTGTAGTTGAAGGTGTTTTAGAAGGGAGATACTTGAGTTGTTTCAACTTACTACTTTCTAGAGTTTAAGAAAAGAAGCCCTTCACTTCCCATGACTCGGCATCTAGTTGTACCCAATGATGCATTGCTCACAACACCCCGAAGACAGACGCCATCCTTCCTGTACTTTTCTCATCCTAGTGCAGACCCGCAAGTACTAAGAGACGTGGAATGCTTCCTAGAGTTCAAGAACCACACTGAATAAGTCTACAAGGATTCTGCTGCATGCCAACATGTGGCATGATACAAGAGGAACGTTAGCTTGAGGCTAGTGTTCAATGGGGTCGCCAATTCACTGAAGGTTACCGAAGGAGGAGCACCGACCAAAGAATGGCAACCACCAAGTTTCTTTCCGAGAAATTCACTTGTCATCACAAAGGGAATTGTGCCATGAAGGGAACATGTGCAACGACAGTATTTCTCAGTGAGAATGGATCCCGCAACTCTCTAAATCCCAATGAGGAAAATAAAGTTCCCCTTTAAGCCTTATATTCAAAAGGGTCCACAGAGCATTGATCCTATTGCTTCTTTCTCTATTTTGTAGTTGAAGGTGTTTTAGAAGGGAGATACTTGAGTTGTTTCAACTTACTACTTTCTAGAGTTTAACAAAAGAAGCCCTTCACTTCCCATGACTCGGCATCTAGTTGTACCCAATGATGCATTGCTCACAACACCCCGAAGACAGACGCCATCCTTCCTGTACTTTTCTCATCCTAGTGCAGACCCGCAAGTACTAAGAGACCTGGAATGCTTCCTACAGTTCAAGAACCACACTGAATAAGTCTACAAGGATTCTGCTGCATGCCAACATGTGGCATGATACAAGAGGAACGTTAGCTTGAGGCTAGTGTTCAGTGGGGTCGCCAATTCACTGAAGGTTACCGAAGGAGGAGCACCGACCAAAGAATGGCAACCACCAAGTTTCTTTCCGAGAAATTCACTTGTCATCACAAAGGGAATTGTGCCATGAAGGGAACATTTGCAACTACAGTATTTCTCAGTGAGAATGGAACCCGCAACTCTCTAAATCCCAATGAGGAAAATAAAGTTCCCCTTTAAGCCTTATATTCAAAAGGGTCCACAGAGCATTGATCCTATTGTTTCTTTCTCTATTTTGTAGTTGAAGGTGTTTTAGAAGGGAGATACTTGAGTTGTTTCAACTTACTACTTTCTAGAGTTTAAGAAAAGAAGCCCTTCACTTCCCATGACTCGGCATCTAGTTGTACCCAATGATGCATTGCTCACAACACCCCGAAGACAGACGCCGTCCTTCCTGTACTTTTCTCCTCCGAGTGCAGACCCGCAAATACTAAGAGACCTGGAATGCTTCCTAGAGCCCAGGAACCACAATGAATAAGGCTACATGGATTTTGCTGCATGACAACATGTGTCATGTTAGAAGAGGAACGTTAGCTTCAGGTTAGTGGTCAAGTGGGGTCGCCAATTCACTGAAGATTACCGAAGGATGAGCACCTACCAAAGAATGGCAACCTCCAAGTTTCTTTCCTAGAAACTCACTTGTCATCACAAAGGCAATTGTGCTATGAAGAGAACATGTGCAACTAAAGAATTTCTCAGAGAGAACTGAGCCCACAACTCTCTAAATCCCAATGAGGAAAGTCAAGTTTCCCTTCAAGCCTTATTTTCCAAAGGGCCCGCAGAGCACTGTCCCTGCTGTTTCCTTCTCTATTTTGTACCTCCAACGTGCTTTAGACGGGAGATACTTGAGTTGTTTCAAGTTGCCACATTCTAGAAATTTAACAAAAGAAACCCTTCACCTCCATGCCTCGGCATCTAGCTGTTCCCAAGGCTGCACTTATCACAACTCCCCAAACACACAGGCCGTCCTTCTTGTACGTTTCACAGCCTAGTGCAGATCCGATAGTACTAAGAGACCTGGAATGCTTCGTAGAGCTCAAGAACCACACTGAATAAGGCTACTTAGATTCTGCTGCATGCCAACCTCTGGCATGATACAAGAGGAACGTTAGCCTGAGGCTAGTGGTCAAAAAGGGTCGCCAATTCACTGAATTGACTGAAGGATGAGCTCCTTCCAAAGCATGGCCACCTCCAAGTTTCTTTCCTAGAAACTCACTTTTCATCACACAGGCAATTGTGCAATGAAGGGAACTTGTGCAACTACAGTGTTTCTCAGGGAGAATTGAGCCCCCACCTCTCTAAATCCCAATGAGGAATATGAAGTTTCCCGTCAAGACTTATTTTCAAAATGGCCAGCAGAGCATCGACCTTGCTGATTCTTTCTCTAATTTGTACATCCAAGGTCATTTAGAAGGGGGATACTTGAGTTGTTTCAACTTGCAACAATCTAGAGGTTTTACCAAAGAGCCCTTAAGAGCCCCTGATTCGGCATCCAGCTTTTCCCAACGATGCATTGCTCACAAAGGCCCAAACACACAGGCCGTGCCTCTAGGACGTTTCTCATCCGAGTGCAGACCCGCCAGTACGAAGAAACCTGGAATGCTACCTAGAGCTCAAGAACCACACTGAATAACGCTACATGGATTCTGCTGCATGCCAATGTGTGGCATGATACAAGAGGAACGTTAGCTTGAGGCTAGTGTTCAATGGGGTCGCCAATTCACTGAAAATGACTGAAGGTTGAGCAGCTACCAAAGTATGGCAACGTCCAAGTTTCTTTCCGAGAAATTCACTTCTCATCACAAAGGGAACTGTGCCATGAAGGGAACATGTGCAACTACAGTATTTCTCACTGAGAATTGATTCCGCAACCCTCTAAATCCCAATGAGGAAAGTAAAGTATCTCTTTAAGCCTTATATTCAATATATATATTCCACAGAGAATTAACCCTGTTCTTTCTTTCTCTAGTTTGTAATTCCAAGGCGCTTTAGAAGGGAGATACTTGAGTTGTTTCAACTTACTACTTTCTAGAGTTTAAGAAAAGAAGCCCTTCACTTCCCATGTCTCGGCATCTAGCTGTTCCCAATGGCGCATTGCTCACAACTCCCCGAACGCAGAGGCCGTCCTTCCTGTACTTTTCTCATCCTAGTGCAGACCCGCAAGTACTAAGAGACGTGGAATGCTTCCTAGAGTTCAAGAACCACACTGAATAAGTCTACAAGTATTCTGCTGCATGCCAACATGTGGCATGATACAAGAGGAACGTTAGCTTGAGGCTAGTGTTCAATGGGGTCGCCAATTCACTGAAGATTACTGAAGGAGGAGCACCTACCAAAGAATGGCAACCACCAAGTTTCTTTCCGAGAAATTCACTTGTCATCACAAAGGGAATTGTGCCATGAAGGGAACATGTGCAACGACAGTATTTCTCAGTGAGAATGGATCCCGCAACTCTCTAAATCCCAATGAGGAAAATAAAGTTCCCCTTTAAGCCTTATATTCAAAAGGGTCCACAGAGCATTGATCCTATTGCTTCTTTCTCTATTTTGTAGTTGAAGGTGTTTTAGAAGGGAGATACTTGAGTTGTTTCAACTTACTACTTTCTAGAGTTTAACAAAAGAAGCCCTTCACTTCCCATGACTCGGCATCTAGTTGTACCCAATGATGCATTGCTCACAACACCCCGAAGACAGACGCCATCCTTCCTGTACTTTTCTCATCCTAGTGCAGACCCGCAAGTACTAAGAGACGTGGAATGCTTCCTAGAGTTCAAGAACCACACTGAATAAGTCTACAAGGATTCTGCTGCATGCCAACATGTGGCATGATACAAGAGGAACGTTAGCTTGAGGCTAGTGTTCAATGGGGTCGCCAATTCACTGAAGGTTACCGAAGGAGGAGCACCGACCAAAGAATGGCAACCACCAAGTTTCTTTCCGAGAAATTCACTTGTCATCACAAAGGGAACTGTGCCATGAAGGGAACATGTGCAACGACAGTATTTCTCAGTGAGAATGGATCCCGCAACTCTCTAAATCCCAATGAGGAAAATAAAGTTCCCCTTTAAGCCTTATATTCAAAAGGGTCCACAGAGCATTGATCCTATTGCTTCTTTCTCTATTTTGTAGTTGAAGGTGTTTTAGAAGGGAGATACTTGAGTTGTTTCAACTTACTACTTTCTAGAGTTTAACAAAAGAAGCCCTTCACTTCCCATGACTCGGCATCTAGTTGTACCCAATGATGCATTGCTCACAACACCCCGAAGACAGACGCCATCCTTCCTGTACTTTTCTCATCCTAGTGCAGACCCGCAAGTACTAAGAGACCTGGAATGCTTCCTACAGTTCAAGAACCACACTGAATAAGTCTACAAGGATTCTGCTGCATGCCAACATGTGGCATGATACAAGAGGAACGTTAGCTTGAGGCTAGTGTTCAGTGGGGTCGCCAATTCACTGAAGGTTACCGAAGGAGGAGCACCGACCAAAGAATGGCAACCACCAAGTTTCTTTCCGAGAAATTCACTTGTCATCACAAAGGGAATTGTGCCATGAAGGGAACATTTGCAACTACAGTATTTCTCAGTGAGAATGGAACCCGCAACTCTCTAAATCCCAATGAGGAAAATAAAGTTCCCCTTTAAGCCTTATATTCAAAAGGGTCCACAGAGCATTGATCCTATTGTTTCTTTCTCTATTTTGTAGTTGAAGGTGTTTTAGAAGGGAGATACTTGAGTTGTTTCAACTTACTACTTTCTAGAGTTTAAGAAAAGAAGCCCTTCACTTCCCATGACTCGGCATCTAGTTGTACCCAATGATGCATTGCTCACAACACCCCGAAGACAGACGCCGTCCTTCCTGTACTTTTCTCCTCCGAGTGCAGACCCGCAAATACTAAGAGACCTGGAATGCTTCCTAGAGCCCAGGAACCACAATGAATAAGGCTACATGGATTTTGCTGCATGACAACATGTGTCATGTTAGAAGAGGAACGTTAGCTTCAGGTTAGTGGTCAAGTGGGGTCGCCAATTCACTGAAGATTACCGAAGGATGAGCACCTACCAAAGAATGGCAACCTCCAAGTTTCTTTCCTAGAAACTCACTTGTCATCACAAAGGCAATTGTGCTATGAAGAGAACATGTGCAACTAAAGAATTTCTCAGAGAGAACTGAGCCCACAACTCTCTAAATCCCAATGAGGAAAGTCAAGTTTCCCTTCAAGCCTTATTTTCCAAAGGGCCCGCAGAGCACTGTCCCTGCTGTTTCCTTCTCTATTTTGTACCTCCAACGTGCTTTAGACGGGAGATACTTGAGTTGTTTCAAGTTGCCACATTCTAGAAATTTAACAAAAGAAACCCTTCACCTCCATGCCTCGGCATCTAGCTGTTCCCAAGGCTGCACTTATCACAACTCCCCAAACACACAGGCCGTCCTTCTTGTACGTTTCACAGCCTAGTGCAGATCCGATAGTACTAAGAGACCTGGAATGCTTCGTAGAGCTCAAGAACCACACTGAATAAGGCTACTTAGATTCTGCTGCATGCCAACCTCTGGCATGATACAAGAGGAACGTTAGCCTGAGGCTAGTGGTCAAAAAGGGTCGCCAATTCACTGAATTGACTGAAGGATGAGCTCCTTCCAAAGCATGGCCACCTCCAAGTTTCTTTCCTAGAAACTCACTTTTCATCACACAGGCA